>NC_072482.1:21540966-21851324 GCF_027574615.1 Eptesicus fuscus | reverse complement strand
GTCCTCTTCTGGCAAGAAAGCTGCATCAAGCAAGAAGTCTAGCAGAGCCCTACTGAGAAATCCCCAGGGCTGAGCCTTTCCTCACTGGGAGCCTCTGCAGCTGAAAGGCAGAGCAGCCGCTGCTCTGGCACGTCTCTGCCACTAGAGGGCGGGGCAGAGCCGCAGCTCCAGCCCTGGATGCTGGGAGCTCCTTGTTGGGGCAGCTGAAGCAGTGAGGGTCTGGAGCTCCTCATGGAACAGACAGAGAATAAAGTATCCACTGAGGAAGGTGTGAGGGTTTGGCCAGTGATGTGGGCTGTGGAAGAACTCACAACTGAGAGAAGAGAGAGAGGCGGGAGGAACTTTAGTTTCTTTTCCAAGGGAGGAAAGGGCCTGTGTATTGCTAGTCAATACAGGCAGGAAATAAAGCAGAGGCTTTTTGCTAAGCGACAGTGAAGGGAGGGGAATTCTATTGAGGATGAGCAGATATCTGGGGTTGTCTTGGAAAAGTTACATTTTGTTTGCTTCCCAGCAGACAGTCTGGCAGATGTCCTAAGTGGGTGTCTCATCAGTATTTTGCCCCAAGCCTCTACAGCTTAGAGCAAAGGTTATGAAGAGTTCAAGTGAGGCTTGTTTGAAGGGGACATAGGAAGGGAATTTTCTAACTAGAGACTCCTTGGTGCTAATTTTCCGAGTTGTGAAAACAGTAGGTAGATGGAGGAGGGGTGTGCAAGAATGTAGCCTGGAGAGTAGCTTATCTTGGTCCTGCTGAGCTGTTTGAATCAGAGGAGCTAAAAACTTTGGGTTTAATTACCAGGTGCTTCTCATAAGTTGTGGAAGGCCACCTCAAAGAAAAAGAAGGCCTTTTTCCTGTCCTTACAGCAGGTACCTTTGCAATTTCACCAGGAGAAGAGTAGAAACTAAAGGGAAAAGGTGACATTTGCTTTGAACAACTTTGAGTAATGAGACTTCCTGCATGAACATGACAGCAGGCTCCGGTAGAGATGAGGAGAGAAGGGAATTTGAGGTCGTTTGTAAAAGTGGTTTCCCTCATAGGCACATGGCACATGTCCCCTTGAGGAATATAAAGTTAGCTGCTCAGGGCCACACTGGCCTCCCTGGGTCCCGTGAAACACTCCCAGTCATTCCTCACACTTGCCCCAAGGTCATGCAGCAAACCTAAGGGAACCATAGACATAGGGTTGTTTCACACTGGGACTACCCCATCCTTTACCGGACATCTCTTCCCTGAGCACAGCACTTGGTAAGAGAATTAAAGCAAGCAGATGTGTGCTCTTGCTCTCTGAGAGTTTCCACAGAGCCCTGGACAAGCTGGAAAGAGTTTGGGGCAGGGTCCCCACAGGAAGCAGGTGGGGTGCCCAAGTTAGGGTAATTCACAGAGGGATTCTTTACTAGTGTGTGGGGGAGGTGTAGGGACCCAGCAGAGAGCACGCAGGAAGTAACCCAGAGCTTTAGCAGCAGAGCAGTTACTGCCCCTGAATCTGGGACAGAGGGAGGAAGCAGTAATGGGGACGCTGCAGGAGAGAGTCCTGGAGAGAAGGCCTCCTTGTGAGGAACTGGCACCTCAGGGTGCAGCCAGCCCCAGGGGACCCCACAGGGAGCCCAGGGGAACACCGTCCGGAGAAACATGTCGCTTGTCAGTTTCCTCCACATCGCAGAGGGCACTTACACAAACCGAGATGGTAAAGCAACTGCACACCTAGGCCGTATGGTGGAGCCTACGGCTCCTAGGCTACATACTGTACAACATGTCACTACACAAAACAGCACAGGATTAAATCAAGCACAAGAGAGAATGATGCCATCAAGGGAGACAATAGCCATGAGACGTATGAGGCTGCTGCCTGCATAACATTCTACAGCAAACGTTTTTTCATAAGTAGAAAGAGTAGACTCTAAAATAACAGTGACAGTGGGAAGGTGGGGGTGGGGGGATGATGGGGAGTGATTATCGGGGAACTTATATGCATATATGCATAGCCCATGGACTCAGACAATAGAGTGGTGAAGGCCTGGGAGGGGTGGGTTCTGGGTAGAGGAGGTCAATTGGAAAAGAAAACAAGGGGAACATCTGTAATACTTTCAACAATAAAAGTAATTTTAGTAAAATAACAATGAAATATGTAGTGCAGTAAATACATAAACCAGTAGTATAGTCATTCATTATCAAGTATCTTGTACTGTATGTAATGGCATGTACCATACTTTAATTCCTCTGGCAGCACAGGAGGTTGTTTCCACCAGCATCCCCCCCACGCCCCCAAACACATGAGTAACATGTGGTCCTATGACCCGATGGCAGCTACAACGTCCCTAGGCAATAGGAATGTTTCAGCTCCATTGTAAGCTATGGGACCTCCTTTGTATATGTGGTCCCTGATTGACAGATTCATCATTATGTAGCCTGTGACTCTATCAATGCTGACCTTACTCTCTTCCCTCCCTCCCTCCAGGTCCCTTTGGGGTCCTCATTGGCCAAGCCTAAGGGAAAACCAGAGGGCAAGGGATTGGGATGGTAGAATCCTTTAGGTCAGACTTCTGGGAAGACATCCAGCTGGACATGATCTCGCTCACCTGAGATAAGCCACTTGCATCTCATCCCTGTGGTGTGTGCAGAGGCTCACTGCAGGCCGGTCTGGTCAGTCCCCAGAGAACAATGAGGGCGGCTGGCTGGTCTGTGGGAACTGTTTCTTCCAAGGAATCACGATGTGGAGCAGTTGTTCTCAGTCTGTGTAGTTCTTTGCAGGTAATCTGTCTTTTCTCTTGCTATTTTTAAGAGCGACTCTTTATGTTTGATAATGTGAAATTTTATTATGATGTGTCTTGGTGAGGATTTCTTTTTATTTATTTTACTAGAGGCCTGGTGCATGAAATTCGTGCACGGAGGGGGGCATGTCCCTCAGCCCAGCCTGCACCCTCTCCAATCTGGGACCCCTCGAGGGATGTCCGACTGCTGGCTCCCAACTGCTCGCCTGCCTGCCTTCCTGATTGCCCCTAACCGCTTCTGCCTGCCAGCCTGATCACCCCCTAACCACTCCGCTGCCAGCCTGATTGATGCCTATCTGCTCTCCTGCCAGCCTGTTTGCCCCCAACTTCCCTCCTCTGCTGGCCTGGTCACCCCTAACTGCCCTCCCCTGCAGGGTTGATTGCCTCCAACTGCCCTCCCTTGCAGGCCTGGTGCCTCCCAAATGTCCTCCCCTGCTGGCCATCTTGTGGTGGCCATCTTGTGTCCACATGGGGGCAGGATCTTTGACCACATGGGGGCAGCCATATTGTGTATTAGAGTGATGGTCAATCTGCATATTACTCTTTTATTAGATAGGATAGAGGCCTGGTGCATGGGTGGGGGCCAGCTGGTTTGCCCTGAAGGGTGTCCTGGATCAGGATGGAGGTTCCCTTGGGGTGTGGGGCGGCCTGAGCGAGGGGCCTGTGTTGGTTTGCAGGCCAGCCACACTCCCCGGTGACCCAAGCGGAGGCTCTGGTATCTGGAATTTATTTACCTTCTACAATTGAAACTTTGTAGCCTGGAGTGGAGCCAAGCCTCCTGCTCTGGCAGGCAGCCATTTCTGTTGGGGTAAATTCACCTTCTATAATTGAAACTTTGTAGCTTTAAGCGGAGGCCTGGGCTGGCCAGGGCAGGTGGAAAGCTTGGCCTCCTCCGTTGCCTGGGGTAACACTGGCCTGCTCTCTCCAGTTCAGTGGCTGGCACCATTTCTGTTTGGATTTGTTTACCTTCTATAATTGAAACTTTGTAGCTTGAGTGGAGGCTTAGGCCAGCAAGGGCAGGTGGAAAGCTTGGCTTCCTCCGTTACCTGGGAAACCTTGCTCTCTGTGGCTGTAGCCATTTTGGTTGGGTTTATTTGCATACTCGCTCTGATTGGCTGGCTGGTGGGCGTGGCTGGTGGGTGTAGCAAAGGTACGGTCAATTTGCATATTACTCTTTTATTAGGTAGGATTTGAGGCTCATGGGGCTTCCAGAATCCCTGTAATATCACATCAGATCAGGTCACTTTTGGAAAATTCTTCGCGAATACCTTCTACCTCATTCCCTTTTCCTCCTTCTGGAACTTCAATGTTGGATCTTTGCATTTTGTTTTGTTAACCTGTCTGTGATATTTCCTATTTATTTGTCTCTCAGGAGTGCAGTCTGTGTAGTTCTTCAGCCCCTTCCAGTACACCAGTGCTCTGCCTGACCCACCCTGCTGCTCAAAGCATTCACTGAATATGATTTTCATTGTTTCATGTGTGTTCAGTGAGTGGGTGTGCAATACGCTTCTGTTTAAATCTACCATGTCAGTGGATGGTCTCTTCTTTAGGCATAATTCTGATTTGCTAATTTCTTTCTTCAAAAATGTAAAACATGCATGTTCTAGAAACACTAACTTCAATTTCTGAAACCTCTGTAGGCCTGACTCCTCAGCAGGTTATCTCAGCTAGCTCTTACTTGTTGGGCCTGGTTTCCTTTTTATTTTTAAAAATAATTATTTGGATTGTGACTTCGGAGTTTTTGGAACGTCATTTGTAGGAATGCTCTGACGCCTGGGTTGTTGGTGGTTTCTCTAAAAGGGTTTATGTTTGCCTCGGTGGGTACATGGGGGATGGGCTACTACCAGCCTGGTGCGACTTCAACTTCTTGGCTTGGGATTTGGGGGCCATGCAGATAGGGTGAGTTTGAGCTGCAAACTGGTGTGGGAGATGGCTTCTATTACACACTCTTAAGGAGTTATTTTGTTGTTTCTCATTTTATTTAGAGGAAAGGTAGAGACCAGCAAGGTGCCCTACTTTTCCTCTCGGTGGGGCATCCCTTTGGGACTCTGGCTTCAATGGGGGCACCCAAACACTCACCTGCCTGTTTGTACCCTGTCCTCCATGGAGCCCAGCCTCCCAGCGTGCTATTCAATCAAATGTCCAGGTCCCAGCGGATGCCTTTGGAGCAGCCAGTGGCTTCGGTGCTCAGTTTGCTCTGCGTTTTCACTCTGTCTGTCTGCGTGCGTGGGTTTTCCTCAGTCCCCTCTCAGTGGTTTTCTTTTTAATCCTCACCCAAGGGTATGTTTTTATTGATTTTTGAGACAGATGGAGAGAGAGAGAAACATCCACGTGAGAGAGAAACTTTGATCCGGTACAAGCCCCAACCAGGGAGGGAACCTGCAACCCAGGCATGTGCCTAACCAGGAAACAAACCTGCAGCCTTTTGGTGCATGGGACAATGCTCCAACAAACTGGCCAGGAATTCCTTATCACTTTTAACTCTTCATTTTGAAAGATCTCCTAATAATATTTTTATCTAGCATTCAGAGGTTAAGCACATGTTTTTAAATTATTTTCTGTAATATGCCCAGAAACTTTCAAATCTGAAAAAAGAAATGTGATAGCAGTTTTTGTTTTCAACGTTGTGCCAGGCACCATCTAAATACTAAATGAATTATGTTACTTAATCCTAAAACAATCATATGAGGAAGACATGATCAATTTCACACTTTATAGAGAGGCAATGAGGCTCGGAGAGAATAAATAAGAATAAAGAAGGATGACATGGCTATTAATTGATGAAGCCAGTTTGTCTGATGGCCAAGTTCATGCTTTCCTCCACAGTAGACACAGCTGTCTGTCTTAAAGCGTTGGAGACTCTAGTAAATGGTAGCAGATCTCTTCATCCCTAAGCACTTAATCAAGTTGTTTGTTTGTTTGTTTTTCTTATCCAAAGTCAAACCTAAAGTGGCAAGTCTCCATCAGAGTTCAAACAGGAAAACAGCCATTACAAGCCTTACAGGGATGTGGGGGTACTACTGACCTGAGAGCTGACAGAATGGGAGGGGAGTTGGGAGGTGAGGAAGGTGTGGATGTAGAGCTGGAGGACCAGAGAGACAGCCACCCACGGGCTACAGCACCGGCTGGGCCCACGCCTGTGGGGGCATGTGAGGAACTGCTTGTGCTGGCTGCTGAGATGCGACTGTGGCAACTTTCACCACCATCGGCTCCCAGTCCTGTGGGCTTCAGCCAGGGGCCGGCTGCTGTTGGTCGGTCAGACCGGCAGCTGGGAAGACAGGCTAGACAAGGAGCAGGGGACAGCCTGGAGGAGCTGGCCTCCTGTCTGCGGGTCACAGTGTCCTAGCACCACAGCCCTCCCAGAGTAAAGGCCTCCTGCCCACCTGATTTCCTAGTCGTCATGTGCAAGCTTTTCTCTACTTTTTACCTTGATGGGTGCGTCTCCAAGCAATACGGATTATCTTGAGTTTTACGTAAATTTTGAATATTTCATACAAATAAAAGCATGCTACATACACACTTTTGAGGCTGTTTTATTTATTAAATATATTTCTATTGATTTAAGAGAAGAAGGGAGAGGGAGAGAGATAGAAACCTCAATGATGAGAGAGAATCATTGATCTGCTGCCTCCTGCATGCTCCCTACTGGGGATCGATCCCACAACCCGGGCATGTGCCCTTGATCAGAATCAAACCTGGGACCCTTCTGCAGGCCGACGCTGTATCCACTGAGACAAACCAGCTAGGGCTTGAGGCTGTGTTTTCGCTCAGCAGTATGCTTGACAAGTCATTATATGGATCTGAAGTGCTAGTCTGTGTTGTTGTGTAACATAACATTGAATAAGTGACTCACACTTTATATTATTCCTTCCCCTTGTCGTGGTCACTTGGTTTCTTTTCAGGGTGTGGAAATGATAAACAATGCTGATGTAAGTGCTCTTCTACATGTATGCTGGTGCACTAAGCATACATCTCTCAAAGTTATCTGTCTAGGAGTGCTCTGTGCCCTGGGAGGTGGCTCTCTCCCTATTACTTTATGGTATGAACTGTGTACCCCAGTGCTCCCCTGCCTTCTGGCAAATTGGAAGCATTAGAGATATTAAGTAGTCTGTCTTGCACTCATGGATTTGAGCAATTTTCGTATATTCTGTGAATTAGCCTTTGGTTGAGGATATGTGTGCCACATCTGTCCTCCTACTCTGTGTCTTCCCTTTTCACTTTTTATGATGCAACTTGATGACCAGCAGTTATTAATTTTAAGGCAGTAACAAGTGTCAAATTGTAGGTGGGTGTGGGGGACTCACAGGGACAAACTCAGGGCTGGGGAACACAGGTCACTTCACAATGCAAGTCCCCAGTCACACACATACTGTGTGGGAAGGAGAACTGAGGAGCTTTGTAACTCTGGCTGCAGGGCTGTTTGTACACTTTGCATATGAAGCCTCTGAAATCACTCATTTTACAGATTAGCTTCCTGACGTTCAACACCCCCCACCCCCTCCCAGCCCTTCACTGGTCTTTTCAGGCCCAACTCCTCCAGGATTACAGAGGAAACCCTGTCCCTCCGCCTCCTTTCACAGGGAGCTCACTCTCTGGCATCAAGTTCCCAGGGTGAGTTTCCCTCTAGAAGTGTCCAGGGCAGAGGTGAGGGTGGAGGCAGAGTCCATTCCAGGGAGAGGGGTTCCAGGAGGAGAAGGGGAGGAAAGGGCTGGTCCCAGCCTGGGGTGTCTCCCTGGTTCTCACACACCCCTGGGCAGGACTGAGGGAGACGGTGTGACAGGAGCTCTCCGTGCAGGGGGAGGGGTCAGGGCAACGTCCCAGGTCCCAGGCCTGGTCTCTGGGTCCCAGCCCCAGGGCGGAGGCTGAAGCAGGAAGCTCTGTGTTGGGGAGTCCCCACCTCCCTGCAGTTTCACTTCTCCCTCTCACAACCTGTGTGGGGCTCTCCTTCCTGGATACTCGTGACGGGTCCCCAGTTCTCACTCCCATTGGGTGTCAGGGGCTAGAGAAGCCAATCAGGGTCACCTCTGTCCCCAGTTATAAGTCTCTGAGGACTCACAGACTCCCCAGACCTGGAGGATGCTGCTCATGGGGTCCCCAACACCCCTCCTGCTGCTCTGGGGGGCCCTGGCCCTGACCGAGACCTGGGCGGGTGAGTGCGGGGTCCAGAGGGAATGGCCTCTGGGGAGGAGGAGCGAGGGGACCGGCGGGGGCGCAGGACCCGGGAAAGGGCGTCTCCACACACCCACCCCCGCCCACACCCCAGACCCCACCCGTCCTGACCCCTCTCTTCTCCCTCCTGCTGCCCCTGTTTTGTCTCCGGGGCCCCTTCTCCTCTCCTGCCCCTCCGGCCCCGGACCCCGAACCCACGCCGGGAGGAGGGTCGCGGTGTCAGCCCTCCGCTCCGGCCCCCAGGCCCCCACTCCCTGAGGTATTTCTACACCGCCGTGTCCCGGCCCGGCGGCGGGGAGGCCCGGTACCTGGAAGTCGGCTACTTGGACGACACGCAGCTCGAGCGGTTCGACAGCGACTCGGAGAGTCAGAGGGCGGAGCCGCGGGCGCCCTGGATGGAGCGGGAGGAGCCGGGCTATTGGGACCTGAGCACGCGGACCGCCAAGAGAGACGCACAGATTTTCCGAGTGAGCCTGCACAACCTGCGCGGCTACTACAACCAGAGCGAGGACGGTGAGCCCACGGGCCGGGCGGTCCCGACCCCCATCCCCACGGACCGGCCGGGGTCGCCCCGAGTGTCCCAGTGAGAGTTTCACCCCAACACCCCCCCCCCCCCCTACACACACCCGGGAGGAGCCCGCGGGGACTTGGACCCGGTTTTACTTTCAGTTTCTGTTTAATCCCCGCGGGTGGGGGGGACGGGGCTCAGTGGGCGACACTGACCTCGGGGCGGGTCAGGGTCTCACACGCTCCAGGGGATGTGGGGCTGTGACATGGGGCCGGACGGGCGCCTCCTCCGCGGTTATTTCCAGTCCGCCTACGATGGCACCGACTACATCGCCCTGAACGAGGACCTGCGCTCCTGGACCGCGGCCGACACCGCAGCTCAGATCACCCAGCGCAAGTGGGAGGCGGCCGGTGTGGCTGAGCGATTAAGGAACCTCCTGGAGGAGGACTGCCTGGAGTGGCTGCGCAGATTCCTGGAGAAAGGGAAGGAGGAGCTGCAGCGCGCAGGTACCAGGGTCCAGGGGCCTCCCTCATCCCCCCTGGGGCTGGGGCTCACCAAGGAGACAGGACACAGGATCAGTGTCAGAACACCCCTCCTTGGGGCCAGGAGACTGAGTCCGCTGGCTTTTCCGATCCAGTGACGCCCACCCTTCTCTCAGGGACAATTAGGGGTGCAGAACTGAGGGACAATTAGAGGGGAGGCCAAGCCTGAAATAACTGGTCAGCGGTTCCCATTGACCCTGCAGTGGCTCTGGGACCCATGGGGGACTTGCTCTCTCAGGCCCTGTTCCCTCCCCTCACCCAGTGTATTTGAGGTCTGACAGGGACTTTTCTGAGTCATTTGGCCTCTACCCAGGACAGGACCAGAAATCCGTTTCTCCCCCGAAGGCCTGCCTCCCACCCTGGGCTGTGTCCCTCTGACTAGAACTTTCTAAAGACTAGAGATCATCCCCAGATGCTGTGTCCAGGCTGGTGGCTGCTTGTGTGCTCCCGTGCTCTCCCCAAGTGTCCTGTCCACTCTCAGGTGGTCACATGAGGGCTGCTGGAGGGTCCCCTGACAATGCCACGTTCCTGAATTTCCTCACCCTTCTCCTCAGACCCTCCAAAGACACACGTGACCCACCACCCCATCTCTGACCGCGAGGTCACCCTGAGGTGCTGGGCCCGGGGCTTCTACCCTGCGGACATCAGCCTGACCTGGCAGCGTGATGGGGAGGAGCAGACCCAGGACATGGAGCTTGTGGAGACCCGGCCCGCGGGGGATGGGACCTTCCAGAAGTGGGCGGCCCTGGTGGTGCCCCGTGGAGAGGAGCAGAGATACACGTGCCATGTGCAGCACGAGGGGCTGCCCGAGCCCCTGACCCTGAGATGGGGTGAGGAGGGGCGTGGGCACAGAGCCTGGTCTCAGGGAAGCAGGGGCCTGTGGAGGACTTCAGTGGGGTCGGGGCTGAGGCCTGGGGGTCAGGGCCCTCACCTCCCCTTCCCTTCCCAGAGCCGTCTCCTTGGGCCACCATCTCCCTACTGGGCCTCGTTGTGGGCCTGGTCATCCTTGGAGCTGTGGTCGCTGTGGTCGCTGGATTGATGTGGAGGAGGAGGAGGAAGCTCTCAGGTAGGGAAGGGGTGGGGCTGAGTATCTTGTCTCACTGGGGGTTGAAAGCCCAGGTAGAAGTGTGTTCTGCTTCATTAATGGCAAGTACCATCCCCACACGTGTGGTTGCCCAGTGTGGGGCCCTATTTGCTGACACTCACTCTTTAGTAAGACACGATAAACATGAGGGACAGATTCATCACCTTGCTGATTCTAGTGAGGGGGCCTGGTGCCCAGCACTCCCAGCTCAGGGTGGAAGGTCCCTGCTGAGGACAGACCTCCGGGAGGGTGGCTGGTCCACACCCCACACGTGTAGTTTCCTCAGGTTTCCTGATCCTGCCCTGGGTCTGTAGTCTCAGTTCTGGAAACTTCTCTGGGCTCCAGGACTAGGAGTTCCTTTGGGACCTCATGGCCCTGCCTCCTCCCTGTCTTCTCACAGGATGTTTTCTTCCCACAGGTGGACAAGGAGGGAGATATTCTCAAGCTGCCAGTGAGTATGGAGGGTGACCCCTGAGATCATGTGATAGTACAGACTGGATCCCATGGGGGACCTCACCCCCATAGTTCCTCCCTTAGTCTCCTCCCTGGGGGCTCTGACCCAGTCCTGTTTTCTTCTACCCCAGGCAGCGATAGTGCCCAGGGCTCTGATGTATCTCTCATGGCTTCTAAAGGTGAGACTCTGACGACAGCAGGGGTTGGGGCAAAAGGGAGAGGACCGGGTGATGGGGATTCTTTGGGACATAGTGAGCCTGCGGTGGGCTGTTGAGAATGTCACTGCTTACAGCTACTGAACTGCATTTGTTCTTCATCATTTTCTTCCACAGCGTGAGGCACTTGTCCGGGACTGAGTGATGGGAGATTTGTTCACGCTTCCACTTTGTGATTCTAGAACCTCTGATTTCTTTCTACCAAAGGTTTCTGAATATATGTGTTCCTATCAGCAGAATGTGCGGAGGTGGGAGGCTGGCCCACCCCTGTCCGCCACACCCCCTCCCCAGCCTTCCTGTCCAGCAGAGGAGGGGCTGGCCCTCCCCATTCCTGTGTGTACTTCCTGGTGCGCTCAGCTGCAGCTTCTTACTGCCTGATTGAAATAAGGCTGGATATGCATTCTTCTTCTCTACTTGCCATGAAGGGGTGATGGGTTCATTAAAGGAGAACAGCCCGGCTGGTGTGCCTCCGTGGCTGAGTGTCCACCCAGGAACCAGGAAGTGCTGATTGGATTCTCTTTCAGGGCATATGCCCAGATTTCAGCTCAGTTCTCACCCGGGTCATGCAAGTGGCAGCCTATGGATGATTCTCTCTCATCATTGATGTTTCAATCTGTCCCTCTTCTTTCCTCTCTCGGAAAATCAATAAAAACATATTTTTAAAAAATTAAAGGATAAGATCCTAAAATTTGAGAGGAAATAAATGGAAGCACCGAGAACTTGTCCGGTCCTGTGTGTTTGCTGTGCTGAGGCTGTTGCAGGGGGGACAGGAGAGGCTGTGAGGACCGAGTGTGGTCAGGGCTGTGCCCAGTTGGTTCCTGGTCTCTCTTCAGCTGGGTCACCTCTCTGCTCCTTTGTCCTTCTCCCTTCAGTAGGACCTTGTCCCACCAGGACTTTCCATCACAGGGACTCCAACATCACCAGGCTTTGTAAACTGTCCTCATGAGGAACATCTCCAAAACCGTGGGCAGCAAGGCCTTCCTGTGTGCGGGTCAGCCTAGGCTCAGGCCTGGGTCCTGCCCTCAGCCCTCATCTTCTGGGATTTACTTGTTGTTTCTCTGTTTGTGTAGAGGACTATGCCTGTTTGTGTTCTTGTTGTGAGTGTTGGTCTCTTTCTTCTTTTGAGTGTCCCCTGTCCAACATCAGCCAGAGGTGAGTTGTCTGTCATTGTGCCCACAAGGCCCAGGGGTCCCTGCACACAAGAGTCCGTGGTCTGGAGTGTCGGGAGCGACCTCAGTTGACAAAGTCCTGAGAGGGCAGGTTTCACAAAGTGGCCTGCCTGTTCCCAAGGTTAGTCATACATCCTGCCCCCCTCTTAGGCTTAGAGACCCCTAAGCACAATAGTTAGTAATCACACATTCAGCCCCCTAAAGCTTAGTTAACCTTTAAGCACAGTTAATGTATAAGCGTAATTACCCTTCAGCAAGAAGCATGGCTAGACTATATGATGGTAAGGAATTTAGGTGGCGTCGGGGGTGTATGCATAGGTATAGCCGTTAGGATCTTAGACAAGATAAGGAGCTTTTTGTAAAGGTCAGTAGGAAACCTTAAACAAAGGGGTATAATCACGCTTACATTATAGGAATGATGTAATGTATGGAATGTAACTGACCCTGTATAAAAGTGTGGAGAAAAATAAACTCAGGATGGCAAGAGGGAAGTGCTTCCATCCTCCCGATCCCATCCTGTTCTCTGTCATTTCTCATCCTCACCCCCCTTGCAGGTACTGTTCGACTGATGCCGGCAGGCTCCGGCACTAAAGAGATGAATTTTCATTCTCATCCTGCTCTTGGCTCCTTCCAGGAATTGATTGTTCTTTCCATCTTTTCCTAAACTCTCCAAGCAACTAGGTT
This sequence comes from Eptesicus fuscus, assembly GCF_027574615.1. Taxonomy (NCBI): domain Eukaryota; kingdom Metazoa; phylum Chordata; class Mammalia; order Chiroptera; family Vespertilionidae; genus Eptesicus; species Eptesicus fuscus. Next base: position 21,838,734 of record NC_072482.1, on the reverse strand, counting down.
CTGGAATTAGCAGGGAGAAGGGGTCATGTAATTGGTCATCGCAGATAAGCTCCTGTTAGCCCACCCTCTCTCCCTGCCCTGCCCTCTAGCGCTGGCTGCAGTGGGAACCCTGGGATTTCTGAAGCAGAGTCTCCTGTAGATTCAGGGAGAGCCGCTCTGTGGGAAGAGCAGGTGCACGGATGTCCATGTGAGAGCCTGCTGTGCTGTAGCTGCCACCGGACAGCTGTGGTCTGAGGCCACATTAATGAAGACGTGTCTCTAGCACAGGGAGGTGCTCTGCACTGATCATTCATGAACCAATATTGGTTGTGTGTAACATGTGTGACAGTGTTTCTGCATGTGGAGAACATTGAAGGAAAATCAGAAAAGCTGCTGTCCTGTGGGACATACGTTGTGTGGGAAGAAGCAGAGTGAATGAAAAAGCAGAGCAAACAAGGAAGGCGTCTGTGTGACAAGGGGTAAGTGTTCTGGGAAAAAACGCCGAGGGGAAGGCAATCCCAAGTGTGGCTGTGGAGGACACGGACCATGGGTGTTTATTTTTGTTTGTTTGTTTATACACACACACACACACACACACACACACATACACTAGTGGTCCAGTTCATGAAATTCGTGCACATTTAAAGGGGATTAATTAGAGGAAATAATTTAATATTGCTATTTGCTCTTTCTCTATAATAGAGGTGTCAGAGATGAAAGAAAATTAGCAAAATGTATATGAAAACCTTTCTCCTGTCAGAGTCTGGGTCACACCACGGGACCCAGAGTCAAGTCCCCCCCACCCACTTGTGCCTCAAAATCGCATGAGACCCAGACATGGCCGGCCCTCCTTCCGATTGGGCTAGATCCAGATTCTGCCAGTCCCACCCTTGTCAAGCCCGCCAGGCAGGGGCACAGCCTCAGGTCCCCCGGCCCAGCACTGGGAGGGGGGCACAGCCTCATATCCCCCATCAAGCCCCACCGGCAGGGGGGCACAGCCTCAGGTTCCCATCAAGCCCTGCTGGGCAGGGGGTGCGGCCTGAGTTCCCCAACCCAGAACTGGGAGTGCACCTTGAGGTCCCCAGTTAAGCCCTGCTGGGTGGGGGCATGACCTGAGGTATCCTGTTAAGCCCCACCAGGTGGGGGTTTCGGTCTGAGGTCCCCAGGCCTGGTGTCAGGGTGGGGGTCACGGCCTGAGGTCCCCTGTCAAACTCCACCAGGTGAGGGGCACAGCCTGAGGTCCCCCAGCCTGGTGCTGGGGTGGGGGAAGCAGCCTGAGGTCCCCTAGCCCAGCACCGGATGGGAAGCGCACCTTGAGGTCCCCTGCCAAGTCCTGCCAGGTGGGGGGGTGCAGCCTGAGATCCCCCAACCCAGCACTGGGGGTGTACCTTGAGGTTCCTATCAAGCCCTGCTGGGTAGGCGGTGTGGCCTGAGGTCCCCTATCAAGCCCTATGGGGGCGGGGGAGGGCGTTGCCTCAGATCCCTGCTGATTGCTCATTAAGGCTCCTTATGGGAACTTGGCCTCAGCTGTGGTTGCAGCATCTTTGTGACAGAGTGATGGTCAATTAGCATATTCTTTCTTTATTAGATAGGATATCTTATTGATGTCAGAGAGAAAGGGAGAGGGAGAGAGAGATAAAAACATCAAAGATGGGAGTAAGTAATTGATTGGCTGCCTCCTGCACGTCCCCTGCTGTGGATGGAGCCTGCAACCCAGGCATGTGAGGTTGACCAGAATCCAACCAGGGACTCTTCAGTCCACAGGCTGACTCTCTATCTACTGAGCTACACCAGCTAGGGCGTGTCTGTTTGATTTGGGTGGCCAGTCAGTGGGGGCCTCACTGGGAAGGGAGCTTGAGGAAAGCATTGAAGCACAGGAGGAATTATCCCTGAGGATGTCAGAAGGAAATCCTTTCCAGCAGTGGCACCTCCAGTGCGAATGGCCTGGGGCAGGAGTGTGTCTGGTTTAAGAGGGAGGAGGCCAGTGTGGGAATGCAGCAGAGAGTAATGGAGATGAGATAAAGACAAGGCCAGACCTCCTGGGCCTGGAGGACGGAAGAAGGGCAGGGACTGTGCTCTGAGTGAGGAGGGAGCCACAGGAGAGTTTAGAGCAGGAGAGGCCTGGCCTGATACCCCTTTAAAGGATCACTGCGGCTGCTGAGCTGAGAACAGTGGGAGGTGAGGGGCTGTGGGGAGGCAGGAGGAGGCTGGGAGGGGCTCCAGGCTGGAGAGGTGGAAAGAGTGGGTGTGCTGGGATTCTGGTTCCTTCTGAAGATGGACTTCAGAGCGTGCCTAATGGTTACTCTGGGGCATGTGAGAGAGGAGTCAAGGTCACCAAAAATCTCAGAGGATCCAAGTAGAGAGACAGAGTTCCCATTAGCAGAGATGGGAAGACTGTGAAGCAGCCCATTTGAGGGTCATCACAGGCCTTCATTTTAAGAGATGCTGGAGCGGAGTGTCTGTTAGCAACACACGGGAGTCGTCGGATTGGCAGTTGGACATATGAGTCTGGAGATCAGGAGAGATGTTGGTTGGAGAAACAGACTTGGGAGGCGGCACAGCTAAATGACATTTAAAGCCCTGAGAATGGACGAGGTCACCAAGCAACTGATGGCTAGAGGAAACAAAGAAAGAAGGACTGAACCCAGGACCCAGTGCTGAGCCATCTGGTCAGACCACACACCAGAGCCGACTGCACTGTCTGTCTCCGGGTCTAGCAGGCACAGGGACCACGGAGCCCCCGACGTTCCTGTGCGCAGGACCCACCTGGACCTCTTGTTAGGTCAGGACGTCCGGAGCAGAGTGTGAGAGTCCGGCTCTGTCCCAAGGTGCTGATGCTGCTGGTCTTCAGATCCCACAGTGAGCAGCGAGAACCCAGACCAGGACTCCCCGTGTCGTGTGTCAGCCTCGCCTGCAGGGCTGTTACACACGTGGTTCTGGTCTGTGCCTGATTCTCTGGGTCTTGGGTCTGAGAGAGGTTGGGGTTATGTAAGAAGCTCACAAGCAATCCTGGGGCTCAGCCAGCCTGGGAACCACTGAGGCCAGTGCCACAGCTCAGGGTGGGGAGGGGTTTTAAATCCATATTTAAACCTTTTAATTTTTCCTAAGAAACAGAAGGGAGGGCATTTATCACCAGTTATGAGATATAATGTTGGGAGTTACAAGTCATTCTCTCTGCATGGGGTAGAGTCAGGTGGAAGAGATAGGACATGGGCCCTGAGTCCCAATAATAGCATCTCTGAAGGCTTGCTCTCTGAAGCTGTTCCCTAGATATATTTCTTGGAGCAAGCAATGGAATCCCATGCTATTCTAATCTACACTAATAAAAGAGAAAAATGCTAATTAGACCAGACATCTTCCAGACGTCCTTCCTGATAAAAGCTGGGCCCGGGTGTAGCCGCCCGTGGTCCTGGGCACCTATGACTGTGGCCAGCCTAGGCGAAGCCGCCCACGGTCCCGGGTGCCTGCAGTGGGTCTGGGTGATGCTGCCTGCATTTCTGGGTGCCTCTGGCTGCGGCCAGCCAGGGCAAAGCTGCCCTCAGTCCTGGGTGCCTGTGGTCGGCCCTGGCGAAGCTGCCTGTGGTCCCAGTTGCCTGCTGCTGGCCAAAAGGAAGGAAGTTTGGGTCCCAAGTGCAGGGGCTGAGTCAGAGGCGATTAGGGACGATCAGGCCGACAGGGGAGCAGTTAGGGGCAATCAGGCCAGCAGGGGAGCAGGTAGGGGCGATCTGGCTGTCAGGGGAGCAGTTAGGGGTGATCAGGCCAGCAGGGGAGCAGTTAGGGGCCATCAGGCTGGCAGGGGAGCAGTTAGGAGCGATCAGGCTAGTAGGGGAGCAGTTAGGGGCGATCAGGCAGGTAGGCAGAGGTTGTTAGGGGTGATCAGGCAGGCAGAGATGGTTAAGGGCTATCAGGTAGGCTGGCAGAGGGGTTAGGAGTGATCAGGCAGGCAGGTGAATGGTTAGGAGCCAGCAGTCCCAGATTGCATGAGGGATGTTCCAGAAATCCCCGGAGGGTTCCCAGATTAGAGAGGGTGCAGGCCAGGCTGAGACCCTCCGCACACACACACAATGCCATGCCTGAATTTTGTGAACCAGGCCTCTAGTTTAGATATAAAGTAGTATATCTATGATACTGGGGTCTAATAGTATTTAGGGGAAAACCACAGGCTTCAGGTCACACAGCCAGAAACTGATCCACATTCAGCCCAGGTGGGGTCCTACACAGGAGCCACTGCCCTGGTGCTGGGCACAGATGTCACTGTTCACACCACTGACCCTGATGCTGAACCCTGGCCCTGTGGCTGGGATGGCTACCTCTGCTGCTGCTCCTGACACCTGCACTGTCACTGCCACTCCCACCACCCTTGCCAAATGCAGCCTGCACAGTCCCAGCCTCTCTGTGTTACCTGGTCCTGAGTCACAGTCCGGCGTGTGGTTACATGTCCAGATGCATGAATGTTGGGGGACATGGGTTTTCCTCTCTTATGGAAGGAATGATATCTGGCTCTCACCAAGGCTCTTTATGTGTGGAATTCTTCTGTCAGAAGAGTTCAGTTGCTGGGGTGAGGGATGGATAAGGATGACAAGTCTAAAATGGAGTAAGAACTGAGACTGGGACTTTGGCACTTTGCAGGCACTCAGATTGGGCTAGAAATCAAGTGACCAATAAAGGACATCCCATCTGGAGGGCTACTCACTGGCTCTTTGTGGGATGGTGAGGAATTGTTGCTGCAAAAAATTGGTATTACAAGAAATGTTAAAGGAACTTCTCTTTAAAAAAAATGAGGGAAAAAAGACATAAATCTTAATAATAAAATGGTAAAAACTACATACCTATTGATATTCACTTTAAATGTAAGTGCATTAAATGCTCCAATCAAAAGCCATAGGGTAGCTGAATGGATGCGAAAACAAGACACTTATATACGCTGTCTACAAGAGACTGACTTCAGATTAAAAACACAGACCAAAAGTAAAGAGATATTTCATGCAAATAGGAACAAACAAACTAAAAGCTGGGGCAGCAATACTACTACCAGATAAAGTAGATTTTAAAACAAAGGTTCTAATAAAAGACCAAGAAGAACATTTCATAATGATAACAGGATCAATCCAACCAGAGGATACAACCCTTGCAAACATTAATGCACCCAACACAGGAGCACCTAAATGCACATGTAAAGCAAATATTAATGGATATAAAAGGAGAGATTGACAGTAATATAGTCATAGAAGATCTATAATGGAATATTACTCAGCCATAAAAAGAATGAAATCTTATCACTTGTGGCAACATGGATGGATTTAGTGAGTATTCTGCTAAGTGAAAGAAGTCACTTATATGTGAAATTTAAACATCAAAATAAATGAATAAACAAAATAGAAACAGACCTAGATACAGAGAAAAGACTGGTGTTTGCTAGAGAGGAGGGGGTTTGCATTGGAGGAAAAAGGTGAAGAGATAAAGAATTTCAAATTTGCTATCTTGTAGAGACTGACAGAAAAATATATGACAAACTCACCAATCAGGCCCCCAGTGACTGCAGCCCAATCCCGTGGGACATGGAGCAGAAGAACTGCCTGCTGAGCCCAGTCACCAGAGAATGGGAGAGAATTAAAAGGTCGTTTTACTGTGAAATTGTTTGTTACCCAGGCGTCGATAGCAGGAACACAGACCATAGAATTCACTGCTGTTCCTATGTTCTCATTATTGTCTGTCTCTCCTGTCAGACTGTCAGCATCAGGAGAGCGGGCGTCTGACTGTTTTCATGAAATGTTTACCAGGCCTAAGGTGAAGCCTGGCACAGAGGCCCTCCGACATCGTAGTGGGTGAAGGAGTGAGTAAGTGCTGACCAGGCTCCTTACAGCTGATCTGAGACGGGAAGGGAGGGTCACTGTGTTTGGTTTGGAGCCTGTCTCAGTCCGATGGGGCTGCCATAACCAAACACCCGTGACGGGGTGGCTGAAACACTACAAGTTTATTTTTCCCAGTTCTGGAGGCTTCAAGTCCAAGATCAAAGTGCCAGGCAGTGTGGTTTCTGGTTGAGGGCCCTCTTCCTGGCTTGTAGGTGGCTGTCTTCTCCCCATGTCCTACCAGGGCCTTTCCTCTGTGTGTGCAGGGAGGGGGGTGTAGGTATCTGATATCTTTCTCTTATAACCACCCGTCCTGTCCCATTAGAGCCCCAACCCATGACCTCATCTAACCTTGATGATCTCCTTAAAGGCTCTGTCTCTAAATGCAGTCACATTGGAGGATTGATGTCTCAACATGTGAATTTGGGGGGACACAACTCAGTCCATAACATGCTTTTCCTCTGATGTGTGATTTTGTTACCTGCCAACTGCTCTCCATTTCCTGAGTCCCTCCTCAAGCCTGATGCTCAGTGCCCCCAGACTCTGGTCTCCCACAGAGCTGGGCACCTGCCCACCACCTGCCTCTGATGTCCTTTGGGTTTGGGGTCCGGGTAGGTTTCAGGGTCAGGATGACTGATGCTCAGAGGCAGCCATAGCTCAGCTGCCACACATGGGGCTCTGGGGAGCCCTCCCCTGGCGGACCCCCTGCCTGTTCAGCAGCTTAAACAGGACCATAGCCTGGCTTATGACTGACAGAGCTTATTTCTCCCAGTTCTAGAGGCTGAGAAGTTCCAGTCAAGGTGCCAGCAGATTCAGTGTCTGGTGAGGGCCACGCCTGGCTCATAGATGCCCGTCCCCTCACTGTGTCCCCCCATGTGGGCAAGGCCAGGCAGCTCTGGAGTCTCTGTTATCAGGGCTCCACCCTCATTTGCCAATCGCCTTCCAAAGGCCTCACCTCCAAATACCATCACATTGGGGTTAGGTTTCCACCTGTGAATCCTGAGGGGAAACATACATTCAGCCTATAGCACCCCCAGAGTCCTGGCTCAGCTGTCAGGGAGGAATGAGGCTTAGGGCTGAGGCTGCCGAGTTCCTATGTTCAGGGCTGGGGGGAGCAGAGAGCAGGGTGGGGAGGGTCCTGTCTGAGGAGGCGGGTGGGTGGGTCCCCACAGAGGAAAGAGATGGGACCCCAGAGTCCTCTGGCCACACGCAGTGGAGGTGAGGGGACCGCTGCTGGGCAATGGGCAGCCTGGGTCCTCGCTGAGGTCCTTGTCGCCCAGCGCGGTGCCCAGCCCACACCCAGGTTCAGCGCCTGGTCCTCAGGGCCCTGGCCTGTTCTGAGGCCTGTCCTGTCCCAGGGGAGGAAGGGACCCCTGAGGGCCAGGACGGCCTGCTGCTCGGGGCTGGGCTCAGACTTGGCAGGGGCACTGGCCCAGCTAGTGGGACCCTGGACACCCCAGGACTTGGGACCAGGGCTCACCCCTACAGGGGCAGCCCAGCCCTTTGCTGTCTGTGACCCAGAGGACCCCACCCAAACACCAGCAGGTGTCCCCATGGCACACCTCCCCTGCTGCTCTCCTCCCTGAAGCCTCTACCCCTCTGCGTGCTGACTGCCCCATCCTGACCTCCTCAGGGGCATCCTTGCCTTCCCAGGCCTGACACCCCAGCCCCACCCCCATCCTAAGCTCTGAGACAAGTGGCACTTGTTCCCAGGAGGAAGGTCTCTAGCTCCAGAGGCAGCAGCAGGGACAGATAACAGGTTCTTGGGTGTCCAAGGTCCCATCCGGGAGACTAAGGATCCTAGTTTGATTGTGGGGTGCAGCTGGACCTGGGAGCCAGCGGTTATGGCCCAGGAGACCTGGCTCTTTCCTGAGGCAGCGTCCACGGTGACTCAATGGGGAGGAAGCAATCAACATCAGTGTGCATTTGGAGAAACACTTTGCACCCCGAATTTGGCCTCCCTCCTGCATTCAAAGCCCTGTTCTGGTGCTGGGACAGAGGGAGACCCTGGGAGGTCCTGGCTGAGCAACAGAAAGGGGAGCAGGCTCTTCTGTCCTCAGCCCTGTGACCACACGGGGGCGCCGCCGCGCTGCTCCCTGCTGCCTGCACCCTGGCAGGGGCTGTGCTGTGTGTGGGTCAGAGGGGGCTGACTTGAAGGCGGGGCTTCAGCGGGGGATGAAGAAGCTTTGGTGAGTCCTGGGCTCCACAGTGTCAAGGTCAGGACAGGACAGGGATTGACTAAGAAGATGCTCAGGAGCCAGGAGACATCTCTGAGGTTCCCATCTCCTCACTGCCACCCCTCTCTCCAATCCCTTGAGGACAACACCATGGAAACCTGAAAAGTAGAAACATTTTCTTCTACTCCCTATTTCTGTGTGTGTGTGTGTGTGTGTGTGTGTGTGTGTGTGTGTGTGTGTTTTCCTCAAACTCAGTTTTTGAAATAAAATTGTCTCTTATTTGGGAACAACATCTCAATGTCGACACAACCTTCCACGGTGGGGAGATGCACATTGGGACTATTGGGGCTAAAGCACCGCTCCCAGGGCCTTCTGTCCCCCAGAAGGACAGCAGAGGGGCCCCAGTACCAGGGGTCACACCTGGCGCCCCAGAGGTCACAGCTCCAACCCCAAGCTATCCCTGAGACCTCCTGTGAGCACAGCCCCCCTCTCAGGGTCCAGAGTGAGCCCAACCACATCCTCTAAGACCCTCCTCTCCCTCAGGCATCCACCCCCTGATCCGGAAAGGCTCCACACACTGCCATGAAGACCCGACCACCCGAAACCTCCTCATCTCCATCCTCACAGCCCCAGTGACAGCCCCAAACTGTGCTCCTCCCACCTCCTCTCTCACACACTCACCACCACCATCAGCCCTGAATCCACCAGGACTAACCTCATTCCGTCCTATCGCTGTTTGTCTCGGTCACTCAGTCTCCCAAACATCCTACGGGCTCTTCTCCACAAGCACCCCCTCACACACACTGTATCCTCACACCTCACCTCCCACTGCCCTTCCCAGGGTTCTCAGCCCAGGACCAGCCCACTGTGCACCTCCCTCCCCAGGATGCTCCTGCACCTCGCAGCTCTGAGGGAAACTGGGTCTCCCTGGGACACGGCTCCCTCTGAAGTATCTTCCTATGGGGTGTCTCCCCTCCCCAGACCTGGTACCCCATGTCCCTCACTCATCCCTGAACATTTTCTCCTATGAATCTTCTGCCATCAGATTGGAGTCCAAGTCCCCTCCTTGTAGGTATTCGCTGTGGGCCCCGAGGCCATTCCTGATTTCTTTCAGCTCCTGGCTCACTGTCACCCTCCCCAGAGCGCTCCCTCTTTGATCCTCGATGATTTCAATAAAATCAGATGCGGAAGGCTGGACAGTGGTCCCCAGAGAAGTTCCACTGGAATCCATGGAGCCTGCGAGCAGGTTTCCTGACCTGGCAAAGGGACCTGGGCGAGGTAGTGAAGGGTAAGGACCTTGGATGGGGACACTGTCCTGGGTGATCTGGGTGGGCCAATCAAGGCACATAGACCCTGAAAGCAGAGAAGTTTCTCTGGCTGGAGGCAGGGGTGCGGCAGGAGAGATGAGGTGGAGGGGAGTCAGCGAGGCTCCACGTGGGGAAGGACTGGCTGTGCTATAGGGGCCACGGTCCAGGGCCACAGTCCGGGGCCACAGGTGTCCTCTGGGAGCTCAGAGGGCTCTCAGTCCTGCATTTGCTGGAATCTGCCTTCACACAACCAAGTGGATGAGCCTGGCAGGACTCAGTGGGGAGCAGAGACCTGGCCACACAGGTACTTAGTGCGGAGAGGACATGTGGGATGTGGGACTGACACAACCATGACATAGTAAACGGATGTTGTTCACAGGAACTCGGTTTGTGCTCATTGTCCAGCAGGGACAGGCATGGGGCATATATGGGATATCTCCATACCTTCCCCTCAATTGTTCTGTGAACCTAAAATCTAAATGAAGTCTATGTCTCTAAAGCTACATGTGTTCTGCCCAAATAAACTTGGACACTCACAACTATTCCAGTTTTTCAAAGATATACTGCATTTCCTTGACCTGCTGTCATTGCCTTTTTAAATTAAAAATCATGAAGCAATTCAAACATTTTTAAAAGGGAAATAACATGGCACCCATGTACCTAATGCCTAGATTTAGCAAATATTTATATTATACGCTAACTGTTTCAGTGTTTTATAGAAATACGACCTTACAGATAAAATCCGAGTTCCCTAGTGTCCCATTCTTTCTCACTCTCCTAGAGGAAAATCACTAACCGGAAAGTGGTGTGTGATCTCCCGCTCCTGAATATCCATCAGACCTTTATCTAATGTCACTTTGACTATTTTTGAAATTTATATAAATGGCATTATCCAAGAAATATTCTCTTGAAAATATTTTTTTTCACTCAATGTTTTGGTTTCAAGATATATCCATGCTAATATGTGTAAATCCAGTTCATTCATTTTCATTGTTGTGTTGTATTTCATTGTCTGAGTATAATGCTCCTTTTCCCCTATGAGAGTGAATTTTAAAATTTTTATATATAAAGTAGTGTTGCAAAACATATATATAACATAGTGTTGTAAAGCATATATATAACACAGTGTTGTAAAGCATATATATAACATAGTGTTGTAAAGCATATATATAACACAGTGTTGTAAAGCATATATATAACATAGTGTTGTAAAGCATATATATAACATAGTGTTGTAAAGCATATATATAACAGTGTTGTAAAGCATATATATAACACAGTGTTGTAAAGCATATATATAACATAGTGTTGTAAAGCATATATATAACACAGTGTTGTAAAGCATATATATAACATAGTGTTGTAAAGCATATATATAACATAGTGTTGTAAAGCATATATATAACAGTGTTGTAAAGCATATATATAACACAGTGTTGTAAAGCATATATATAACATAGTGTTGCAGCGCACACCCTTCCTTCAGTGCGTCTCCTCGTTGCTGTGGGCTGGCGTGGCCTGGGCCGTGCTCCTCACACTGGGGACAGCGCACTCCCTCCGGCCCAGGCCCAGGTGAGGGCAGACTCCGAGAGCAGCATCTGGAAACTGTGAAAGCAGCTCAGCTGAGTCCTTTTGTGTCTATTGGGGCTGAGAATGTAAACTACTCAGGCTTCTAACTTATGTCTGTCTTTACATTTTTTGTTTTATTCATTTTTATTGTATTTTATAAAAATATTGAGCCTCAACAGGTTGGAATCTTTTTTAAAAACTTTGGATTTTATCGTAGACAGCGTGAGAATCTCTGCACAGTTTCTACTTCAAAGTGGCATTTCTGTCCTGATGGTCAGGTGCCTCTTTGGCTCGACAAGCTATTACCCAGTCGCACTCCGGAGCGGTCAAGTCAGTGTCCCAGCTCATCTGCAGCGTAAGGGTTTCCTTATCGTCATCGTCACATTATCAGACATTATGTCTTCGCCTCTCGATAGCTGTGAAACATTGGCTTTTCATTAGCATTTCTCTGATTGATAGTGGTTTGTTGGGTTCCCATTTGTTAAATCCACTAACAAGGTGGGTTTTCTCAGTCTGCAGTTGTGGGGAAGTATGTCTTTAGCAATCCAGCTACAGGAGGTAAAGTGTGATTTCAGGCATCACTGGTTTGATGAGGAACAGCCTCAGGAGAGCTAGTTCTGACTCCATGGAGGACAGGAAAAGCAGGTTGTCGCAGATTAATGCACAGGCAGTCCTTCAGGGTTGCTTTTTTCCCTGATATTTCAGTTTGGGGACAGTTGTTTCTGAATTGCCTGTTTACATCTTCTCCCCATTTTTTCTAAGCAAAACAAAACCCGAAATGCAATGTGGATACACGAGAAAGCTTTTCAGTCTGTGTTCTAACTTGTCCTGAGTGCGTGTTACCTGGTTTGACAGGACGGGCTGGAGGTGACAGCACTGAGGCAACACTGGTGCTGAGGAAAGTCACATGACCGATGCCAGCAGTGCAGGGAGCCGCTGGGTTTGCGGCCCTGATGCAAAGATTACACCAAGACGGCCCCTGGGGAAACATAACTGCCAGGGGCGCCTCCCACTGACCGTTTCCAAGTCGAAGCTGGATGGCTTAACACTCATCTCTAGGTCTGTTTTCAGCTATTACACAAAGTTTAATAAAAATAACTCCATCAACTCTGAGCAATGTCTCAGAAATATATCCCATCCTATAGTTGATAGAAAACCCCAACTTGGTATAGAAAGGCCTGAAAAGATCCTATATAATAAGGAGGTAGTATGCAAATTGACCATCACTCCAACACACAAGGTGGCTGCCCACATGTGGACACAAGATGGCTGCCACAAGATGGCCAGCAGGGGAGGGCAGTTGTGGGTATCAGACCAGCAGGGGAGGGCAGTTGTGGGCAATCAGGGTAGCAGGGGAGGGCAGTTGGGGGCAACCAGGCCTGGAGGGGAGGACAGTTGCAGGGGACCCAGGACTGCAGGGGAGGGCAGTTGGGGGGAACTAGCCTGCAGGGGAGGGCAGTTGGGGGCAACCAGGCCTACAGGGGAGGACAGTTAGAGGTGACTGGGCCTGCAGGGGAGGGTAGTTAGGGGCAATTGCCTGGCAGGGGAGCAGTTAGGCATCAATCAGGCTGGCAGGGACGTGGTTAGGGGGTGATCAGGCTGGCAGGCAGAAGTGCTTAGGGGCAATCAGGCAGGCGAGCGGTTGGGATCCAGCAGTTCTGGATTGTGAGAGGGATGTCCAACTGCCCGGCAGCCATACATCCCCCAAGGGGTCCCAGATTGGAGACGGTGCAGGCTGGGCTGAGGGATCCTCCCCTCCCCCCAAACCCTCTGCCCGGGCACAAATGTGGTATACTGGGCCTCTAGTTAGAGAAATAAAAGTATATGTGTCTAAGTATTAAAAATGGAAATTTTAATTTTGCTATTGAGGTCAATGATGAGTCTTTTTTTAAAAATAATATATTTTATTGATTTTTACAGAGAGGAAAGGAAAGGGATAGAGAGTTAGAAACATCGATGAGAGAGAAACATTGACCAGCTGCGTCCTGCACACCTCCTACTGGGGATGTGCCCCCAACCAAGGTACACGCCCTTGACCAGAATCGAACCTGGGACCTTTCTTTTTTTTTTTTTATGTAATATTTTATTTTATTTTTAATTTCTTTATTGATTAAGGTGTCACATATTTGTCCTCATCCCCCCATTCCCATCCCACACCCCTCCCCATGGATGCCCCAACCCCCCGTTGAACTCAACCGTTGGATAGGCTCATATGCATGCACACAAGTCCCTTGGTTGATCTCTCCCCCCTCCCCCCAACCTCCCCTATCCTCCCTCCGAGGCCCGATAGTCCGATCGATGCCTCCTTGTTTCTGGTTCTGTTCCTGTTCATCAGTCTATGCCGTTCATCATTTCCCCTAGATGAGCGAGATCATGTGTCACCAGAGATATACTCATAAGAACCGAATGTGAGACGAGCAATAATAGTTATGCTGACAGGCAGACGAATCAGTCTGTAGTGAGTTTCTTTCTGGACCAACAGTTCTTTAGAGACCCAATTTCAATGTCCACCAGTTCCTTATGTGTACATGTCAGCACTGACCCCTCAGCTCTGGATGGTGGACAAATGGTGGTAACGGAGGTCCGACTCCCTCTGGTTTGGTCTCGGCTGGACCCAGGGGCATGGCTTCACCAGGACTCAGGTGCACGTGGCCTCACCCAGATCCAGGGGCGCGTGGCCTCTCCCAGACCCAGAGGCGCGTGGCCTCACCCGGACCTAGGTGCACGAGGCCTCACCCGGATCCAGGGACACATGGCCTCACCCGGACCCAGGGCGAACCTGGGACCTTTCAGTCTGCAGACCGACACTCTATCCATTGAGCCAAACCAGTCAGGGCTCAATGATGAATCTTGGTCAATGAATGTTTATTTTAAAAGAAAACCCATGTATTCTACTAAGCGAAGCCAGTTAGAGAAAGACAAATATCACATGATCTCACTTATAAGTGGAATCTAACGAACAAAATAAACTGGTGAATAAATAGGGCCAGAGGTATGAATACATGGAACATAAGGGGTTTTAGAGGACTTGGAGCAGGGGGAGGGAAAGAAAGAGATTAACCAAAGAACTTATATGCATATTTGCATAACCCATGGACATAGACAGTAGCATCAGGAAGACCTGGGATGGTCTGGGGGTTGGTGGAGTGGGGCAAAGAGGGATCCCAGATTAGAGAGGGTACGGGCTGGGCTGAGGGACCCCACCCCCTGTGCACGAATTTCGTGCCCCAGGCCTCTAGTTTAAAATATTGAATTAATGCAAATTAAGCTTTAAATGTTGATGTTGTTCATTTTGTGCAGAAATGGACTGCACATTTTACCCATCTTCATTTCTCAGCAATATTTTCTGCTGAGACCTCATGGACAAATCAGACCCTTTTGGACTCAGTTTTTAAATCATTGTAAAAGAAGAGAAATAATACTCCCTACATCACATGATTATTATAAAGATAAAGTGAAATCAAGTAAATAATTTTAAAACTATTAAGAGTATACCGTTATTGCCCTAACTGGTTTGGCTCAGTGGGTAGAACATTGGCCTGCAGACTGAAGGGTTCCAGTTTTTATTCTGATCAAGGGCACGTACCTCGGTTGTGAGTTCCCTAGCCCTGGTTGGGATGCCTGCAGGAGGCAACCAATCAATGTGTCTCTCACATCAATGTTTCTCTCTGTCTCTCCCTCGCCTTTCCACTCTCTATAAAAATCAGTGGGAAAATATCCTTGAGTGAGTGTTAACAACAAAAAAGAAAAAAGAAAAGAAAAGAAGAAGTAGAAGAAAGAATAAAGGTACGTGAAAGGCCAAAGCTAAAATGTGAAGGCAGACACCAAATACCTATTTCACAATTTCCCTCAGGGCCAGCTCTGTTCAGAATTTTATCCTCAATGACCCACATTTTAAAATGGAAAATAACCGTATTTGACCTTCCCCTATCTCACAACGAAATTAAAGAGTAGCCAGGAGGTGGAAGGTCTCTTGAGATTCTTAAATGGGCTTCAGACAACTCAATGTATTAGAACCTCCCAAACTCCCAAGCTGTGGCAAAAGAATTCAAGTTCTTAAATGCAGCCTGTTCCCCTCACTTAGACAACCGATCCTTTCTATCCTTAACCGGCCTCCCACATAAAGAAACACATTTACAAATGTACAGTGCAGCTACTGCTTGGTTGAAAGGGGCTAACATATTTTCCAATTTATGAACTCAATGAAATTTTAAAAGACAACCTATTTTTACAGTGGAGTCATCTGTGCAGTGGTTTCTTTACAATTGTACATAAAATATTTGTTACTATAAAATTGAGTTAATGTATTAAATTGAGTAATGTCTTAAATTAATGCTCTATGTCATAATAAAGGTATTAGTGCTTTAAAAACAAAAAACATCATAAAGGAAACATACTCTGCTGGAAAGACTAAAAGAGGAGAGAGAGAGAGTTTAATGTGTTATGAAGAATAGACTGAGGATTTAAAAATTTAAATAAAAAAGAGTGGACTCAGTCATTTGGGCGGCAGGAATACGTAGCATTTCTGCCACACTGGAGCGACTAAGGCTAATTTTCTCCTTCAGCCTTCAACTTTTATGAGCAAGAGAAAGTCCCCTTTTCCCATTAATATATCTCCTTTGACACTTTTCCCAGGACTGTGGAGTTCTACTGAAAAGGGACGTCACACCTGTCAGAACATTTCATCTCCCTGGGGCCGGGCAGGGGGAACCCTGAGGCCCCGAGGCGATGTGTGTCACCATCAGCATTTCAGCCAGAGCCTGAGCCCTGCAGAGAGCCAGCGGAGGGTGGCAGCGCCCGGGCAGCCTGTCCTGGCCGGGCCCTGGGCTCTGGTGGTGAACGCAGAGCTCTCCCTGGGCCTGGCTGTGTCCACGTACCAAGTGCCTGGTCCAGTGCTTTCACCCGCGCCCGCGCACCCACTTCCAGGCCTCGCTGCGCACACTGGGCGGGAAAATCTCTATTTTCTCCCAAGTGGGTTTCAGGTGAGAAGCCAGGTGATGGGCACACGTCTCATCAGACTGCATTCGGGCCTGGATGGCCACCCTCCTGGCCTGATGTACTAGCGAGGCCGCTGATACATGTTGCTGTGGAATCGCTTTACTGTCTGCGTGGACAACAGACACTTGGCCTGAGTGAATCAGCCACCGGGTTCATTAGAACTCAGACTTGCAGCCTATCGTCAGCTCGTAGAATAACACTGTTTTCCTTCGACCGAGTTACAAGATGTTCTTAAACATCATCATTTTGTAAAAGAGACCGTGATGACAAATTGCCTCCTCACCCACATTGTCGGGACTCAAAAATGTGCCTGCCATTTGGAGAGTTTGCAACTTGCTGATAAAATGCAGTCTATAGGAACCAGCATGGTTCGCAGGCAGGGAGCATACTCTCTTTACAGATGCTCTGTCCATTTCCCTTCTGTCCTTCATCTTCTATATAACTCCTACCTAAAAGAAAAAAAGGAAGTCCAATCAGAATCAGAATGCCCTTTCCCTTATCGCCAGACTCTATGTGGTCATTTCCATCAAGCTGCTGGCTTCAGTGATATCTAGACCTCCTCCTCAAAGCCCAGCAACAGCTTTCTTATTTAAAAAAAAAAATCCACTCTAGCTGGTTTGGCTCAGTGGATAGTGTTGGTCTGTGGACTGAAAGGTCCCAGGTTCATTTCCTGTCAAGGGCACATGCCTGGGTTGTGGGCTCAATACCGAATAGGGGGGTGCAGGAGGCAGCCAGTCAATGATTCTCTCTCATCATTGATGATTCTCCCTCCCTTCCTCTCTAAAATCAATAAAAATACATTTTTAAAAAATCAAAAAGTTACCACACCACCACCACTGTCAGCAACAACAAAACTCAGAAACAAAAGTAACTTTCTTTAGATTGATGAGGCTTGATGAAACACCTCCTGGGTCAGTTGAATTGGGCCACGTTGCATTGTTATTGTGGAATTTTATTTGAATACTAGAGGCCCGGTGCATGAAATTCATACACCTCAGACCGGCCTGCACCTCTTGCAGTCCAGGATCCCACTCACAGTACGAAGTTCTCACAGTCCGGGATCCCTCACTCCTTACCACCCGTGGGCTATGGAGGCAAGAGAGGCTCCTGCCACAGCCTCTGCACTTGCCAGCTGTGAGCCCTGCTTCTGGCTGAGCGGTGCTCCCTCTGTGGGAGCACACTGACCACCAGGAGGCAGCTCCTGTATTGAGCATCTTCCCCCTGGTAGTCAGTGTGCATCATAGCGACCAGTTTTTCCACCAGATGTTCTTCTCTTAGGTCAATTTGCATGTTAGGCTTTTATTATATAGGATTTACCCTGAGGGACTTTAATACCCAGAGCCTTGCCAAGCTTGCTCTGCACAGGTGTCCCATACATATGGGCAAACACTTGGGATACCAGAGGCAGAAAACATCTAGAGTGGCCTACGGGGTGCTGCTGGCACCCTAACATTTAGTGTGGCGAGCAATCTGTTCTTAAACACACTGACTCCCTTCCTGGGAAGCCCTCCTGCTGAATGTGACTACAGACCCTTGTCATAAAGGTTCACAAACCTGTCCTAGAAAGCAGCAGAAGAAGGCTGAGAAAACAACTGGGTGTGTAGAGCTCAGGTTATTTTACAGGCTGGCCTCCAGCACCATTCTGGAGAGCTTTTCCCTAGTAATTCCCTCTTTGAAGGTGTTCTGCAACCTGACCACCACTAGAGGGCGGAGCAGACCACATCAGTTTTCAAGCACTTTCTCCAGAGGTGAGGTGGAAAGAAAGTTGTAAGGACTACATGCTGGGCAGACCTGTACACTTAGATATCTCTCCACCCGTGATTTCATCCCACGATGGCTGGAGTGCTACGTGCTGACACAGGGGTTCTCCATCCTGGCTACACCCTCACTGGGGGAGCTTCTGAAAAACTCAAATGCCCAGCCCCACCACCCCTCCTTCATTCTGGTTTCATGTTTGAAAATGCTCTTTGTTCTAACGTGAAGTCAGGGCAGAAGCCTTTGGAGTAACAGCTATGGGACCTGGTCATATTTCAAAGGGGAAACAAAAAATTCCCTTTAGAATATGGGCATCACCACTTTCTGCTCTTGAGCCCCAGGAATGAATTGAAACTTCCAGGTAGCTTTTCCTTCCACCTTCAGTGTTTTGTAGGTAAAATCTGTCATCACAAATAGTATGACATTAAAATAAAAATGAATAGAGTTGGGGATGCTGCACAATATTTATATTTACTGTTCTCATAAGTCACCTTTTCATTCCTAGAACTCCCCCTCAGCTGGGCATCGGTCAGGTCCTCCCCTCAGGATGCTCTGTGCACTGCTCTGCCCTCCCCTGGGGGGTCCCAGCCTCGCCTCCGAACAGCAGGGGGAGAGATGCTCAGCCTCCCAAGCTCCCTCTGGCTTCATCCTGGACTGTGGGTGGCAGCTTTCTTCTAGGGAACATGTGGGGACAGCAATTGGGAATTCTTCATCTTAGAGCATCTGCAAGACTTTCTTTTGCTACCAGTTACCTCCTCTCATTATTAGGCTAACATGTTATTTGCCTTTGCCCTGTTACTTAGTCTTTTAAATAACTTTCCCCAGTACTGGTTAACTTGGTATGTCAACTTGCCTGGGCCATGGGACGCCCAAGTAATCTGGTGAAACGTTCTTTCTGGGTGTCTGTGGGGATGTTTCCAGGAGAGACAAGCATTTGGCTTGGTGGACTGAGCAAAGCAGATGGCCCTGCCTGGCTGGGTGGGCACCATCCAACCCGCTGAGAGCCTGAATAGAGCAGAAAGGCCAAGGAAGGTTGAATTCCTCTCTCTCTCTCTCTCTCTCTCTCTCTCTCTCTCTCTCTCTCTCTCTCTCCCTCTCATTTTTTCTCCTTCTCTGACTGATACATTTCCCATCAGGACACAGTGTGAGAGGAGGATAGAGACAGAGGCGGTGGTGAAGATGGGGATCTGGCCCTGCCACACCTCTCCCATACCCAGCAATCCCTCCTCCAGTGTGCTGAAGGGGAGGCTCATGGCAAGGGGCCGGTCCCATAACTGTTACTCCAACGTGGCGTGTTCTGTGCAGCAGGATGTGCTACATTGAATTAAACGAGGGTCCAAGACGGCTGCTGCCCATTAAAGTTGTCCTCTTCTGGCAAGAAAGCTGCATCAAGCAAGAAGTCTAGCAGAGCCCTACTGGGAAATCCCCAGGGCTGAGCCTTTCCTCACTGGGAGCCTCTGCAGCTGAAAGGCAGAGCAGCCGCTGCTCTGGCACGTCTCTGCCACTAGAGGGCGGGGCAGAGCCGCAGCTCCAGCCCTGGATGCTGGGAGCTCCTTGTTGGGGCAGCTGCAGCAGTCAGGGACTGGAGCTCCTCATGGAACAGGCACAGAATAAAGTATCCACTGAGGAAGGTGTGAGGGTTTGGCCAGTGATGTGGGCTGTGGAAGAATTCACAATTGAGAGAAGAGAGAGGCCGGGAGGAAATTTAGTTTACTTTCCAAGGGAGGAAAGGGCCTGTGTATTGCTAGTCAACACAGGCAGGAAATAAAGGATTGCCTGCTCTTATAAAGCAGAGGCTTTTTGCTAAGCGACAGTGAAGGGAGGGGAATTCTATTGAGGATGAGCAGATATCTGGGGTTGTCTTGAAAAGTTATTTTGTTTGCTTCCCAGGAGACAGTCTGGCAGATGTCCTAAGGGGGTGTCTCATCAGTATTTTGCCCCAAGCCTCTACAGCTTAGAGCAAAGGTTATGAAGAGTTCAAGTGAGGCTTGTTTGAAGGGGACAGGGGAAGGGAATTTTCTAACTAGAGACTCCTTGGTGCTAATTTTCCCTGAGTTGTGACAACAGTAGGTAGATGGAGGAGGGGCGTGCAAGAATGGAGCCTGGAGAGTAGCTTATCTTGGTCCTGCTGAGCTGTTTGAATCAGAGGAGCTAAAAACTTGGGGTTTAATTACCAGGTGCTTCTCATAAGTTGTGGAAGGCCACCTCAAAGAAAAAGAAGGCCTTTTTCCTGTCCTTACAGCAGGTACCTTTGCAATTTCACCAGGAGAAGAGTAGAAACTAAAGGGAAAAGGTGACATTTGCTTTGAACAACTTTGAGTAATGAGACTTCCTGCATGAACATGACAGCAGGCTCCGGTAGAGATGAGGAGAGAAGGGAATTTGAGGTCGTTTGTAAAAGTGGTTTCCCTCATAGGCACATGGCACATGTCCCCTTGAGGGATATAAAGTTAGCTGCTCAGGGCCACCCTGGCCTCCCTGGGTCCCGTGAAACACTCCCAGTCGTTCCTCACACTTGCCCCAAGGTCATGCAGCAAACCTAAGGGAACCATAGACATAGGGTTGTTTCACACTGGGACTACCCCATCCTTTACCGGACATCTCTCCCCTGAGCACAGCCTTGGTAAGAGAATTAAAGCAAGCAGATGTGTGCTCTTGCTCTCTGAGAATTCCCACAGAGCCCTGGACAAGCTGGAAAGAGTTTGGGGCAGGGTCCCCACAGGAAGCAGGTGGGGTGCCCAAGTTAGGGTAATTCACAGAGGGGTTCTTTACTAACGTGTGGGGGAGGTGTAGGGACCCAGCAGAGAGCACGCAGGAAGTAACCCAGAGCTTTAGCAGCAGAGCAGTTACTGCCCCTGAATCGGGGACAGAGGGAGGAAGTAGTAATGGGGACGCTGCAGGAGAGAGTCCTGGAGAGAAGGCCTCCTTGTGAGGAACTGGCACCTCAGGGTGCAGCCAGCCCCAGGTGACCCCACAGGGAGCCCAGGGGAACACCGTCCTGAGAAACGTGTCGCTTGTCAGTTTCCTCCACATCGCAGAGGGCACTTACACAAACCGAGATGGTAAAGCAACTGCACACCTAGGCCGTATGGTGGAGCCTTTGGCTCCTAGGCTACATACTGTACCACATGTTACTGCACAAAAACAACACAGGATTAAATCAAGCACAAGAGAGAATGATGCCATCAAGGGAGACAATAGCCATGAGATGTATGAGGCTGCTGCCAGCATAACATTCTACAGCAAACGTTTTTTCATGAGTAGAAAGAGTAGACTCTAAAAAAACAGTGACAGTGGGAAGGTGGGGGTGGGGGGATGATAGGGAGTGATTATGGGGGAACTTATATGCATAGCCCATGGACTCAGACTATAGAGTGGTGAAGGCCTGGGAGGGTCGGGTTCAGGGAAGAGGAGGTCAATTGGAAAAGAAAACAAGGGGAACATCTGTAATACTTTCAACAATAAAAGTAATTTAAGTAAAATAACAGTGAAATATGTAGTACAATAAATACATAAACCAGTAGTATAGTCATCCATTGTCAAGTACTATGTACTGTATGTAATGGCATGTACCATACTTTTATGCCTCTGGCAGCCCAGGAGGTTGTTTCCACCAGCATCCCCCCCCCCCCAAACACATGAGTAACATGTGGTCCTATGACCCGATGGCAGCTACAACGTCCCTAGGCAATAGGAATGTTTCAGCTCCATTGTAAGCTATGGGACCTCCTTTGTATATGAGGTCCCTGATTGACAGATACGTCATTATGTAGCCTATGACTCTATCAATGCTGACCTTACTCTCTTCCCTCCCTCCCTCCAGGTCCTTGTGGGGTCCTCATTGGCCAAGCCTAAGGGAAAGCCAGAGGGCAAGGGATTGGGATGGTAGAATCCTTTAGGTCAGACTTCTGGGAAGACATCCAGCTGGACATGATCTCGCTCACCTGAGATAAGCCATTTGCATGTCATCCCTGTGGTGTGTGCAGAGGCTCACCTGGGCTCACTGCAGGCCAGTCTGGTCGGTCGCCAGAGAAGAATGAGGGCGGCTGGCTGGTCTGTGGGAACTGTTTCTTCCCAGGAATCATGATGTGGAGCAGTTGTTCTCAGTCTGTGTAGTTCTTTGCAGGTAATCTATCTTTTCTCTTGCTGTTTTTAAGAGCGACTCTTTATGTTTGATAATGTGAAATTTTATTATGATGTGTCTTGGTGAGGATTTCTTTGTATTTATTTTACTAGAGGCCTGGTGCACGAAATTCGTGCACGGAGGGGGCATGTCCCTCAGCCCAGCCTGCACCCTCTCCAATTTGGGACCCCTCGAGGGATGTCCGACTACTGGCTCCCAACTGCTCGCCTGCCTGCCTTCCTGATTGCCCCCAACCGCTTCTGCCTGCCAGCCTGATCACCCCCTAACCACTCCACTGCCAGCCTGATTGATGCCTATCTGCTCTCCTGCCAGCCTGTTTGCCCCCAACTTCCCTCCTCTGCCAGCCTGGTCACCCCTAACTGCCCTCCCCTGCAGGGTTGATTGCCTCCAACTTCCCTCCCTTGCAGGCCTGGTGCCTCCCAAATGTCTGCCCCTGCTGGCCATCTTGTGGTGGCCATCTTGTGTCCACATGGGGGCAGGATCTTTGACCACATGGGGGCAGCCATATTGTGTATTAGAGTGATGGTCAATCTGCATATTACTCTTTTATTAGATAGGATAGAGGCCTGGTGCATGGGTGGGGGCCAGCTGGTTTGCTCTGAAGGGTGTCCTGGATCAGGATGGAGGTTCCCTTGGGGTGTGGGGCGGCCTGAGCGAGGGGCCTGTGGTGGTTTGCAGGCCAGCCACGCTCCCCGGCGACCCAAGCAGAGGCTCTGGTATCTGGAATTTATTTACCTTCTACAATTGAAACTTTGTAGCCTGGAGTGGAGCCAAGCCTCCTGCTCTGGCAGGCAGCCATTTCTGTTGGGGTAAATTCACCTTCTATAATTGAAACTTTGTAGCCTTAAGTGGAGGCCTGGGCCAGCAAGGGCAGGCAGAAAGCTTGGCTTCCTCCGTTACCTGGGAAACCTTGCTCTCTGTGCTGTAGCCATCTTGGTTGGGTTTATTTGCATACTCGCTCTGATGGGCTGGTGGGCATGGCTGGTGGGCGTGGCTGGTGGGTGTAGCGAAGGTATGGTCAATTTGCATATTACCCTTTTATTAGGTAGGATTTGATGCTCATCGGGCTTCCGGGATCCCTGGAATATCACATCAGATCAGGTCACTTTTGGAAAATTCTTAGCGAATACCTTCTACCTCATTCCCTTTTCCTCCTTCTGGAACTTCAATGTTGGATCTTTCCGTTTTGTTTTGTTAACCTGTCTGTGATATTTCCTATTTATTTGTCTCTCAGGAGTGCAGTCTGTGTAGTTCTTCAGCTGCTTCCAGTACACCAGTGCTCTGCTTGACCCAACCTGCTGCTCAAAACATTCACTGAATATGATTTTCATTGTTTCATGTGTGTTCAGTGAGTGGGTGTACAATACGCTTCTTTTTATAAGTACCGCGCGCTAACCGATTGCGCTACTGGAGCTCCACAATACGCTTCTGTTTAAATCTACCATGTCAGTGGATGGTCTCTTCTTTAGGCATAATTCTGATTTGCTAATTTCTTTCTTCAAAAATGTAAAACATGCATGTTCTAGAAACACTAACTTCAATTTCTGAAACCTCTGCAGGCCTGACTCCTCAGCAGGTTATCTCAGCTAGCTCTTACTTGTTGGGCCTGGTTTCCTTTTTATTTTTAAAAATATTTGGATTGGGAATCCAGAGTTCTTGGAACATCATCTGTAGGAATGCTCTGACGCCTAGATTGTTGGTGGTTTCTCTAAAAGGGTTTATGTTTGCCTTGGTGGGTACATGGGGGATGGGCTCCTACCAGCCTGGTGGGACTTCACCTTCTTGGCTTGGGATTTGGGGGCCATGCAGATAGGGTGAGTTTGATCTCCAAACTGGTGTGGGAGCTGGCTTCTATTACACACTCTTAAGGAGTTATTTTGTTGTTTCTCATTTTATTTAGGGGAAAGGTAGAGACCAGCAAGGTGCCCTACTTTTCCTCTCTGTGGGCATCCCTTTGGGACTCTGGCTTCAATGGGGGCACCCAAATACTCACCTGCCTGTTTGCACCCCATCCTCCATGGAGCCCTGCCTCCCAGCATGCTATTCAATCACATTTCCAGGTCCCAGCCAGTGGCTTCGGTGCTCAGTTTGCTCTGCGTTTTCACTCTGTCTCTCTGTCTGCATGGGTTTTCCTCAGTCCCCTCTCAGTAGTTTTTTTTAATCCTCACCCAATGATATGATTACTGAAACAGAGGGAGAGAAAGAGAGAAACATCCACGTGAAGGAGAAACTTCGATCCGGTACAAGCCCAACCAGGGAGGGAACCTGCAACCCAGGCATGTGCCTAACCAGGAAACAAACCTGCAGCCTTTTGGTGCACGGGACGATGCTGCAACAAACTGAGCCTCCTGGCCAGGAATTCCCGTATCAGTGTTCACTCTTCATTTTTAAAGATCTTCTAGTAATTTTTTAATCTAGCATTCATAGGTTAAGCATAGATTTTTAAATTATTTTTGTAATATGCCCAGAAACTTTCAGATCTGACAAAAGAAATCTGATAGTAGTTTTTGTTTTCAACGTTGTGCCAGGCACCATCTAAATACTAAATGAATTATGTTACTTAATCCTAAAACAATCATATGAGGAAGGCATGATCAATTTCACACTTTATAGAGAGGCAATGAGGCTCTGAGAGAATAAATAAGAATAAAGAAGGATGACATGGCTATTAATTGATGAAGCCAGTTTGTCTGATGGCCAAGTTCATAATTTCCTCCACAGTAGACACAGCTGTCTGTCTTAAAGCGTTGGAGCCTCTAGTAAATGGTAGCAGATCTCTTCATCCCTAAGCACTTAATCAAGTTGTTTGTTTGTTTGTTTTTCTTATCCAAAGTCAAACCTAAAGTGGCAAGTCTCCATCAGAGTTCAAACAGGAAAACAGCCATTACAAGCCTTACAGGGATGTGGGGGTACTACTGACCTGAGAGCTGACAGAATGGGAGGGGAGTTGGGGAGGTGAGGAAGGTGTGGATGTAGAGCTGGAGGACCAGAGAGACAGCCACCCACGGGCTACAGCACCGGCTGGGCCCACGCCTGTGGGGGCATGTGAGGAACTGCTTGTGCTGGCTGCTGAGATGCGACTGTGGGAACTTTCACCACCATCGGCTCCCAGTCCTGTGGGCTTCAGCCAGGGGCCGGCTGCTGTTGGTCGGTCAGACCAGCAGCTGGGAAGACAGGCTAGACAAGGAGCAGGGGACAGCCTGGAGGAGCTGGCCTCCTGTCTGCGGGTCACAGTGTCCTAGCACCACAGCCCTCCCAGAGTAAAGGCCTCCTGCCCACCTGATTTCCTAGTCGTCATGTGCAAGCTTTTCTCTACTTTTTACCTTGATGGGTGCGTCTCCAAGCAATACGGATTATCTTGAGTTTTACGTAAATTTTGAATGTCTCATACCAATAAAAGGACGCTACATACACACTTTTGGGGCTGTGTTTTATTTATTTTTTAAACATATTTCTATTGATTTCAGAGAAGAAGGGAGAGGGAGAGAGACAGAAACCTCAATGATGAGAGAGAATCATTGATCTGCTGCCTCCTGCACGCTCCCTACTGGGGACCGATCCTACAACCCGGGCATGTGCCCTTGATTGGAGTCGCACCCGGGACCCTTCTGCGGGCCGACGCTGTATCCACTGAGTGAAACCAGCTAGGGCTTGAGGCTGTGTTTTCGCTCAGCAGTATGCTTGACAAGTCATTATATGGATCTGAAGCGCTAGTCTGTGTTGTTGTGTAACACAACATTGAATAAGTGACTCACACTTTATATTATTCCTTCCCCTTGTCGTGGTCACTTG
The DNA here is from genome assembly GCF_027574615.1 of Eptesicus fuscus. NCBI lineage: Eukaryota > Metazoa > Chordata > Mammalia > Chiroptera > Vespertilionidae > Eptesicus > Eptesicus fuscus. The sequence goes on along the minus strand of NC_072482.1, from coordinate 21,813,164 downwards.
GTTTCTTTTCAGGGTGTGGAAATGATAAACAATGCTGCTGTAAGTGCTCTTCTACATGTATGCTGGTGCACTAAGCATCCATCTCTCAAAGTGTTTGTCTAGGAGTGCTCTGTGCCCTGGGGGGTGGCTCTCTCCCTATTACTTTATGGTATGAACTGTGTACCCCAGTGCTCCCCTGCCTTCTGGCAAATTGGAAGCATTAGAACTATTAAGTAGTCTGTCTTGCACTCATGGATTTGAGCAATTTTCGTATATTCTGTAAATTAGCCTTGGTTGAGGATGTGTGTGCCACATCTGTCCTCCGACTCTGTGTCTTCCCTTTTCACTTTTTATGATGCAACTTGATGACCAGCAGTTATTAATTTTAAGGCAGTAACAAGTGTCAAATTGTAGGTGGGTGTGGGGGACTCACAGGGACAAACTCAGGGCTGGGGAACACAGGTCACTTCACAATGCAAGTCCCCAGTCACACACATACCGTGTGGGAAGGAGAATTGAGGAGCTCTGTAACTCTGGCTGCAGGGCTGTTTGTACACTTTGCATATGAAGCCTCTGAAATCACTCATTTTACAGATTAGCTTCCTGACATTCAACACCCCCCACCCCCTCCCAGCCCTTCACTGGCCTTTTCAGGCCCAACTCCTCCAGGATTACAGAGGAAACCCTGTCCCTCCGCCTCCTTTCACAGGGAGCTCACTGGCATCAAGTTCCCAGGGTGAGTTTTCCTCTAGAAGTGCTCAGGGCAGAGGTGAGGGTGGGAGGCAGAGTCCATTCCAGGGAGAGGGGTTCCAGGAGGAGAAGGGGAGGAAAGGGCTGGTCCCAGCCTGGGGTGTCTCCCTGGTTCTCACACACCCCTGGGCAGGACTGAGGGAGACGGTGTGACAGGAGCTCTCCGTGCAAGGGGAGGGGTCAGGGCAAGGTCCCAGGTCCCAGGCCTGGTCTCTGGGTCCCAGCCCCAGGGCGGAGGCCAAAGCAGGAAGCTCTGTGTTGGGGAGTCCCCACCTCCCTGCAGTTTCACTTCCTCTCACAACCTGTGTGGGGCCCTCCTTCCTGGATACTCATGACGGGTCCCCAGTTCTCACTCCCATTGGGTGTCAGGGGCTAGAGAATCCAATCAGGGTCACCTCGGTTCCCAGTTATAAGTCTCTGCGGACTCAGACTCTCCAGACCTGGAGGGTGCTGCTCATGGGGTCCCCAACCTGCCTCCTGCTGCTCTGGGGGGCCCTGGCCCTGACCGAGACCTGGGCGGGTGAGTGCGGGGTCCAGAGGGAATGGCCTCTGGGGAGGAGGAGCGAGAGGACCCGGCGGGGGCGCAGGACCCGGGAAAGGGCGTCTCCACCGCCCCCCTCCGCCCACACCCCAGACCCCACCCGTCCTGACCCCTCTCTTCTCCCTCCCGCTGCCCCTGTTTCCTCTCCCGGGCCCCTTCCCCTCTCCTGCCCCTCCGGCCCCGAACCCGAACCCGCGCCGGGAGGAGGGTCGCGGTGTCAGCCCTCCGCTCCGGCCCCCAGGCCCCCACTCCCTGAGATTTTTCTCCACCGCCGTGTCCCGGCCCGGCGGCGGGGAGGCCCGGTACCTGGAAGTCAGCTACGTGGACGACACGCAGTTCGAGCGGTTCGACAGCGACTCGGAGAGTCAGAGGGCGGAGCCGCGGGCGCCCTGGATGGAGCGGGAGGACCCGGGCATTTGGGACCTGAGCACCCGGAACTCCAAGGCCAAGGCACAGAATTTCCGAGTGAATCTGCAGACCGCCCTGGAGTACTACAACCAGAGCGAGGACGGTGAGCCCACGGGCCGGGCGGTCCCGACCCCCGTCCCCACGGACCGGCCGGGGTCGCCCCGAGTGTCCGAGTGAGAGTTTCACCCCAACACCCTCCCCCGCCCCCATACACACACCCGGGAGGAGCCCGCGGGGACTTGGACCCGGTTTTACTTTCAGTTTCTGTTTAATCCCCGCGGGCGGGGAGGGGGCGGGGCTCAGTGGGCGGCACTGACCTCGGGGCGGGTCAGGGTCTCACACGCTCCAGGAGATGTATGGCTGTGACATGGGGCCGGACGGGCGCCTCCTCCGCGGTTATCGCCAGTTCGCCTACGATGGCACCGACTACCTCGCCCTGAACGAGGACCTGCGCTCCTGGACCGCGGCCGACACCGCGGCTCAGATCACCCGGCGCAAGTGGGAGGCGGCCGGTGAGGCTGAGCGAGTAAGGAACCTCCTGGAGGGGGAGTGCCTGGAGTGGCTGCGCAGACTCCTGGAGAAAGGGAAGGAGGAGCTGCAGCGCGCAGGTACCAGGGGCCTTTGGGCCTCCCTCTTCTTCTCTGGGACTGGGGCTCATCAAAGAGACAGGACACAGGATCAGTGTCAGAACACCCCTCCTTGGGGCCAGGAGACTGAGTCCGCTGGCTTTTCCGATCCAGTGACGCCCACCCTTCTCTCATGGACACTTAGGGGTGCAGAACTGAGGGACAATTAGAGGGGAGGCCAAGCCTGAAATAACTGGTCAGCGGTTCCCATTGACCCTGCAGTGGCTCTGGGACCCATGGGGGACTTGCTCTCTCAGGCCCTGTTCCCTCCCCTCACCCAGTGTATTTGAGGTCTGACAGGGACTTTTCTGAGTCATTTGGCCTCCACCCAGGACAGGACCAGAAATCCGTTTCTCCCCCGAAGGCCTGCCTCCCACCCTGGGCTGTGTCCCTCTGACTAGAACTTTCTAAAGACTAGAGATCATCCCCAGATGCTGTGTCCAGGCTGGTGGCTGCTTGTGTGCTCCCTCGCCCTCCCCAGGCGCCCTGTCCACTCTCAGGTGGTCACATGAGGGCTGCTGGAGGGTCCCCTGACAATGCCACGTTCCTGAATTTCCTCACCCTTCTCCTCAGACCCTCCAAAGACACACGTGACCCACCACCCCATCTCTGACCGCGAGGTCACCCTGAGGTGCTGGGCCCGGGGCTTCTACCCTGCGGACATCAGCCTGACCTGGCAGCGTGATGGGGAGGAGCAGACCCAGGACATGGAGCTTGTGGAGACCCGGCCCGCGGGGGATGGGACCTTCCAGAAGTGGGCGGCCCTGGTGGTGCCCCCTGGAGAGGAGCAGAGATACACGTGCCATGTGCAGCACGAGGGGCTGGCCGAGCCCCTGACCCTGAGATGGGGTGAGGAGGGGCGTGGGCACAGAGCCTGGTCTCAGGGAAGCAGGGGCCTGTGGAGGACTTCAGTGGGGTCGGGGCTGAGGCCTGGGGGGCAGGGCCCTCACCTCCCCTTCCCTTCCCAGAGCCATCTTCTTGGGCCACCATCCCCCTACTGGGCCTCATTGTGGGCCTGGTCATCCTTGGAGCTGTGGTCACTGGAGCTGTGATGTGGAGGAGGAGGAAGCTCTCAGGTAGGGAAGGGGTGGGGCTGAGTGGCTTGTCTCACTGGGGGTTGCAAGCCCAGGTAGAAGTGTGTTCTGCTTCATTAATGGCAAGTACCATCCCCACACGTGTGGTTGCCCAGTGTGGGGCCCTATTTGCTGACACTCACTCTTCAGTAAGACACATGTGAACATGAGGGACAGATTCATCACCTTGCTGATTCTAGTGAGGGGGCCTGGTGCCCAGCACTCCCAGCTCAGGGTGGAAGGTCCCTGCTGAGGACAGACCTCCGGGAGGATGGCTGGTACACTCCCCTCATGTGTAGTTTCCTCAGGTTTCCTGATCCTGCCCTGGGTCTGTAGTCACAGTTCTGGAAACTTCTCTGGGCTCCAGGACTAGGAGTTCCTTTAGGACCTCATGGCCCTGCCTCCTCCCTGTCTTCTCACAGGATGTTTTCTTCCCACAGGTGGACAAGGAGGGAGCTATTCTCAAGCTGCCAGTGAGTATGGAGGGTGACCCCTGAGATCCTGTGATAGTACAGACTGGATCCCATGGGGGACCTCACCCCCATAGTTCCTCCCTTAGTCTCCTCCCTGGGGGCTGTGACCCTGTCCTGTTTTCTTCTACCCAAGGCAGCGATAGTGCCCAGGGCTCTGATGTATCTCTCATGGCTTCTAAAGGTGAGACTCTGACGACAGCAGGGGTTGGGGCAAAAGGGAGAGGACCGGGTGATGGGGATTCTTTGGGACATAGTGAGCCTGCATGGGCTGTTGAGAATGTCACTGCTTACAGCTACTGAACTGCATTTGTTCTTCATCATTTTCTTCCACAGCGTGAGACACTTGTCGGGGACTGAGTGATGGGAGATTTGTTCACGCTCCCACTTTGTGATTCAAGAACCTCTGATTTCTTTCTGCCAAAGGTTTCTGAATGTGTGTGTTCCTATCAGCAGAATGTGAGGAGGTGGGAGGCTGGCCCACCCCTGTCCGCCACACCCCCTCCCCAGCCTTCCTGTCCAGCAGAGGAGGGGCTGGCCCTCCCCATTCCTGTGTGTACTTCCTGGTGCGCTCAGCTGCAGCTTCTTACTGCCTGATTGAAATAAGGCTGGATATGCATTCTTCTTCTCTACTTGCCATGAAGGGGTGATGGGTTCATTAAAGGAGAACAGCTCAGCTGGTGTGCCTCCGTGGCTGAGTGTCCACCCAGGAACCAGGAAGTGCTGATTGGATTCTCTTTCAGGGCATATGCCCAGATTTCAGCTCAGTTCTCACCCGGGTCATGCAAGTGGCAGCCTATGGATGATTCTCTCTCATCATTGATGTTTCAATCTGTCCCTCTTCTTTCCTATCTTGGAAAATCAATAAAAACATATTTTTAAAAAATTAAAAAAGAAGATCCTAAAATTTGAGAGGAAATAAATGGAAGCACCGAGAACTTGTCCGGTCCTGTGTGTTTGCTGTGCTGAGGCTGTTGCAGGGGGGACAGGAGAGGCTGTGAGGACCGAGTGTGGTCAGGGCTGTGCCCAGTTGGTTCCTGGTCTCTCTTCAGCTGGGTCACCTCTCTGCTCCTTTGTCCTTCTCCCTTCAGTAGGACCTTGTCCCACCAGGACTTTCCATCACAGGGACTCCAACATCACCGGGCTTTGTAAACTGTCCTCATGAGGAACATCTCCAAAACCGTGGGCAGCAAGGCCTTCCTGTGTGCGGGTCAGCCTAGGCTCAGGCCTGGGTCCTGCCCTCAGCCCTCATCTTCTGGGATGTATTTGTTGTTTCTCTGTTTGTGTAGAGGACTATGCCTGTTTGTGTTCTTGTTGTGAGTGTTGGTCTCTTTCTTCTTTTGAGTGTCCCCTGTCCAACATCAGCCAGAGGTGAGTTGTCTGTCATTGTGCCCACAAGGCCCAGGGGTCCCTGCACACAAGAGTCCGTGGTCTGGAGTGTCGGGAGCGACCTCAGTTGACAAAGTCCTGAGAGGGCAGGTTTCACAAAGTGGCCTGCCTGTTCCCAAGGTTAGTCATACATCCTGCCCCCCTCTTAGGCTTAGAGACCCCTAAGCACAATAGTTAGTAATCACACATTCAGCCCCCTAAAGCTTAGTTAACCTTTAAGCACAGTTAATGTATAAGCGTAATTACCCTTCAGCAAGAAGCATGGCTAGACTATATGATGGTAAGGACTTTAGGTGGCGTCGGGGGTGTATGCATAGGTATAGCCGTTAGGATCTTAGACAAGATAAGGAGCTTTTTGTAAAGGTCAGTAGGAAACCTTAAACAAAGGGGTATAATCACGCTTACATTATAGGAATGATATAATGTATGGAATGTAACTGACCCTGAATAAAAGTGTGGAGAAAAATAAACTCAGGATGGCAAGCGGGAAGTGCTTCCATCCTCCCGATCCCATCCTGTTCTCTGTCATTTCTCATCCTCACGCCCCTTGCAGGTACTGTTCGACTGATGCCGGCAGGCTCCGGCACTGGAGAGATGAATTTTCATTCTCATCCTGCTCTTGGTTCCTTCCAGGAATTGATTGTTCTTTCCATCTTTTCCTAAACTCTCCAAGCAACTAGGTTCTGGAATTAGCAGGGAGAAGGGGTCATGTAATTGGTCATCGTAGATAAGCTCCTGTTAGCCCACCCTCTCTCCCTGCCCTGCCCTCTAGCGCTGGCTGCAGTTCGAACCCTGGGATTTCTGAAGCAGAGTCTCCTGTAGATTCAGGGAGAGCTGCTCTGTGGGAAGAGCAGGTGCACGGATGTCCATGTGAGAGCCTGCTGTGCTGTAGCTGCCACCGGACAGCTGTGGTCTGAGGCCACGTTAATGAAGACGTGTCTCTAGCACAGGGAGGTGCTCTGCACTGATCATTCATGAACCAATATTGGTTGTGAGTAACATGTGTGACAGTGTTTCTGCATGTGGAGAACATTGAAGGAAAATCAGAAAAGCTGCTTTCCTGTGGGACATATGTTGTGTGGGAAGAAACAGCGTGAATGAAAAATTAGAGCAAACAAGGAAGGCGTCTGTGTGACAAGGGGTAACTGTTCTGGGAAAAAACGCCGTGGGGAAGGCAATCTCAAGTGTGGCTGTGGAGGACACGGACCATGGGTGTTTATTTTTGTTTGTTTGTTTATACACACACACACACACACACACACACACACACACACATACACTAGTGGTCCAGTTCATGAAATTCGTGCACATTTAAAGGGGATTAATTAGAGGAAATAATTTAATATTGCTATTTGCTCTTTCTCTATAATAGAGGTGTCAGAGATGAAAGAAAATTAGCAAAATGTATATGAAAACCTTTCTCCTGTCAGAGTCTGGGTCATACCACGGGACCCAGAGTCAAGTCCCCCACCCACTAGTGCCTCAAAATCGCATGAGACACAGACGTGGCCGGCCCTCCTTCCAATTGGGCTAGATCCAGACTCTGCCAGTCCCACCCTTGTCAAGCCCGCCAGGCAGGGGCACAGCCTCAGGTCCCCCGGCCCAGCACTGGGAGGGGGGCACAGCCTCATATCCCCCATCAAGCCCCACCGGCAGGGGGGCACAGCCTCAGGTTCCCATCAAGCCCTGCTGGGCAGGGGGTTCGGCCTGAGTTTCCCCAACCCAGCACTGGGAGTGCACCTTGAGGTCCCCAGTTAAGCCCTGCTGGGTGGGGGGCATGACCTGAGGTATCCTGTCAAGCCCCACCAGGTGGAGGTTGCGGTCTGAGGTCCCCCGGCCTGGTGTCAGGGTGGGGGTCACGGCCTGAGGTCCCCTGTCAAACTCCACCAGGTGAGGGGCACAGCCTGAGGTCCCCCAGCCTGGTGCTGGGGTGGGGGAAGCAGCCTGAGGTCCCCTAGCCCAGCACCAGATGGGAAGCGCACCTTGAGGTCCTCTGCCAAGTCCTGCCAGGTGGGGGGGTGCAGCCTGAGATCCCCCAACTCAGCACTGGGTGTGTACCTTGAGGTTCCTATCAAGCCCTGCTGGGTAGGCGGTGTGGCCTGAGGTCCCCTATCAAGCCCTATGGGGGCGGGGGAGGGCGTTGCCTCAGATCCCTGCTGATTGCTCATTAAGGCTCCTTATGGGAACTTGGCTTCAGCTGTGGGTGCAGCATCTTTGTGACAGAGTGATGGTCAATTAGCATATTCTCTCTTTATTAGAGAGGATATCTTATTGATGTCAGAGAGAAAGGGAGAGGGAGAGAGAGAGATAAAAACATCAAAGATGGGAGTAAGTAATTGATTGGCTGCCTCCTGCACGTCCCCTGCTGTGGATGGAGCCTGCAACCCAGGCATGTGAGGTTGACCAGAATCCAACCAGGGACTCTTCAGTCCACAGGCTGACTATCTACTGAGCTACACCAGCTAGGCCGTGTCTGTTTGATTTGGGTGGCCAGTCAGTGGGGGCCTCACTGGGAAGGGAGCTTGAGGAAAGCATCGAAGCACAGGAGGAATTATCCCTGAGGATGTTGGAAGGAAGTCCTTTCCAGCAGTGGCACCTCCAGTGGGAATGGCCTGGCGCAGGAGTGTGTCTGGTTTAAGAGGGAGGAGGCCAGTGTGGGAATGCAGCAGAGAGTAATGGAGATGAGATAAAGACAAGGCCAGACCTCCTGGGCCTGGAGGATGGAAGAAGGGCAGGGACAGTGCTCTGAGTGAGGAGGGAGCCACAGGAGAGTTTAGAGCAGGAGAGGCCCGGCCTGATACCCCTTTAAAGGATCACTGCGGCTGCTGAGCTGAGAACAGTGGGAGGTGAGGGGCTGTGGGGAGGCAGGAGGAGGCTGGGAGGGGCTCCAGGCTGGAGAGGTGGAAAGAGTGGGTGTGCTGGGATTCTGGTTCCTCTGAAGATGGACTTCAGAGTGTGACTAATGGTTACTCTGGGGCATGTGAGAGAGGAGTCAAGGTCACCAAAAATCTCAGAGGATCCAAGTAGAGAGACAGAGTTCCCATTAGCAGAGATGGGAAGACTCTGGAGCAGCCTATGAGGGGCATCACAGGCCTTCATTTTAAGAGATGCTGGAGCGGAGTGTCTGTTAGCAACACACGGGAGTCGTCGGATTGGCAGTTGAACAGACGAATCTGGAGATCAGGAGAGATGTTGGTTGGAGAAACAGACTTGGGAGGCGACACAGGTAAATGACATTTAAAGCCCTGAGAACGGACGAGGTCACCAAGGAACTGATGGCTACAAGGAGACCAAGGAAGAAGGACTGAACCCAGGACCCAGTGCTGAGCCATCTGGTCAGATCACACACCAGAGCCGACTGCACTGTCTGTCTCCGGGTCTAGCAGGCGCAGGGACCACGGAGCCCCCGACGTTCCTGTGCGCAGGACCCACCTGGACCTCTTGTTAGGTCAGGACGTCCGGAGCAGAGTGTGAGAGTCCGGCTCTGTCCCAAGGTGCTGATGCTGCTGGTCTTCAGATCCCACATTGAGCAGCGAGAACCCAGACCAGGACTCCCCGTGTCGTGTGTCAGCCTCGCCTGCAGGGCTGTTACACAGGTGGTTCTGGTCTGTGCCTGATTCTCTGGGTCTTGGGTCTGAGAGAGGTTGGGGGTTTTGTAAGAAGCTCACAAGCAATCCTGGGGCTCAGCCAGCCTGGGAAGCACTGAGGCCAGTGCCACAGCTCAGGGTGGGGAGGGGTTTTAAATCCATATTTAAACCTTTTAATTTTTCCTGAGAAACAGAAGGGAGGGCATTTATCACCAGTTATGAGATATAATGTTGGGAGTTACAAGTCATTCTCTCTGCCATGGGGTAGAGTCAGGTGGAAGAGATAGGACATGGGCCCTGAGTCCCAATAATAGCATCTCTGAAGGCTTGCTCTCTGAAGCTGTTCCCTACATATATTTCTTGGAACAAACAATGGAATCCCAAGCTATTCTAATCTACACTAATAAAAGAGAAAAATGCTAATTAGACCAGACATCTTCCAGACGTCCTTCCTGATAAAAGCTGGGCCTGGGTATAGCCACTCAGGGTCCTGGGCACCTGTGACTGTGGCCAGCCCAGGTGAAGCCGCCCACGGTCTCAGGTGCCTGCAGGAGGTCTGGGCGAAGCTGCCTGAATTTCTGGGTGCCTCTGGCTGCGGCCAGCCAGGGCAAAGCTGCCCTCAGTCCTGGGTGCCTGTGGTCGGCCCTGGCGAAGCTGCCTGTGGTCCCAGTTGCCTGCCGCTGGCCAAAGGGAGGGAAGTTTGCCTGCCGCTGACTCCCAAGTGCAGGGGCTGAGTCAGAGGCGATTAGGGGTGATCAGGCCTCCAGGGGAGCAGTTAGGGGCAATCAGGCCAGCAGGGGAGCAGTTAGGGGCCATCAGGCTGGCAGGGGAGCAGTTAGGAGCGATCAGGCTAGTAGGGGAGCAGTTAGAGGCAATCAGGCAGGTAGGTAGAGGTTGTTAGAGGTGTTCAGGCAGGCAGAGATTGTTAGGGGCTATCAGGTGGGCTGGCAGAGGGGTTAAGAGTGATCAGGCAGGCAAGCAGGTGAATGTTTAGGAGCCAGCAGTTCCAGATTGCAAGGGATGTTCCATAAATCCCCAGAGGGTTCCCAGATTAGAGAGGGTGCAGGCCTGGCTGAGACCCTCCCCCCCCCCCCCCCCCCACACAATGCCATGCCCAAATTTTGTGCACCAGGCCTCTAGTTTATATATAAAGTAGTATATCTATGATACTGGGGTCTAATAGTATTTAGGGGAAAACCACAGGCTTCAGGTCACACAGCCAGAAACTGATCCACATTCAGCCCAGGTGGGGTCCTACACAGGAGCCACTGCCCTGATGCTGGGCACAGATGTAACTGCTCACACCACTGACCCTGATGCTGAACCCTAGCCCTGTGGCTAGGATGGCTACCTCTGCTGCTCCTGACACCTGCACTATCACTGCCACTCCCACCACCCTTGCCAAATGCAGCATGCACAGTCCCAGCCTCTCTGCGTTACCTGGTCCTGAGTCAGAGTCCGGCATGTGGTTACGTGTCCAGATGCATGAATGTTGGGGGACATGGGTTTTCCTCTCTTATGGAAGGAACTAGAGGCCTGGTGCACGAAATTCGTGCACTGGGGGGGGGGTGCCCCTCAGACCAATCTGCACCCTCTTCAATCTGGGACCCCTCAGGGGATATCCAACTTCCAGCAGTCGGACATCCCTCTCACAATCCGGAACCACTGGCTCCTAACTACTCACCTCCCTGCCTGCCTGATTGCCCGTAACCCCACTGCCTGCCTGCCTGCCTGCTCGCCCCTACCTTGATCTCCTGCCAGCCTGATTGCCCCTACCTTGCCCTCCCCTATCAGCCTGATCACCCCAAACTGCCTGTGCCTTGGCCCCAGTCTGGCCTCCCTCTGGAGGCACCACCCCCATAACCCCAATGCTGCTGCCACTGCTGGCCTGAGCCTCAACGCTTCGCAGCTGGTAATGGCTGCCTGAGCCTCGGCCCTTGTAGGCACTTCGGCTTTGTCTGGAAGGATGTCTGGAAGACAACCACTCTAATTAGCATATTACCCTTTTATTAATATAGATTTGGGGACCATTACAACCACGCAGAACTTGAAGAAAACACATGGCCCTGGTTAGTTTGGCTTAATGGCCTGTGGACTGAAGAGTCCAGGTTTGATTCTGGTCAGGGGCACACATGCCTGGGTTTTGGGCTCAATCCCCAGTAGGGGGCCTGTGGGCGGCAACTGATCAGTGATTTTTTAAAAATACATATTTTATTGATTTTTCACAGAGAGGAAGGGAGAGGGATAGAGAGCTAGAAACATCGATGAGAGAGAGACATTGACCAGCTGCCTCCTCCACACCGCCCACCGCGGAATGTGCCCGCAACCAATGTACATGCCCTTGACCGGAATCGAACCTGGGACCTTCCAGTCCGCCAGACCGACACTCTATCCACTGAGCCAAACCGGTTTCGGCTGATCAGTGATTCTTATCATTGATGTTTCTATCTCTCTCTCCCTCTCCCTTTCTGAAATTTAAAAAATATATATTTTTTAAAGAAAACACATGATCTTCATTTTGGGCTTTGTCATCTTACAATATCCTTTGTGCAGTGTTTTAACTTCCCTCAACTTTCCTTTACCCACCCTTAAAATGCAATCTATTTTGGGGAAGATGATCAGGAAAGTGATTCCAGTGGGTAGAAGTTTTTTTTGGAGGGGATGGGTCATGAAGATATTTAAAAATTGAGCATGGTGATGGTTGTACCACTCTGAATTTACTTAAAAAAACCAGTTCATTGTACACTTTAGGTGACATGTACAGTATGTGGGTTATATCTCAAAAAAGCTGTTCTTTTATTTCTTTTTAAATAAAGACCAGTCTTATAATCAATTGCAGATGTTTTCAGAGGCCCCTCAAGATTTGATTACCATGTCCCAAATCACGACTGTGATTCCCAGTTGCCTCCAGTCCTGGTGGATCTGGATGGTGTGGTTTGCAAAGGAGAAGGTGGCAAGAAGCTTATGGAATTTCTGCAACCCCATTCCCCTGGTCTCCTCATAGGGCACCAGGGCCATTCCCACTGTGCCAGCTCTGCTCCCTTTAACCTGTTGGGCAAAAGAATCCTGCATGCTCTGGCCAGAAACTGCATTCTCTCTTAGGTGGCCCGAATGCTTTTTTTAAGGTCGTTTTATGGATTCAAAAGAATAAACAGAGATGTGGAAAGCTTTTGTCAAATTCCTTTTACATGGTTCTTCCAGTCTCATGGGAAATGAGATGTGGCTCTGAATTCATCCCAAAGTGTGTCTTTGGGCAAAAGCACCCAGAACGGCACAACTCCTGCAGAATGCCCCACACACTTTGCTGTCAGGACTCAGGGGGGCTTGAGGGTGAGCGAGGCGGCGGTGCCAGCACAGGACCTGGGAGAAGGTAGCGCTTTCTACACTGCCCAGGCCATGTGGACTGCAGCTGCACCCGCCCAGGTGTACAGGGTATTTCTGCTGTTTTGTTTTGGTCTGGCCTCCACCCCGTCAGCCACGGACCGTGTCTGCACTGAGACTGAATGGTTTGATGGCCCTACTTTTTGGTGGACAGTGGACACACTCCCACCTCCCCGAGACTGGCAGTTAGGTTCTGGCAGCTTCTGAGTCCCTTGCAGAAAGAGCCCGGCCCTAGGTCAAGAACAGACTCGGGCGTCCTCGGCCAGGAGGCCTCCTTGGGCTAGGGGCCACCACAGTTTGAAGGCCGGCCATGACCCCAATCCTGGCAGGGGTCTCCTCTGGGGCGCTGGCAGGCCTGGGTTAGGGTCACTGGCGGTTTGGAGGCCGGTCATGCCCCCGATCCTGGCGGGGTCTCCTCAGGGGTGCTGGCAGGCCTGGACTAATGGCCTCCCGTGGTTTGGAGACTGGTCACGCCCCCGATCCTGGTGGGGGTCTCCTCTGGGGCGCTAGCAGGCCTGGGCTCTGGCGCTGCAAAGGGAGAGGTTCCTGAACCTGCTTCCCACACACCTAGGCTAGGATACATCTTGTAGGAGGCGGCTTCAATGCCGGGCATCGGTGACCAGGTCCTCCAGAGCCTCGCCTTCTGGGCTGCAGTTCCACATCTCCCAGTGCCCAGCCTCGGATGCACCCCCGCAGTTGCCCCCACCACCAGCCACCTCAGTGCAGGCCACAGCAGCTGAAGCCAGCCTCTTGGAAGCCAGGCCACCACACCCACCACCGCTAGTAGCTCTCTGCTGCTCCCTTGCTGCCTAGCCCTGTCCACTGGGGTGGGGGAGTGCTCCCAGCACAGAGGCCCTGCCTCCCTCCGCAGCCTGGGGTGGCAAGCTGGCCTCGTTGCTGGGGCTACGATGCCGGCATCCCAACACAGCCACTATGGGTGCGACGCGGACCCCACGGAGGCCAACCTGGAGAACGCGGACCCCGAGCTCTGCATCCAGCTGCTGCAGATGCCCTTGGTGGTCAACTACCACCTGCTCCTTCCCCTGGCCCCATAGGTCCCTCCTCAATGCCAGCCATTTAGGCCTGCGGGAGGAGCGGGGGGCGGGGACTCGTATGTCCCCGCCCCCCTCTCCTCCCGCCCGCCAATCGGCCACCCTGAGTCCCGCCCTCCGTGCCTCCAGCCGGCCCAATCATGGGTGTAGCAGAGTGATGTAATTTGCATATTACCTTTTTATTATGTAGGATGATATCTGGCTCTCACCAAGGCTCTTTATGTGTGGAATTCTTCTGTCAGAAGAGTTCAGTTGCTGGGGTGAGGGATGGATAAGGATGACAAGTCTCAAATGGAGCAAAGAACTGAGACTGGGACTTTGGCACTTTGCAGGCACTCAGGTTTGGCTGGAAATCAAGTGACCGATAAAGGACATCCCATCTGGAGGGCTACTCGCTGGCTCTTTGTACGATGGTGAGGAATTTTTGCCTGCAAAAAATTAGTATTACAAAAAATGTTAAAGGAACTTCTCTTTAAAAAAAAAATGAGGGAAAAAGACATAAATCTTAATAATAAAATGGTAAAAACTACATACCTATTGATATTCACTTTAAATGTAAGTGCATGAAATGCTCCAATCAAAAGCCATAGGGTGGCTGAATGGATGAGGAAACAAGACCCTTATATACGCTGTCTACAAGAGACTGACTTCAGATTGAAAAACACAGACCAAAAGTAAAGAGATCAAAGAGATATTTCATGCAAATGTGAACAAACAAACTAAAAGCTGGGGCAGCAATACTACCACCAGATAAAGTAGATTTTAAAACAAAGGTTCTAATAAAAGGCAAATAAGACATTTCATAATGATAACAGGATCAATCCAACCAGAGGATATAACCCTTGTAAACATTAATGCACCCAACACAGGAGCACCTAAATGCACATGTAAAGCAAACATTAATGGATATAAAAGGAGAGATTGACAGTAATATAGTCATAGAAGATCTATAATGGAATATTACTCAGCCATAAAAAGAATGAAATCTTATTACTTGTGGCAACATGGATGGATTTAGTGAGTATTCTGCTAAGTGAAAGAAGTCACTTATATGTGAAATTTAAACATCAAAATAAATGAATAAACAAAATAGAAACAGACCTAGATACAGAGAAAAGACTGGTGTTTGCTAGAGAGGAGGGGGTTTGCATTGGAGGAAAAAGGTGAAGAGATAAAGAATTTCAAATTTTCCATCTTGTAGAGACTGACAGAAAAATATATGACAAATTCACCAATCAGGCCCCCCGTGACTGCAGCCCAATCCAGTGGGACATGGAGCAGAAGAACTGCCTGCTGAGCCCAGTCATCCAGAGAATGGGAGAGAATTAAAAGGTCGTTTTACTGTGAAATTGTTTGTTACACAGGGATCGATAACAGGAACACAGACCGTAGAATTCTCTGCTGTTCCTATGTTCTCATTATTGTCTGTCTGTCCTGTCAGACTGTCAGCATCAGGACAGCGGGCGTCTGACTGTTTTCATGAAATGTTTACCAGGCCTAAGGTGAAGCCTGGCACAGAGGCCCTCCGACATCGTAGTGGGTGAAGGAATGAGTAAGTGCTGACCAGGCTCCTTACAGCTGATCTGAGACGGGAAGGGAGGGTCACTGTGTTTGGTTTGGAGCCTGTCTCAGTCCGATGGGGCTGCCATAACCAAACACCACTGACGGGGTGGCTGAAACACTACAAGTTTATTTTCTCCCAGTTCTGGGGGCTTTCAAGTCCAAGATCAAAGTGACAGGCAATGTAGTTGCTGGTTGAGGGCCCCCTTGCTGGCTTGTAGGTGGCTGTCTTCTCCCCCTGTAGTACCAGGGCCTTTCCTCTGTGTGTGCAGGGAGGGGGTTGTAGGTATCTGATATCTTTCTCTTATAACCACCTGTCCTGTCCCATTAGAGCCCCAACCCATGACCTCATCTAACCTTGATGATCTCCTTAAAGGCTCTGTCTCTAAATGCAGTCACATTGGAGAGCTGATGCCTCAGCATGTGAATTTGGGGGACACAACTCAGTCCATAACATGCTTTTCCTCTGATGTGTGATTTTGTTACCTGCCAACTGGTCTCCATTGCCTGAGCCCCTCCTCAAGCCTGATGCTCAGTGCCCCCAGACTCTGGTCTCCCACACACGGGGCTCACTACCACACATGGGGATCTGGGGAGTCCTCCCCTGCCTGTTCAGCAACTTAAACAGGACCATAGTCTGGCGTATGAATGACAGAGCTTATTCCTCCCAGTTCTAGAGGCTGAGAAGTTCCAGTCAAGGTGCCAGCAGATTCAGTGTCTGGTGAGGGCCACTCCTGGCTCATATACGCCCGTCTACTCACAGTGTCCCCACATGTGGGCAAGGCCAGGCAGCTCTGGAGTCTCTGTTATCAGGGCTCCACCCTCATTTGCCAATCGCCTTCCAAAGGCCTTGCCTCAAAATACCATCACATTGGGGTTAGATTTCCACCTGTGAATCTTGAGGGGACACACACATTCAGCCTATAGCACCACCAGAGTCCTGGCTCAGCTGTCATGGAGGAATGAGGCTTAGGGCTCAGGCTGCGGAGTTCCTATGTTCAGGGCGGGGGGGAGTAGAGAGCAGGGTGAGGAGGGTCCTGTCTGAGGAGGCGGGTGGGTGGGTCCCCACAGAGGAAAGAGATGGGACCCCAGAGTCCTCTGGCCACACGCAGTGGAGGTGAGGGGACCGCTGCTGGGCAGTGGGCAGCCTGGGTCCTCGCTGAGGTCCTCGTTGCCCAGCGCGGTGCCCAGCCCACACCCAGGTTCAGCGCCTGGTCCTCAGGGCCCCAGGCCTGTTCTGAGGCCTGTCCTGTCCCAGGGGAGGAAGGGACCCCTGAGGGCCAGGACGGCCTGCTGCTCAGGGCTGGGCTCAGACTTGGCAGGGCCACTGGCCCAGCTAGTGGGAACCTGGACACCCCAGGACTTGGGACCAGGGCTCACCCCTATAGGGGCAGCCCAGCCCTTTGCTGTTTGTGACCCAAAGGACCCCTTCCAAACACCAGCAGGTGTCCCCATGGCACACCTCCCCTGCTGCTCTCCTCCCTGAAGCCTCTACCCCTCTGCGTGCTGACTGCCCCATCCTGACCTCCTCAGGGGCATCCTTGCCTTCCCAGGCCTGACACCCCAGCCCCATCCCCATCCTAAGCTCTGAGACAAGTGGCACTTGTTCCCAGGAGGAAGGTGCTGTAGCTCCAGAGGCAGCAGCGGGGACAGGGGACAGGTTCTTGGGTGTCCAAGATCCCATCCGGGAGACTAAGGATCCTAGTTTGATTGTGGGGTGCAGCTGGATCTGGGAGCCAGCGGTTATGGCCCAGGAGACCTGGCTCTTTCCTGAGGCAGCGTCCACAGTGACTCAATGGGGAGGAAGCGTCAACATCAGTGTGCATTTGGAGAAACACTTTGCACCCCGAATTTGACATAGGACAGGGCCCCGCTGCTGTGCTCAAAGCCCTGTTCTGGTGCTGAGAGCAGAGGGAGACCCTGAGAAGTCCTGGCTGAACAGCAGAAAGGGGAGCAGGCTCTTCTGTGCTCAGCCCTGTGCTGTAAGTGGGCCCCAGGGAGCTGACTTGAATGCAGGGCTAATTAGGGGGATGAAGAAGCTTTGGAGAGTCCTGGGTTCCACAGTGTCAAGGTCAGGACACAACAGGGATTGACTAAGAAGAGTGTTCAGGAGCCAGGAGCCATCTCTGAGGTTCCCATCTCCTCACTGCCACCCCTTTCTCCAATCCCTTGAGGACAGCACCATGGAAACCTGAAAAGTAGAAACATTTTCTTCTACTCCCTATTTCTTGTTGTTGTTGTTGTTGTTTTTCAAACTCAGTTTTCAAAATAAAGTCATCTCTTATTTGGGAACAACTTATCAATGTCTACACAATCTTCCACAGTGTGGAGATGCACATTGGGACTATTGGGGCTAAAGCACCGCTCCCCAGGGCCTTCCCCAGGACAGTGGAGGGGCCAGAGTGAAGTAGCCTGGGTCCCGGGTGCCGGAGGGAAGCAGGTGCCGGCATCTGGGGGAAGGAGGGCCTACTCTTGCATGAATTTTCCTGCATCGGGCCTCTAGTTTCATCATATGTTGTAATGCAATATCAGTAAACCATTCATCACAAATGTGCCTGTTTCCCAGGCCTGAGTCCTCCCTGTGGTACATCAACTCCCACAATCCTTTGAGCCCATTGGGATCTGAGCTTATTATCCTGTCACCTATTTACTGTCCCTCACCCTCCATGTCCTCTCCTCCCTCCTCACTCATCTTAAATTCCATGATTCACCATTTCAACCCCGCCCTTGGCTCTCCCTTGCTGTGTCACTCTTGCTTGTGAACTCTACCTCTGCCTACCGTGCACCTGGCCACATGAAGCTACTGGAGGCTGGAGAAAAATACAGCCACGTGACACTGTCATGTTGAGGTCATTACTCAGACCACAAAGGTATCCACTCCGCTGCCCACAATCATCCTGTCCCTGCACGGCTCCCTCAGTCCCCCATCCTCTGCTCAAACAGCCGCCCTCCTTCCCCATCTGTTACTGCTAGGGCCCTGTTTCCTGCTTCACTGAGAACACTGAACACATTAGAGGACAATTACAGGTTTCCAACGCCATCTGCTTCAAATCCGCTACCACAGGTCAGCTGTCCACCCCACCTCATCACTTCTATAGTGGCTTATTGTTTTGAGCCACTGAAGTTTGGGGTAGTTTGTTGCTCAGCAGCGGATAAGTAATAAAGCTCTCTTCAGTTTCTCTTAGTCTACACCTTGCTTTCCTTGCACTTGGAAAATGTTACCTGCACTCGCTGTTTCCAGTTCTCCTATTCTCTCCTATATTTTCCGTCTTTCCTCCCTTCTCCCTTCTGTCTTTCCTTTTCTCCTTCCTTTGTGCTTGTCATCAGATCTCCCAATCATATAAAATAATGCTGTGTGGTCATGCCAAGGGAAGCATTACGTGGGTCTATATGTTAAAAGTATAAATACAAGGGCTATGGAATAAAAGTAAAGGAAATAATGAATAGTCCGAAAAGAAAATGTCTCGGTGATTCTGCAATGCAAGGAACGAAAGAACTGACTTTCAACTCTTAATGCTTCTACTTAATCTGTGTTTTGGTTTATTTTCAGAACAACAAGGTCAGCAACATAAAGTCTTCCACATTCCTGGTAAAAGTTTAAATAGGCACAGGCACTTTGAAATCACATGAGCATCATCGAGTCTGGTTAAAGTACAGGCCCCACAGGGCCCAGCATTCCTACCGCTGACCATCCCCTCTGGGGAGTTTCTTGTCTTGTGCTCCAGGAGACATGTACACTAATGTTTGCAGCAAAAACTGGAACAACCACATATACATCAATGGGAAAATAGCAAGATTTCAGGATAATCATAAAATGTAAGACTCAGCACTCAAAATGGAAGGACAGCCTCACAGGTGGGAGATGACCCTTAGGTAACGCTGAGTCTCCGCGTGTCCATGCAGGACCAGACCTCTGTGCAGGCAAATGTAAAAGTGGCAACACTAAGATTTGGTTTGCAGATGTGTATATACTTAGTGAAAATCTTTAGAGTATCTCAAGGTATAAGAAGCACAGGAATCAGGTTAGAGGTTACATCTGGGGCACGGGACTGTGTCCACTGATGGTTGTTGGCACCAAGTCAACATGAACAGGAATGCCCCATTCGAGATGCCCAGTCTTTAAACTCTTGGATCTAGCTAGTGTATGTTCTCAACTTTGTCTCCACTCACTGTAGTGAACATTGTTATTAATGGCATTACCAAGAAAATCTTACAAATACTGCTGTATCTCCTTTCTCTAGCTCAAACTTTTCTAAAACTGAAATTTAGAGCATCGAAGAAACTAATCAATTAAAGCAAGCAATATTTTCTTTGGTATAATCCCTATCCAATGTTTTCAGGCACATCTCCTCCAGGATTAAAGAGAAAACCCTCCTCCCCCTTTCCCAGGGCGAGCTCACTCTCTGGCATCAAGTTCCCAGGGTGAGTTTTCTTCTAGAAGTGTCTGTTAGGTTGGATGGAGCAATTGAATTGTTACCCCTCCCCGGGGAACTGACTTTTCAGGCCATTTCCCTATGGACATTCCCTGAGACCACACTTTACTTGTTGAGACCACATTCCGTTATCTCTCCCCTCCAGACCTGCACAGAGAATTCTCCGCCCAGAAAAGCCTGCCAGAAGTCCTTTGAAAACAGCGGACTCCTGTCACTGGGTGCTGGAGCCATCTGGGGCTCAGCCATCTGATGTGCGGATGATCTATTAAATTCGTAATCCTTCACCATTCTGGCCTCCTGGGTTCCTCCTTCAGCGACCTAACAATGTCCAGGGGCAGAGGTGAGGGTGGAGGCAGAGTCCATTTCAGGGAGAGGGGTTCCAGGAAGAGAAGGAGAGGAAAGTGTTGGTCCTGGCATGGGGTGTCTCCCCGGTTCTCACACACCCCTGGGCAGGACTGAGGGAGATGGTGTGACAGGAGCTCTCCGTGCAGAGGGAGGGTCAGGGCAACGTTCCAGGTCCCAGGACTGGTCTCAGGTTCTCAGCCTCAGCCAGAAACTCAGTGTTGGAGAGTCACTATCTCCCTGCAGTTTCACTTCCCCTCTCACAACCTGTGTGGGGCTCTCCTTCCTGGATACTCGTGACGCGGCCAGAGTTCTCACTCCCATTGGGTGTCAGGTGCTAGAGAAGCCAATCAGCGTCACCTCCGTTCCCAGTTATAAGTCTCTGCGGACTCACAGACTCCGCAGACCTGGAGGATGCTGCTCTTGGGGTCCCCAGCCCTCCTCCTGCTGCTCTGGGGGCCCCTGGCCCTGACAGAGGCCTGGGCGCGTGAGTGCGGGGTCGGGAGGGAACGGCTTCTGCGGGGATGAGCGAGGGAAACCTGCGGGGGCGCAGGACCCCGAGTTGGGCGCGTCTCCACCACCCCCCGCGCAGACCCCAAAACCCGGACCCCATCCTGTCCTACAGACCTGGGACCCGAACCCGCGCCGGGAGGAGGGTCGCGGGTGGTCAGCCCCTCCTCTCCGGCCCCCAGGCTCCCACTCCCTGAGACACTTCCTCACCGCTGAGTCCCGGCCCGGATATCGTAAGCCCAGCTTCGTGGTCGTCGGCTACGTGGACGACACGCAGTTCGTGCGGTTCGACAGCGACTCCGCGAGCCGGAGGATGGAGCCGCGGGCACCGTGGATGGAGCAGGAGGAGCCGGGCTATTGGGACCTGAACACGCGGAATGCCGAGGTCGCGGCACAGAGTTTCCGACTGAACCTGGACATCCTGCGCGGCTACTACAACCAGAGCCAGGACGGTGAGCCACGCGGGCCTGGGGCCAGCGACCCGGTCATGATCCCCATCCCCACGGACGGACCGGGGTCGCCCTGAGTGTCCGGGTCCAAGCTTCACACTGAGGCCGTGAGACCCTCCTGGCCCACCACCCGGGAGGACCTGGTTGCACTTTCAGTTTAGGTTTAATCCCTGAAGGTTGGATGGGGTCCGGTCTGGGTGGGGCGGAGCCTGACCGCGAGGCGTGGGGGCGGGTCAGGGTCTCACACGCTCCAGTGGATGTTTGGCTGCGAAATGGGACCGGACGGGCGCCTCCTCCGCGGTTATGACCAGGCCGCCTACGATGGCACCGACTACCTCACCCTGAACGAGGACATGCGCTCCTGGACAGCATCCAACACCCCTGCTCAGATCACCCGGCGCAAGTGGGAGGCAGAAGGTGTAGCTGAGGAAAGGAGACATTACCTGCAGGGGGAGTGCCTGGAGTGGCTGCACAGATACCTGGAGAAAGGGAAGGAGGAGCTGCAGCGCACAGGTACCAGGGTCCAGGGGCCTCCCTCTTCTCCCCTGGGGCTGGGGCTCAACTAGGAGACAGGACACAGGATCAGTGTCAGAACACCCCTCCTTGGGGCCAGGAGACTGAGTCCGCTGGCTTTGCCAATCCAGTTCCCAAACTTGACGCCCACCCTTCTCTCTGTCCCAAGAGGGACACTTTGGGGTGCAGCCTCTCAGGGATAATTAGAGGGGAGACCAAGCCTTAAATAACTGATCAGGGTTCCCATTGACCCTGCAGTGGCTCTGGGACCCATGGGGGACTTGCTCTCTCAAGCCCTGTTCCCTCCCCTCACCCAGTGTATTTGAGGTCTGACAGGGACTTTTCTGAGTCATTTGCCTTCACCCAGGACAGGACCAGAAATCCGTTTCTGCCCCTGAGGCCTGCCTCCCACCCTGGGCTGTGTCCCTCTGACTAGAACTTTCTAAAGACTAGAGATCATCCCCAGATGCTGTGTCCAGGCTGGTGGCTGCTTGTGTGCTCCCGCGCTCTCCCCAAGTGTCCTGTCCACTCTCAGGTGGTCACATGGGTGCTGCTGGAGGGTCCCCAGACAATGCCACGTTCCTGAATTTCCTCACCCTTCTCCTCAGACCCTCCAAAGACACACGTGACCCACCACCCCATCTCTGACCGCGAGGTCACCCTGAGGTGCTGGGCCCGGGGCTTCTACCCTGCGGACATCAGCCTGACCTGGCAGCGTGATGGGGAGGAGCAGACCCAGGACATGGAGCTTGTGGAGACCCGGCCCGCGGGGGATGGGACCTTCCAGAAGTGGGCGGCCCTGGTGGTGCCCCCTGGAGAGGAGCAGAGATACACGTGCCATGTGCAGCACGAGGGGCTGGCCGAGCCCCTGACCCTGAGATGGGGTGAGGAGGGGCGTGGGCACAGAGCCTGGTCTCAGGGAAGCAGGGGCCTGTGGAGGACTTCAGTGGGGTCGGGGCTGAGGCCTGGGGGTCAGGGCCCTCACCTCCCCTTCCCTTCCCAGAGCCGCCTCCTTGGGCCACCATGGCCCCTGTGGGCCTTGTTATGGGCCTGGTCATCCTTGGAGCTGTGGTCACTGGAGCTGTGGTCGCTGTGTTCACTGGATTGATGTGGAGGAGGAGGAATCGCTCAGGTAGGGAAGGGGTGGGGCTGAGTGGCTTGTCTCACTGGGGGTTGCCAGCTCAGGTAGAAGTCTGTTCTGCTTCATTAATGGCAAGTACCATCCCCACACGTGTGGTTGCCCAGTGTGGGTCCTATTTGCTGACACTCACTCTTCAGTAAGACACGATGAACATGAGGGACAGATTTATCACCTTGCTGATTCTAGTGAGGGGGCCTGGTGCCCAGCACTCCCAGCTCAGGTTGGAAGGTCCCTGCTGAGGACAGACTCTGGGACGGTGGCTGGTCCAGTTCCCACACATGTAGTTTTCTCAGGTTTCCTGATCCTGCTCTGAGTCTGTAGTCACAGTTCTGGAAATTTCTCTGGGCTCCAGGACAAGGAGTTCCTTTGGGACCTCATGTCCCTGCCTCCTCCCTGTCTTCTCATGGGATGTTTTCTTCTCACAGGTGGACAAGGATGGAGCTATTCTCAGGCTGCCAGTGAGTATAGAGGGTGACCCCTGAGACCTTATGACAGTGAAGATGGGAGCCCATGGGGGACCTCACCTCCCATAGTTCCTGCTTTAGTCTCCTCTCCTCGGGGCTCTGACCACTTCCTGTTTTGTTCTACCCCAGGCAGCGATAGTGCCCAGGGCCCTGATGTATCTTTCTTGGCTTTTAAAGGTAAAATCCTGATGTAACCAGAGGACAGGACCGGGTGATGGGGATTCTTGGGACAGAGTGAGCCTGCATGGACTGTTGAGAATGTCACCACTTACAGCCACAGAGTTGAATATTTCATGATCATTTTTTTCCACAGCGTGTGGCATGTGCCTTGTGGGGGGAGAAGTGATGGGAGATTTGTTCTGTTCGTGCTCCCACTTTGTCATTCAAGAACCTCTGATTTCTTTCTGCCAATGGCATCTGAATGTGTGTGTTCCTATCAGCATAACATGAGGAGGTGGGAGGCTGGCCCAACGCTCCCACCACTGGCCCTTCTCACACTTTCCTGTCCATCAGAGCCTGGCTGGGCCCTCCCCATCCCTGTCTTTACTTGGTGGTGCTCAGTGTGGGACTGAGTCATGGGAGATTTATCCACACTCCCACTTTGTGACTCAAGTGAAAGGTTAGCCTGGTGATATGCGGGCAGGCTACATAGCCATTTGAATGCAAATAAAGAAAAATGGAATTTATTTAAGGAAAGAGAATGGGGATGTGATACCAAAGGGAAGGGCTGCACAGCACTGAGCCTAGGGGAGGTTGGGTGGATGATGGCAACACCCACAATTTTGAGTTTCATCCTTAGACACAGTCACTGGCCGGAAACTCTGTGAGTGGGTCTGGGAGCTAAATAGTTGGCTTGAAAGGGGATGGAATGCAGGTGTGGGATCAGGTGCCTTTTGGAAAATTTCAGTTGCTTATATGGTCTCACTCCTGGTGTCTGGCAAGTTTTTCCTGCTCTTGCTCCCCTGTGGTGGGAAGCTTACAAATGGCCTTTAAGGGTTATATTGTCCGATAGCCCTAACATCAAGAACCTCTGATTTAAAAAAATAAATTAAGATTGTTAATTCTCAAAAACATATAATTACTATCTGGCAATAATACTCTAGGGAAGTAGTTTTCCAGGTTATAACTTTCTGTAGAATATATTCATTACATTCCCTCATTTGCCTGTAAGTTAACATGGCTCCAAAATTTAAAGGCCTGGTTCCCAAATGAATGTGGAAGTGTTAAAATACGTGTGATTATGCACACATTTTATTCTCTGCACTGCTGTTTTGTTTTAAATATTTCATTTAAAATTTTTATTAACATTACTTGCTTGTTCAATGCTTTTGTGATGGATCAATTAAAATTATTTTCAATATAAAAACTAAAAATAAAGAACTTCTGATTTCTTTCTGCAAAGGGCATCGGAATGTTTTGTGCCTTCCTATCAGCATAACTTAAGGAAGTGGGAGGCTGGCCCCTCCACCCTCCTCCCGCTTCCCTGTCCAGCACCGCCCGGGCTGGCCCCGCCCCATCCCTGTGTTTACTTCGTGGTGCACTGAGAGGCACCTTCTTACTGCCTGATTGAAATAAGACTCTGGATGTGAATTTGTTTTCCTGCTTCTTGCCAGGAAGGCCTGATGGGTAAGTAGAGAAGAAGATTCTAAAATTAGAGAGGGAATAATTGGAATCACTGAGAACTTTCTAGAACCCATGTGTTTGTTGTGCTGAGTCTGTGGCCGGTGGGAACAGGAGGGGCTGTGAGCACGGAGTGTGGTCAGCGGCTGTGTCAAGTTCCCAGGGCGAGCTTTCCTCTGGAAGTGTCCAGGGCAGAGGTGAGGGTGGAGGCAGAGTCCATTCCAGGGAGAGGGGTTCCAGGAGGAGAAGGGGTTCCAGGAGGAGAAGGGGAGGAAAGGGCTGGTCCCATCCTGGGGTGTCTCCCTGGTTCTCACACACCCCTGGGCAGGACTGAGGGAGACGGTGTGACAGGAGCTCTCCGTGCAGGGGAGGGGTCGGCAACGTCCCAGGTCCCAGGCCTGGTCTCTGTGTCCCAGCCCCAGGGCGGAGGCTGAAGCGGGAAGCTCTGTGTTGGGGAGTCCCCACCTCCCTGCAGTTTCACTTCCTCTCACAGCCTGTGTGGGGCCCTCCTTCCTGCATACTCATGACGGGTCCCCAGTTCTCACTCCCATTGGGTGTCAGGCGCTAGAGAAGCCAATCAGCGTCGCCTGCGTTCCCAGAACTAGGTCTCCACTGATTCACCAAGACTCAGACTTTCTACACCCGGAAAATGCTCGTTTTGGGGTCCCCAACTCTCCTCCTGCTGCTCTGGAGCCCCCCGGCCCTGACCGAGACCTGGGCAGGTGAGTGTGGGGTCGGGTGGGAACGGCCTCTGCGGGGGACGAGCGAGGGGGCGGGGGCACAGGACCCCGGAAAGGAGTGTCTCCACAACCTTCGTCCTTAGCCTCCTTCTTTCTGTCTCTGGGTCTCCTTCACCCCTGGGGGGGGGGGGGGGGGGACGACCTGGGAGCCGCACTCTTTGCTGGAGGAGGGTTGCCCGGTGTCAGCCCCACTCCTTCGGCCCCCAGGCCCCCACTCCCTGAGATATTTCTACACCTCCGCGTCCCGGCCGGGCCAGCCGAGGCCCCGCTTCGTCATTGTTGGCTTCGTGGACGACACGCAGTTCGAGCGGTTCGACAGCGACTCGGAGAGTCAGAGGGCGGAGCCGCGGGCGCCGTGGATGGAGCGGGAGGAGCCGGGCTATTGGGACCTGAGCACCGGGAACGCCAAGGCCACAGCACAGACTTTCCGAGGGAACCTGCACACCCTGCGCGGCTACTACAACCAGAGCGAGGACGGTGAGCCCCGCGGGCCCCGGGACCCAGCCAAGAACTCCAACCCCACGAACGAACCGGGGTCACCCCTCAATCCCGAGGCTGCGGGACCCCCGCGACCCCCGACCCGGGAGGAGCCCTCAGGGACTTAGAGCCGATTTCAATTTGGGTTTCACTTATATCCTTGCTGGTGGGACTGGCCTCCGGGCGGGGCTGACCTTGGGGCGGAGCTGGTGGGCGGGGCTGCCATCGGGGCGGGGCTCAATGGGCGACACTGACCTCGGGGCGGGTCAGGGTCTCACACTTTCCAGTGGATGTTCGGCTGTGACATGGGGCCGGACGGGCGCCTCCTCCGCGGTTATCACCAGTTCGCCTACGATGGCACCGACTACCTCGCCCTGAATGAGGACCTGCGCTCCTGGACCGCGGCCGACACCGCGGCTCAGATCACCCGGCGCCAGTGGGAGGCGGCCGGTGAGGCAGAGGAATGGAGACACTACCTGGAGGAGGACTGCCTGGAGTGGCTGCACAGATACCTGGAGAAAGGGAAGGAGGAGCTGCAGCGCACAGGTACCAGGGTCCAGGGGCCTCCCTCTTCTCCCCTGGGGCTGGGGCTCACCAAGGAGACAGGACACAGGATCAGTGTCAGAACACCCCTCCGTGGGGCCAGGAGACTGAGTCCGCTGGCTTTTCCGATCCAGTGACGCCCACCCTTCTCTCAGGGACACTTTGGGGTGCAGTCTCTCAGCGACAATTAGAGGGGAGGCCAAGCCTGAAATAACTGATCAGTGGTTCCCATTGACCCTGCAGTGGCTCTGGGACCCATGGGGGACTTGCTCTCTCAGGCCCTGTTCCCTCCCCTCACCCGGTGTATTTGAGGTCTGACACGGACTTTTCTGAGTCATTTGGCCTCCACCCAGGACAGGACCATAAATCCCTTTCTCCCCCTGAGGCCTGCCTCCCACCCTGGGCTGTGTCCCTCTGACTAGAACTTTCTAAAGACTAGAGATCATCCCCAGATGCTGTGTCCAGGCTGGTGGCTGCTTGTGTGCTCCCTCGCCCTCCCCAGGCGTCCTGTCCACTCTCAGGTGGTCACATGAGGGCTGCTGGAGGGTCCCCTGACAATGCCAAGTTCCTGAATTTCCTCACCCTTCTCCTCAGACCCTCCAAAGACACACGTGACCCACCACCCCATCTCTGACCGCGAGGTCACCCTGAGGTGCTGGGCCCGGGGCTTCTACCCTGCGGACATCAGCCTGACCTGGCAGCGTGATGGGGAGGAGCAGACCCAGGACATGGAGCTTGTGGAGACCCGGCCCGCGGGGGATGGGACCTTCCAGAAGTGGGCGGCCCTGGTGGTGCCCCGTGGAGAGGAGCAGAGATACACGTGCCATGTGCAGCACGAGGGGCTGCCCGAGCCCCTGACCCTGAGATGGGGTGAGGAGGGGCGTGGGCACAGAGCCTGGTCTCAGGGAAGCAGGGGCCTGTGGAGGACTTCAGTGGGGTCGGGGCTGAGGCCTGGGGGTCAGGGCCCTCACCTCCCCTTCCCTTCCCAGAGCCGGCTCCTTGGGCCACCATCGCCCCTGTGGGCCTTGTTATGGGCCTGGTCATCCTTGGAGCTGTGGTCGCTGTGGTCGCTGGATTGATGTGGAGGAGGAGGAAGCTCTCAGGTAGGGAAGGGGTGGGGCTGAGTGTCTTGTCTCACTGGGGGTTGCAAGCCCAGGTAGAAGTGTGTTCTGCTTCATTAATGGCAAGTACCATCCCCACACGTGTGGTTGCCCAGTGTGGGGCCCTATTTGCTGACACTCACTCTTTAGTAAGACACGGGTGAACATGAGGGACAGATTCATCACCTTGATGATTCTAGTGAGGGGGCCTGGTTCCCAGCACTCCCAGCTCAGGGTGGAAGGTCCCTGCTGAGGACAGACCTCAGGGAGGATGGTTGGTCTAGTCCCCACACATGTAGTTTCCTCAGGTTTCCTGATCCTGCCCTGGGTCTGTAGCCACAGTTCTGGAAACTTCTCTGGGAGTTCCTTTGGTACCTCATGGCCCTGCCTCCTCCCTGTCTTCTCACAGGATGTTTTCTTCCCACAGGTGGACAAGGATGGAGCTATGCTCAGGCTGCCAGTGAGTATGGAGGGCGACCCCTGAGATCCTTGATAGTACAGACTGGATACCATGGGGGACCGCACCTCCCATAGTTTCTGCTTTAGTCTCCTCTCCTCGGGGCTCTGACCACTTCCTGTTTTGTTCTACCCCAGGCAGCAATAGTGCCCATGGCTCTGATATATCTTTCCTGGCTTTTAAAGGTAAAATCCTGATGTAACCAGAGGACAGGACCGGGTGATGGGGATTCTTGGGACAGAGTGAGCCTGCATGGACTGTTGAGAATGTCACCACTTACAGCCACAGAGTTGAATATTTCATGATCATTTTCTTCCACAGCGTGTGTCATGTGCTTTGTGGGGGGAGGAGTGATGGGAGATTTGTTCTGTTCGTGCTCCCACTTTGTCATTCAAGAACCTCTGATTTCTTTCTGTCAATGGCATCTGAATGTGTGCGTTTTATCAGCATAACATGAGGAGGTGGGAGGCTGGCCCAACGCTCCCACCACTGGCCCTTCTCACACTTTCCTGTCCATCAGAGCCCGGCTGGGCCCTCCCCATCCCTGTCTTTACTTGTGGTGCTCAGTGTGGGACTAAGTCAGGCGAGATTTATCCACACTCCCACTTTGTGACTCAAGTGAAAGGTTAGCCTGGTGATATGCGGGCAGGCTACATAGCCATTTGAATGGAAATAAAGAAAAATGAAATTTATTCAAGAGGATGGGGATGCGATACCAAAGGGAAGGGCTGCACAGCACCGAGCCAAGGGGAGGTTGGGTGGATGATGGCAACACCCACAATTTTGGGTTTCATCCTTAGATGCAGTCACTGGCAGCAAACTCTGTGGCCAGTGGGTCTGGGAGCTAAATAGTTGGCTTGAAAGGGGATGGAATGCAGGTGTGGGATCAGGTGCCTTTTGGAAAATTTCAGTTGCTTATATGGTCTCACTCCTGGTGTCTGGCAAGTTTTTCCTGCTCTTGCTCCCCTGTGGTGGGAAGCTTACAAATGGCCCTTAAGGGTTATATTGTCCAATAGCCCGAACATCAAGAACCTCTGATTTAAAAAAATAAATTAAGATTGTTAATTCTCAAAAACATATAATTACTATCTGGCAATAATACTCTAGGGAAGTAGTTTTCCAGGTTATAACTTTTTGTAGAATATGTTCATTACATTCCTTCATTTGCCTGTAAGTTAACATGGTTCCAAAATTTAAAGTCCTGGTTCCCAAATGAATGTGGAAGTGTTAAAATATGTGTGATTATGCACACATTTTATTCTCTGCACTGCTGTTAAGTTTTAAATATTTCATTTAAAAATTTTTATTAACATTACTTGCTTGTTCAATGCTTTTGTGATGGATCAATTAAAATTATTTTCAATATCTAATCTAATAATAGACAAATATGCAAATTGACCGCACCTTCGCCACACCTAAGCCACGCCCATCAGCCGATCAGGACGAGTATGCAAATTACTCCAACAAAGATGGCGGCTAATTTGCATATCAAGACAGCGTCGAAAGAGGCCAAGAGCTGCAGAAAGGAGTAAAGCAAGCCGGGGTGGGGGGGAGGAGAAGGGAGGAGCGAAGTCAGGGCCGGGGCGAAGGGAAAAGCAGGCGGGCTGGAGGAGAAGGGGGGGGCCACAAGGGCGGAGAGGAGGCGGGGTAGAGTGCAGCAGGAAATCCTATTGCAGGATTTTTCCTGCAACAGGAACGCTAGTAAAAAATAAAAATAGCCCTAACCGGTTTGGCTCAGTGGATAGAGCGTTGGCCTGCGGACTGGGGGGTCCCAGGTTCGATTCTGGTCAAGGGCATGTACCTGGGTTGCAGGCACAACCCCAGTGGGGGGTGTGCAGGAGGCACCTGATCAATGTTTCTAACTCTCTATCCCTCTCCCTTCCTCTCTGTGAAAAATCAATAAAATATATTTTAAAAAATAAAATAAAAATAAATACAGAACCTCTGATTTCTTTCTGCAAAGGGCATCGGAATGTTTTGTGCCTTCTTATCAGCATAACTTAAGGAGGTAAGAGGCTCGCCCCTTCCACCCCACTTTCCTGTCCAGCACAGGCAGGGCGGGGGCCCTCCCCATCCCTGTGTTTACTTCGTGGTGCACTGAGAGGCACCTTCTTACTGCCTGATTGAAATAAGACTCTGGATGTGAATTTGTTTTCCTGCTTCTTGCCAGGAAGGCCTGATGGGTTAAGAAGAGAAGAAGATTCTAAAATTAGAGAGGGAATAATTGGAATCACTGAGAACTTTCTAGAACCCATGTGTTTGTTGTGCTGAGTCTGTAGCCGGTGGGACAGGAGGGGCTGTCAAGTTCCCAGGGTGAGCTTTCCTCTGGAAGTGTCCAGGGGCAGAGGTGAGGGTGGGAGGCAGAGTCCATTCCAGGGAGAGGGGTTCCAGGAGAGGAAGGGAGGAGAGGGCTGGTCCCAGCATGGGGTGTCTCCCTGGTTCTCACACACCCCTGGGCAGGACTGAGGGAGACGGTGACAGGAGCTCTCCGTGCAGGGGGAGGGGTCAGGGCAAGGTCCCAGGTCCCAGGCTTGGTCTCAGGGTCCCAGCCCCAGGGCAAGGCTGAAGCCGGATGCTCTGTGTTGGGGAGTCCCCACCTCCCTGCAGATTCACTTCCTCTCACAGCCTGTGTGGGGCCCTCCTTCCTGGATACTCGTGACGCGCGAGCCGAGTTCTCACTCCCATTGGCGTGCTGTTTCTAGAGAAGCCAATCAGCGTCACCGCTGCTCCTGGTGCAATGCTTCCAGGGCCTCATCGGGGCTCAGACTGCAGAGAGCGAGGGTGCGGTCTTGGGGTCCCCAGCCCTCCTCCTGCTGCTCTGGGGGCCCCTGGCCCTGACAGAGACCTGGGCGCGCGAGTGTGGAGTCGGGAGGGAACGGCTTTTGCGGGGATGAGCGAGGGAAACCTGCGGGGGCGCAGGACCCCGAGTTGGGCGCGTCTCCACCACCCCCGCCCAGACCCCAGACTCCTACCGTGTCCTAAGCCTTCTCTTCTGTGTCCGGCTGCCCGTTTCGTCTCCCGGGCCCCTTCCCCTTTCCTGTCCCTCGGATCCCAGACCACGAACACGCGCCAGGAGGAGGGTCGCGGGTGTCAGCCCCTCCGTTGCGGCCCCCCGGCCCCCCATTCCCTGAGACATTTCTAAGTCAGCTACTTGGATGATAAGCAGTTCCTGCGGTACGAAAGCGACTCGGAGAGTCAGAGGGCGGAGCTGCGGGCGCCGTGGATGGAGCAGGAGGAGCCTGGCTATTGGGACCTGAGCACGCCGAATGCCAGGGGCAACGCACAGACTTTCCGAGTGAACCTGCACACCCTGCGCGGCTACTACAACCAGAGCGAGGACGGTGAGCCACGCGGGCCGGGGTCGCCCCGAGTGTCCGAGTGCAAGTTTCAACACACACCCGGGAGGAGCCTGCGAGGACTTGGACCCGGTTTTTACTTTCAGTTTCTGTTTAATCCCCGCGGGTGGGGCGGGGGCGCGGCTTAGTGGGCGACACTGATCTCGGGGCGAGTCAGGGTCTCACTCGCTCCAGGAGATGTTTGGCTATGAAATGGGACGGGCGCCTCCTCCGCGGTTATTTCCAGTTCGCCTACTACATCGCCCTGAACGAGGACCTGCGCCTCTGGACCGCGGCTGACACAGATCACCCAGCAAAAGTGGGAGGTGGCCAGTGTGGCTGAGCGATTCAGGAACCTCCTGGAGGGGGAGGGCCTGGAGTGGCTGCACAGATTGCTAGAGAAAGGGAAGGAGGTGCTGCAGCGCGCAGGTACCAGGGGCCTCTGGGCCTCCCTCTTCTTCTCTGGGACTGGGGCTCACCAAGGAGACAGGACACAGGATCAGTGTCAGAACACCCCTCCTTGGGGCCAGGAGACTGAGTCCGCTGGCTTTTCCGATCCAGTGACGCCCACCCTTCTCTCAGGGACAATTAGAGGGGAGGCCAAGACTGAAATAACTGATCAGGGTTCCCATTGACCCTGCAGTGGCTCTGGGACCCATGGGGGACTTGCTCTCTCAGGCCCTGTTCCCTCCCCTCACCCAGTGTATTTGAGGTCTGACAGGGACTTTTCTGAGTCATTTGCCTCCACCCAGGACAGGACCAGAAATCCGTTTCTCCTCGTGAGGCCTGCCTCCCACCCTGGGCTGTGTCCCTCTGACTAGAACTTTCTAAAGACTAGAGATCATCCCCAGATGCTGTGTCCAGGCTGGTGGCTGCTTGTGTGCTCCCTCGCCCTCCCCAGGTGCCCTGTCCACTCTCAGGTGGTCACATGAGGGCTGCTGGAGGGTCCCCTGACAGTGCCAAGTTCCTGAATTTCCTCACCCTTCTCCTCAGACCCTCCAAAGACACGTGACCCACCACCCCATCTCTGACCGCGAGGTCACCCTGAGGTGCTGGGCCCGGGGCTTCTACCCTGCGGACATCAGCCTGACCTGGCAGCGTGATGGGGAGGAGCAGACCCAGGACATGGAGCTTGTGGAGACCCGGCCTGCGGGGGATGGGACCTTCCAGAAGTGGGCGGCCCTGGTGGTGCCCCGTGGAGAGGAGCAGAGATACACGTGCCATGTGCAGCACGAGGGGCTGCCCGAGCCCCTGACCCTGAGATGGGGTGAGGAGGGGCGTGGGCACAGAGCCTGGTCTCAGGGAAGCAGGGGCCTGTGGAGGACTTCAGTGGGGTCAGGGCTGAGGCCTGGGGGTCAGGGCCCTCACCTCCCCTTCCCTTCCCAGAGCCGTCCTTGGGCCACCATTCCCCGAGTGGCCCTGGTTGCGGGCCTGGTCATCCTTGGAGCTGTGGTCGCTGTGGTCACTGGATTGATGTGGAGGAGGAGGAAGCTCTCAGGTAGGGAAGGGGTGGGGCTGAGTGGCTTGTCTCACTGGGGGTTGCCAGCTCAGGTAGAAGTGTGTTCTGCTTCATTAATGGCAAGTACCATCCCCACACGTGTGGTTGCCCAGTGTGGGGCCCTATTTGCTGACACTCACTCTTTAGTAAGACACGGGTGAACATGAGGGACAAATTCATCACCTTGCTGATTCTAGTGAGGGGGCCTGGTGCCCAGCACTCCCAGCTCAGGTTGGAAGGTCCCTGCTGAGGACAGACCTCTGGGAGGGTGGCTGGTCCAGACCCCACACGTGTAGTTTCCTCAGGTTTCCTGATCCTGCCCTGGGTCTGTAGTCTCAGTTCTGGAAACTTCTCTGGTCTCCAGGTCTAGGAGTTCCTTTAGGACTTCATAGACCTGCCTCCTCCCTGTCTTCTCACAGGATGTTTTCTTCCCACAGGTGGACTAGGAGGGAGCTATTCTCAGGCTGCCAGTGAGTATGGAGGGTGACCCCTGAGATCCTGTGATAGTACAGACTGGATCCCATGGGGGACCTCACCCCCATAGTTCCTCCCTTAGCCTCCTCTCCTGGGGGCTCTGACCCCGTCCTGTTTTGTTCTACCCCAGGCAGCGATAGTGCCCAGGGCTCTGATGCATCTCTCACGGCTTCTAAAGGTGAGACTCTGACGACAGCAGGGGTTGGGGCAAAAGGGAGAGGACCGGGTGATGGGGATTCTTTGGGACATAGTGAGCCTGCATGGGCTGTTGAGAATGTCACTGCTTACAGCCACTGAACTGCATTTGTTCATCATTTTCTTCCACAGCGTGAGGCACTTGTCGGGGACTGAGTGATGGGAGATTTGTTCACGCTCCCACTTTGTGATTTAAGAACCTCTGATTTCTTTCTGCCAACGGCATCTGAATGTGTGTGTTCCTATCAGCAAATGTGAGGAGGTGGGAGGCTGGCCCACCCCTGTCCGCCACACCCCCTCCCCAGCCTTCCTGTCCAGCAGAGGAGGGGCTGGCCCTCCCCATTCCTGTGTGTACTTCCTGGTGCGCTCAGCTGCAGCTTCTTTCTGCCTGATTGAAATGAGTCTGGATATGCATTCTTCTTCACTTCTTGCCATGAAGGGGTGATGGGTTCATTAAAGGAGAACAGCCCGGCTGGTGTGCCTCCGTGGCTGAGTGTCCACCCAGGAACCAGGAAGTGCTGATTGGATTCTCTTTCAGGGCATATGCCCAGATTTCAGCTCAGTTCTCACCCGGGTCATGCAAGTGGTACAAATGGATGATTCTCTCTCATCACTGATGTTTCAATCTGTCTCCCTCTTCTTTCCTCTCTCGGAAAATCAATAAAAACATATTTTTAAGAAAAATTAAAGGATAAGATCCTAACATTTGAGAGGAAATAAAGGGAAGCACCGAGAACTTGTCCGGTCCTGTGTGTTTGCTGTACTGAGGCTGTTGCAGGGGGGACAGGAGAGGCTGTGAGGACCGAGTGTGGTCAGGGCTGTGCCCAGTTGGTTCCTGGTCTCTCTTCAGCTGGGTCGTCTCTCTGCTCCTTTGTCCTTCTCCCTTCAGTAGGACCTTGTCCCACCAGGACTTTCCATCACAGGGACTCCAACATCACCGGGCTTTGTAAACTGTCCTCATGAGGAACATCTCCAAAACCGTGGGCAGCAAGGCCTTCCTGTGTGCGGGTCAGCCTAGGCTCAGGCCTGGGTCCTGCCCTCAGCCCTCATCTTCTGGGATGTATTTGTTGTTTCTCTGTTTGTGTAGAGGACTATGCCTGTCTGTGTTCTTGTTATATGGTTTGGTCTCTTTCTTCTTTAGAGTGTCCCCTATCCAGCACCAGCCAGAGGTGATTTAGTTTTCTGTCATTTTGCCCACAAGGCTCAGGGTTCCCTGCACTCAAGAGTCCGTGGTATGGAGAGATGAATTTTCATTCTCATCCTGCTCTTGGCTCCTTCCAGGAATTGATTGTTCTTTCCATCTTTTCCTAAACTCTCCAAGCAACCAGGTCCTGGAATTAGCAGAGAGGAGAGATCCTGTAATAGGTCATCTTAGATAAGTTCCTGTTCGAATTCTGCTCTGTTCGCTCACCCTCTCTCCCTGCCCTGCCCTGCCCTCTAGTGCTGGCTGCAGTGGGAACCCTGGGATTTCTGAAGCAGAGTCTCCTGTAGATTCAGGGAGAGCCGCTCTGTGGGAAGAGCAGGTGCACTGATGTCAATGTGAGAGCTCGCTGTGCTGTAGCTGCCACCGGACAGCTGTGGTCTGAGGCCACATTAATGAAGACGTGTCTCTAGCACAGGGAGGTGCTCTGCACTGATCATTCATGAACCAATATTGGTTGTGTGCCATGTGTGTGACAGTGTTTCTGCATCTGGGGAACATTGAAGGAAAATCAGAAGAGCTGCTGTCCTGTGGGACATACGTTGTGTGGGAAGAAACAGCGTGAATGAAAAAGCACAGTAAACAAGGAAGGCAGATGCGTGTGACAAGGGGTAAGTGTTCTGGGAAAAAACGCCGAGGGGAAGGCAATCCCAAGTGTAGCTGTCGGGGACACTGACCGTGGCAGATTTTTTTTTTTTGCTTAGTTTTTAATACACACACACACACACACACACACACAGACACACACACACACACACACACACACACACACACACATTCTCACACACTGAGTGGCCAGATTATTATGATCTCTGAACGCATAATAATCTGGCCACTCAGTGTATATCCTATATAATAAAAGGCTAATATGCACATTGTCCCCTCTACCAGGAATTTGACCAGCAGGCAAGCTGACCAACCACCCATATCCCCTCCCCCTAGCCAGGCTGGCCAGACTCCACTCATGCACAAATTCATGCACTGGTCCTCTAATACACATACACACACACACACACACACACACATGCACAAACTGAGTATATATACTAGTGGCTCGGTCCATGAAATTTGTGCATGGGAGGCAGGGGTCCCTCTGCTCAGCCTGTACCCTCTTCAATTCGGGACCCCTTGGGGGATGTCCGACTGCCAGTTTAGGTTGAATTGGGCTTAAACCTGCAGTCGGACATCCCTCTCGCAATCCAAGACTGCTGGCTCCTAACCGCTTGGCTTCCTTCCTGATCACCCCTAACCACTCTGCCTGCCTGCCTGATCGCCCCTAACCACCCTCTCCTGTCAGCCTAATTGCCCCTAACTGCCCTCCCCTGCTAGCCTGATCACCCCTAACTTCCCTCCGCTGCTGGCCTGATTACCCTTAACTGCTCCCCTGCCGGCCTGATCGCCCCTAATCGCCTCTGCCTCAGCCCCGTCACTGTGGCTTTGTCTGGAAGGAGGACCAGACGACTGGAAGATGTATGGTCGACCTGGTCTAATTAGCATATGACCCTTTTATTAGTATAGATTTTATTTATTTCAGAGAGAAAGGGAGAGGGAGAGAGAGATAGAAACATTAACGATGGGAGAAAATCTTTGATTGGCTGCCTCCTGCACGTCCCCAGCTGGGGATGGAGCCCACAACCCAAGCATGTACCCTTGACCAGAATCCAACCCGGGACTCTTCAGTCCCCAGGTCGACACACTATCCACTGAGCTAAACCACTAGGGCTTGTCTGTTTGATTTGGGTGGCCAGTCAGTGGGGGCCTCACTGGGAAGGGAGCTTGAGGAAAGCATTGAAGGACATGAGGAATTATCCCTGAGGATGTCGGAAGGAAGTCCTTTCCAGCAGTGGCACCTCCAGTGCGAATGGCCTGGAGCAGGAGTGTGTCTGGATTTAGAGGGAGGAGGCCAGTGTGGGAATGCAGCAGGGAGTAATGGAGATGAGATAAAGACAAGGCCAGACCTCCTGGGCCTGGAGGAAGGAAGAAGGGCAGGGACAGTGCTCTGAGTGAGGAGGGACCCACAGGAGAGTTTAGAGCAGGAGAGGCCTGGCCTGATACCCCTTTAAAGGATCACTGCGGCTGCTGAGCTGAGAACAGTGGGAGGTGAGGGGCTGTGGGGAGGCAGGAGGAGTCTGTGAGGGGCTCCAGGCTGGAGAGGTGGAAAGAGTGGGTGTGCTGGGGTTCTGGTTCCTGCTGAAGATGGACTTTAGAGCGTGCCTAGTGGTTACTCTGGGGCTTGTGAGAGAGGGGTCAAGGTCACCAAAAATCTCAGAGGACACAAGTAGAGAGACAGAGTTCCCATTAGCAGAGATGGGGAGACTCTGGAGCAGCCCATTTGAGGGGCATCACAGGCCTTCATTTTAAGAGATGCTGGAGCGGAGTGTCTGTTAGCAACACACGGGAGTCGTCGGATTGGCAGTTGGACATATGAGTCTGGAGATCAGGAGAGATGTTGGTTGGAGAAACAGACTTGGGAGGCGACACAGCTAAATGACATTTAAAGCCCTGAGAATGGACGAGGTCACCAAGCAACTGATGGCTACAGGAGACCAAGGAAGAAGGACTGAACCCAGGACCCAGTGCTGAGCCATCTGGTCAGACCACACACCAGAGCCGACTGCACTGTCTGTCTCCGGGTCTAGCAGGCACAGGGACCACGGAGCCCCCGACGTTCCTGTGCGCAGGACCCACCTGGACCTCTTGTTAGGTCAGGACGTCCGGGGCAGAGTGTGAGAGTCCGGCTCTGTCCCAAGGTGCTGATGCTGCTGGTCTTCAGATCCCACATTGAGCAGCGAGAACCCAGACCAGGACTCCCCGTGTCGTGTGTCAGCCTCGCCTGCAGGGCTGTTACACACGTGGTTCTGGTCTGTGCCTGATTCTCTGGGTCTTGGGTCTGAGAGAGGTTGGGGGTTTTGTAAGAAGCTCACAAGCAATCCTGGGGCTCAGCCAGCCTGGGAACCACTGAGGCCAGTGCCACAGCTCAGGGTGGGGAGGGGTTTTACATCCACATTTAAAGGTTTTCATTTTTCCTCAGAAAGAAAATGGAGGACATTTATCACCAGTTATGAGATATAATGTTGGGAGTTACAAGTCATTCTCTCTGCCATGGGGTAGAGACAGGTGGAAGAGTTAGGACATGGGCCCTGGGTCCCAATAATAACATCTCTGAGGCTTGCTCTCTGAAACTGTTCCCCAGGTATATTTCTTGGAGCAAACAATGGAATCCCAATGTATTCTAATTTTGACATAAAGTAGTAAGTATATGATATTGGACTCTAATAGTATTTTGGGGAAAACCACAGGCTTCAGGTCACACAGCCAGAAACTGATCCACATTCAGCCCAGGTCAGGCCTCACACAGGAGCCACTGCCTTGCTGCTGGGCACCGATGCTCATACCATCACTGACCCCTGATGCTGGTCCCTGGGCCCTGTGCTAGGACTGCCACCTCTGCTCTCCTGGCACCTGACACTGTTACTGCCACTCCCGTCACCCTTACCAAATGCAGCCTGCACAGTCCCAGCCTCTCTGTGTCACCACGTCCTGAGTCAGGACAGATGGAGCCTCATGCCGTGTCCAGATGCACGAATGTTGGGGGATGTGAGTTTCCCTCTTTTATGGAAGGACGTGGTCTCTGCTTCCCATCAAGTCTCTTTATGTGTCGAATTCTCCTCATGTAGGAAGAGAATTCAGGTGCTGGGGTGAGGGATGGATAAGGATGAGAATTTTCAAACTTGGAGCAAAGATCTAAGCCTGGGAGGTTGGTACCTTGTAGGCAGTTAGATTTGGCTGGGAGAACAAGTGTCCAATAGATGACATCCCATCTGGTGAGCTACTTGCTTGCTCTGACTCTGATTTTCTTTGTAGGATGGTGAGAGATTTTTTTTCACTGAGTTCTCTCATTCTGGGATACCGACTATTTCCGACAATTTAACTCAATTCTGAGGAAAACAGTCATAGACTGCAGCATCTCCAGTGACAAGTTTGAATATCTTTTCAAATTTGACAGCACCTTTGAGATCCATGATGACATCGAAGTGCTGAAGCAGATGGGAATGTCGTTTGGCCTAGAGCAGTGGTCGGCAAACTCATTAGTCAACAGAGCCAAATATCAACAGTACAATGATTGAAATTTCTTCTGAGAGCCAGATTTTTTAAACTTAAACTTCTTCTAACGCCACTTCTTCAAAGTAGACTCGCCCAGGCCGTGGTATTTTGTGGAAGAGCCACACTCAAGGGGTCAAAGAGCTGCATGTGGCTCCCGAACCGCAGTTTGCGGACCACGGGCCTAGAGTCAGGCAAATGTTCTCTGGAGGATCTGAAACGTGCTAAGTCACTGGTGCCAAAGGCGTTAGAGGTTATATCACAGAGATCTCCACAGGACCGTCATGGTTAAATCAGGGACTGCTTTTGAACTCTACCCAATCCGTTTCCAGTTTAGACCTGACCACTGGTGCCACCTTGTCCCAATCAAGCATAATCCAGGGGTTCTGCTTGGATGCTGAAGTGACCTTAGCAATTGGGCAGATCCTTGCCCCCAACAGTCACTAGTCCAGCAGTGCGGCCTCTCACTGCTCCGAGTCCCGCCCTGCTCGCTCAATGATGAAGACGAGGAGGAGGACTCTTCCTCCCCAGAATAAAGACAGGACGAACCCCCCCAAAAAACCCTATCTTCTAGAAGTTTCTCTTGAAGGTTTTTCTGCAAATAGCCTTTTGATAGACAGAAAAGGTAAAGAGGGTGAAAAGGATTTCATGCGTAAGTCTCCCTACTCCAGGCTTCCAATCAAGTGTCATTTAAATGAATAATTCCACATATCAGCCTCCCCCTTAAAAATCACTGAACGCTTCCAGATTACCCAAACAAGGATCTTTGTTTTTGAGACAAACCCATTTGTAGTTGGAGGCCAAGTCAACTTGCCTTGAAGATTCAGAGGCGATTGGTTACAGTTCTTCAGCACCGAGGAGTAGCATGACCCTGGCAGTTCTGTGTCAGCCGTGCCGCTCCGTGCTTTGTGCATGTGAAAGAGAGACTCCTGGGCCCCGTTTTCTTAACATTGGCCTTGCAACTTTATGAAGGTGTTTCGCCTGAATACTTCATTCCGGCTAAGTTTCCATAGGAATTTTAAAAATTTGAAAATCGAGTACTTCATACAAAAAATAATGTTTTCTTGATTAAACCAACAACAGTATAAAACCCTTATTACTCAGTAATGAGACATTTCACTAACCCACACCAGACAATAAGTTTCACTTGTATGAAGTCCTATTATATATGTCCTGGATATTTTCTAATAGCCATTCTGAATATTTCAAGTTTTTATCAATCAAAGGGTATAATTCTCAGGAGTTCCCTTGAGTAGCAAGTAGAAGTCAGATGTTGAACAATAAAACAAACACAAACCCTATCAAAGGTTCACTACACTTCCCCTGGAAGGGACGTTTTCTCTGAGCCCTGCAGGATGAGAAAATCCAGGTGAGGGAGGGAGAGGTGGGAAGTGATTCGGGCAGACAGAACGCCATGCCTGAAGTCCCTAGCCAGGAATAGAGCGGCTGTCCCAGAAACTGAAAGAAAACCATGGAGCACTGCTGGCTGAAGGGCCGGTGGCTCCTGGAGAAGCCCGTTAGGCGAGGCACTGCAGGCCGTACAAACTATCGTGGTCTCTCTGCAGAGACTGATAGAAACCA
Source organism: Eptesicus fuscus (assembly GCF_027574615.1). NCBI lineage: Eukaryota > Metazoa > Chordata > Mammalia > Chiroptera > Vespertilionidae > Eptesicus > Eptesicus fuscus. Next base: position 21,773,174 of record NC_072482.1, on the reverse strand, counting down.
CTGAAAGGTTTCCAGTGTCCCTGGGAAGGTTCAAACTGTATAAAGTCATTGGCCTCGTTTTGTCGATTTGAAAGGAGGGCTTTCCCCATGCTTGTTGAGTCGTGTCCTCCCCCGGTTGTGAAAAATTCTCCGCTGCCCTCTTCAGGTGTTTCCTCTTCCCCGTTCTAACTTTCTCCTCCTCCTCAGGAACCCCAATGAGACGCGTTGGATCTCCCTACTCTAGCCTACTCTCTTAACCTCTCTACCAGGTTTTTTTTCACCTCTTTTTCTCTCTGTGCCGCATTCTGCAAAATTTGAGAGTGTACTAATTCCATATTCAGCCTAGGAGTTTTTCTTTCTTTCTTTTTTATTTCTAGAAGTTCCATTTACTTTTATTACAAATATATAACACATGGCTCATATTTTCTAGTGTTTTCTTAAATGTTATTAACCTTTTTATTTTGTGATCACTGTGGAATCACATGCACTTGTAAGGAGTAATCCGGAGAGATCTCGTGTATCCTTGACCCAGTTTCCTCCAATGGTAACCTCTTGCAAAACCGTAGCACAGTCATACCAGGACCTTCATTTTTTAAAATTTATTCATTTTTTATTTTATTTTAAAACCTGTATGGTTTTATGAACCAGTGTCTCCCCAATAATTTCAATGAGAGAGAGAGAGAGAGAGAGAGAGAGAGAGAGAGAGAGAGAGAGAGAGAGAGAGATGTCCTCTGGGGAGGGAAGGAGGGTGGCGGCCCGGGACGCGATCGGCCCCCCGGGGCGGTGGGACGCCACCTGGCGGCCGCTTTAATGCAGTTTCTTCCTTGCGAAGCCCCCTGGGGAGGGGAAGCGGCCGGTGCCGGAGGCCACCTTCCAGGAGGCCAGCGGTGCCGGTGGCCGGTGCCAGGCCCGTTCTCCCGAGATTGGACCTGCAGGACAGCTGAGGGAGTGAGTGGCTGTCGCGGGGGTTGGGGGAGTGGGCTGCCCGGGACGGGTCGACCAGCACTCGCTGTTGCCCCTCTGCGGGGACCCACCGTGGCCACCGCCAGTCCTGCCCACGGCCGGGACTTTGTGCCTTGCCCCGCCCCGCACCCCGCACCCCGCACCCCCTTGCCCCCGCACCCAGCTTTTGTTGACTTTGGCCGGGCGCGTGCCAGCGGGAGGTGCGGACCCGCCGGTGCCCTACGTCCGCCTCCGCTCCGGGGTCCGGTCGTCAGAGGGGCCTCCGGGAATTTTTCCAGGTCCCGGTCCGGAGGCGGCGCGCGCCCGCCAGGGTCTCCCCGGGGCGCGGGCGGGCGTGTGCCCCTGTGTGCCCGGTCCCCGGACTGACTGGCTCGCCGTTTCCGAGTCGCGGAGTTCGGAGGTGGGGCCGGTGGGGCCGGTGGGGCGGTGCGTGGAGGACGGCGGAGGGCCAGGCGGGTCGGTCCGGGCGCGCGCGTGGGTCCCGGCCGTCGGACGCGGTTCTTCGCAGTGAGTTCTGCGGGCGCGCCTTCCCGGGGCGCGGTGGTCAAAGGCGCCCCGCGGAATTTTTTCAAAGTCCCGTGCTTCTGACCGGCCCGGCCCGCGCCGGCGGAATGGTGAGGGAGGCCGTGGAGGCACATTTTAAAAAATATATATATTTTAATGATTTTTTACAGAGAGGAAGGGAGATGGATAGAGAGTTAGAAACATCAACCAGCTGCCTCCTGCACACCTCCCACTGGGGATGTGCCCGCAACCAAGGTACATGCCCTTGACCGGAATCAAACCTGGGACCTTTCAGTCCGCAGGCCGACGCTCCATCCACTGAGCCAAACCGGTCAGGGCACGAGGCACACACTTAACGGGCTTTGGGGGGTGGACCAGATAGCCCCGTCCCTTTCTCTCGCTCCCCTCCTGCCCCCCGCCCTTCTTTGGTGGCATTGGTGTCCTGTGGGGTCTCTGGTGGCCGTGACTCGCTCCTGGAAGGCCGGTGTGATCTGTAGACAGACGCCAGGACCTTCGTTTTAAAAAAATACATTACATTGCTTTTTAATAGGCTGTGTCGGATAAAGCTAATAATAGAAGTGTTTGTATGTCGTTAATACTGCCTGTCTCTGTTGTTTTCTTGCTCATAGTGACTTGCTTTCTTTTGTGTTTCACGATTGTGACTGTGAACTGTTTTAATCTGGAACGCTAAGCAGGGGGATTGATTTGGCCCTTGGACTGGAGCTGGATTCCACCACAGAGAGCTTGTCTTTACTTCAGACTGGTTCTCTGTGGCACCACCAGCCCAGCTCTCCTTTATACCAAACGGCTGGCTGCAGGTATGTTGGGTTTACCCAGGTGGTAGGAATTTCAGTTGCAAACCCTCACGAAGGCTGGGTTGTGGATGTGTTCAGGGTAGCCTGCTGGAGCTGTGGGAGTCAGCCTTGCATCTAGGCTGCCCTTCCACAAAGGGCTGCACAGGGCAATGAGCTCAGAAGAGTCTTTACTTGGTTTATTGCTCTGCCATCGCCATCTTGAAATTCTTAATAATTTTGAGCAAGGAACCCCTCATTTTCCTTTTCTACTGGGGCCCGCATATTATATAGCTGGTCCTAGAAGGAGTATAGCTCTTTAGGGACCCCAGCTTTATAGGGCGATGCCTCCCATTTTATGGGGCTTTTTTCCTTGTAGCCTGTAACTGGCAAGTCTCTTAAAACTCAAAGCTCAGGTTTACTTGTTTGATAAGAGCAGCTTCTGTGTACTTATCCCTCTATGTTCCTATTGTACTTTTTGTCTTGGGTATATTTTACTTTCTTCCAGGGAATCAATGCTTCTAAGAAGATTGTTTAAAACATGCATTTTCTTTTCAGTGGGAGGTTCAATCCAGGTTCTTGGTCTCAAATCCTGCTGGAGCAGAAGCCTGGGCAGTATCCCAAAGGCAACCCCATTTCCTCTCTGCAAAGTCCCTCCTGGTGCTCTTCTCTTCTTGTGGGGTCACCAACCTTCTTCCAGATCACAGTCCATCCAAGCCTCCCCCCCGCCCCCACCTCCACATCTGGACAATCCTGACATGGTCTGCAGGGCCGGGCCAACTATTCCTCTCCTCCGTACTGTTCAGGCACAGCCCCGATCCCCTGGCTCCTTCAGGGATTACTTCTTTGGGTTCTCAAAAGCATTTCTTTTCTCAAAAATTCTCTGCTTTTGCAGATCCAAAGATCTGTCTTTCACAACCTCTGTGATGAGATTTTCAAACATATTTAGACATTGAAAATATCAACACCAATTGCTTCTTTCTCTTTGCAGTCTTCCTGTAACATTCCTGATCCTTTCCTGGGGAAAGGCTACCTCGGACTCGGTGAGAGTGCTGAGTGTGAGAGAAAGGGAACCACCAATGGAGCCCTAGAAGGTCCTGGGTTCGCTTCCGGTCAAGAGCACATACCTTGGTTGCAGGCTCCTCCCCTGCCCTGGTGCATGCAAGAGGCAACCTATCAATGTGTTTCTCTCACATCAGTGTTTCTCTCTGTCTTTCCCTTTCTTTTCCAGTCTCTCTGGAAGTCAGTGGGAAAATGTCCTCGGGTGAGGATTAAGAAAACACAAAGCGAATCTGACTTTATAACTCCCCTTATCCTACTGCACATTACTTGAGTGCTGGGAGTCTTTGAGACCCGTTCCAGAGCTGACTTCTTAGTTGCAGAAGCAAATAAACTCAAACTTTGGATGTCAGCCAGTTTGAGTTGAATTTCTGACCTTACATTATAAGGACTCTCGACTCATCTAACGGTTACTAGATGTTGGACAGTTCCCAAAACCCTCTCTCAAAACATCAGGAGTGGGCTCCCAATGAGCTGCCACACCTATTTATTTGGTGGAGAATAGTAACAGGCAGCCAGCTGGAATGCTTAAAATATGGTTGTAGATTTGAGCTTTTGTTTCAAAAGACAGGAAATTTCCAAAGGTTAAGCACTGGAAATGCAAAAGTCAGTTATACTTAACCGGACAGCAGAGCAAGAATGAACAGGGTCCACCAGTTGGTGGCAGCCTTGCTCTTTTTCAGGTATTTCAGGCTGTGTCTGGGATGCAGTAAAATCTTGGGCATATCTCATAGCAATATATATATATATTTCTGATATATCGCCATGGGCAATGGAAACAAAATAAACAAATGGGACTACATCAAACTGAAAAGCTTTTGCATAACAAAGGAAACCACCAACAAAATGAAAAGACAACCCACTGTACAGGAGAACATATTTACCAGGGATACCTCTGATAAGGGGTTAATATCCAAAATTTATCAAGAACCTATAAAACACAACACTATAAAAACAATCCAATCAAAAAATGGGCCAGGGAGACCTGAATAGACAGTTCTCCAAAGAGGACATACAGATGGCAAATAGACATATGAAAAGATGCTCAATGTCACTAATCATCAGGGGAATGCAAGTTACAATCACAATGAGATATCACCTCACACCTGTCAGGACGGTTACCATCAATAAATCCACAAACAACAAGTGCTAGCGAGGATGTGGAGAAAAGGGAACTCTCATGTTGGTGGGAATGCAGACTGGTGGAAAGGAGTATGGTGTTACTTCAAAAAATTAAAAATGGAACTTCCTTTTGAGCCAGTGATTCCACTTCTGGAAATATGTCCTCAGAACCTCGAAACATCAATTCGAATGAATATATGCATCCCTCTGTTCATAGCAGTGTTATTTACAATAGTCAAGATCTGGAAGCAGCCCAAGTGCCCATCAGTAGATGACTGGATAAAAAAGCTGTGATACATTTACACAATGGAATACTACATGGCTGTAAAAAAAAGAAGGAAATCTCATCTTTTGCAACAGCATGGATGGACCAGGAAAATATCATGCTAAGTGAAATAAGCCAGTCAGAGGAAGACAAGTACCTTATGATTTCACTTATGTGTGGAATCTAATGAACAAAATAGACTAACAAACAAAATAGAAACAGACTCATAGATAAAGAGAACAGAGGTAAGGATGGCTGGGAGAAAAAGGTGAAGGGATTAAGAAAAACACACACACACACACACAACAAACAAAAAAAAACCCCAATAACTCATTGACACAGATAGCAGTATGGTGATTACCAGAAGGAAAAGGGGATGGGGGAAGTACAAGAGAGTAAATGAGGCATAAATGTGATAGAAGGAGACTTGAGTTGGGGTGGTGAATACACAATACAATATACAGATGATGTATTATAGAATTGTACTCCTGAAACCTATATAATTTTATTAACCAATGTCACCCCAATAAATTCAATTTAAAAAAAGCCAACATCTGCAGGAATTCAAAGAGTGGAAATACAAAGAGGAAGAGATATTCATTCCCTCTGCTTCTTTCCTGTGTAGCCATGGCTCTACATCCTATAGTCAGCGCTCCAAGCAGTCTTCCAAGATTCCAAGCTCTCTGTGGACTCAGCAACAGTCTCCTCCCTCTACCCCTTAACTCTTTGTACGTCATAAGCATCTATAGACTCAATTAAATTCAAAGTATCGTGGCATGAGGGGATGGTTTCCGTTTTGGACGCATGGCAGTTAACTGGTTAAGCACTAGGACTGTAAAGGCTTCTCTCTATTGCTAGTCCCTGGGGGCTTCACCTTCCCTTAACTTTGCTCCGCACCCCCATTAAACTCTTCTCAGTTAACTCCCCCCCCGGGGGGGGGATTTCTTCTTTCCCTGTTGGCATCCAGACTGATATATAGATGTTCCCAAAGATTTCTTTGGACTCCAGATGGTCCAGGCATTTCTGCTTCTTACTTTTACAGATCTAAACAAGAAACAGCCTCTTTCCTGATTTCTAAACACAGCAAAATTACAAAAAAAATAAATAAAATAAGTCATTCATGGGTATAGTACAGTTTGCTGGAAAGTTGGGGGTAATCAGAAGTGGTCATATCCCATATAGTCGACAACTTAAAAATCTTTATTAAACACAATCTGTATAGCCAAGCGTTTTAGACCATGGATGCTAGAATCAACTCAATGAGCCGAACCCCAGCTCTACCACTTCCTGGTTACTGTGTGACCTTGGCTAAGTTGCCTAATTTTTATTTTTCTGGGCCTCAGTTCCTCCCTTCCCCCCTCCTCCCTCGCTCCCTTCCTTTCTTCTCTCTTTTCCTCTCCCCTTTTTCTTTTGTCAGTTGGGGTTGTCATAGCTGCTACCCGCTAGGGTTGTGAGCATTAAACAAGTATATATGCAGAATTCCTAAATGCCTGGCCATGATAAGGATATTGTTTATTAGCTATCATTTATTATATATTATTATTACTAGACATTCTCCCAAATCCTTCTCAGCTGGATTTCTTGGTTTCTCTCAGGTCCTTTGTCAACAGGGTATCCTATTTTTTGCAGTTCTTCCAAGTCTCTTTCCTCTCACTCATCTTCTCCAGCGCCACTCCTAGGGCAGATGGGTGTGTGGGTGGAGGAGGACAAATATTTCTTTGCCAGGCTCTTGTTTATATAAGCAACTTGAATCATTCAGAATTAGTGTGTCAGCCCCATACTGGCTACCCAACCTCATGCAATGCTATGTAATAAATTCTGTGCTGAACAGTGGAGATGATCCATTTGCCAACCTTCCTTTCTGGAACTAGGGCCGGGTCCCAAGGTCCCCTTAGGCATGAAGTCCCCCAAGCTCCTCAGGCATCTGGTCAACCAGTCTAGAGGATTGGGGAGTGTTCCAAAGGGAGAAATAGGGACCGGGGCTCACAGGGAACCTGGGGCTCCATACAATTCCTAGTCTGGGCTCAGGGTGTCCACCTAGAAGATTCCACCAACCTCATCAGTCCCAGGCAATAAAGGATGACTTAGAAGATATTGAGAATGCCACCCGAGTGTGGGACCCTCTCAATGCTGGGCTGGATTTCTCATCTACTTCCTTCTGGATTTCCCTGGAGTCTTCCCACTTTAGAGAGCAGAGTAATTGAATATTCCACATGCTCCCTCCCAGGCTTCCATGGGCCCATCAGTCAAGGTGTTGTATAGACAAAGAGGCCTTCTAATCGGCAGGACCTACTCTCTTCATGAGGCATTTACAATGACAAACTTCTAATAATAACAAGTGAGGGGAAAAAAGAGAAAAATTACCTTTAATTCTACTATCAAGAGATACCATATGGCCTGGCCATATTTAGGCATGTGGAACACTGCCAACTTAAACAAATGGAGGGACAACTAAATGCAGATATAGGCAGATGTTTGTAATATGCAAGACAGGACTCAGAGTTAAAATTGAATGTCAGATCAACAGTGAGTCACTTTTTAGTATAAGTATGTCTCGTGTAATATTTGAGACATATTTACACACACACACATAAGTGTTGTTTATCTGAAACTCTCATTTAACCAGGAATCCTGTACTTTTTTTTTAAAGATATATTTTATTGACTTTTTACAGAGGAAGTGAGAGGGATAGAGAGTTAGAAACATTGATGAGAGAGAAACATCGATCAGCTGCCTCCTGCACATCCCCCACTCGGGATGTGCCCGCAACCAAAGTACATGCCCTTGACCGGAATCGAACCTGGGACCCTTCAGTCCATGGGCCGACGCTCTATCCACTGAGCCAAACCTGTTATGGCATCCTGTACTTTTTTATTTGCTAAATTAGACAATCCAAGGTACATTGTTATGTGAAAAAGAGCAAGTTGCCAAACCTTATGTTTAGATTGACCCACTTATGTAAATAAAAATTATTCTATACAGAACATGCTTACATAGACAGAGAAACACACACTCTTATAGATAAAAAGCTCTAGAAGAATATACACAGACTAATGCCTCTTGGGTGTTGGATATAGAAGGAAGGGGAAGTTTTACATTTTAAATTACATATTTCTATGTGATTTTCATCTTTATACATGAGCATATTTTGTGACAAAGTAATTTGGAAGATGAAATGAATATAATATGGGTAAAAATACTTAAGAAATAAGTGAAAAAGCAAAAAGTATAAATAACTATGTACAGTATAATTAACTCTATAATTATTAAAAACCTTATGTAAGAACATAAATTTACTTTATTTTATTTATTTTATCCTCACCCACGGGTATGTTTATTGATTTGAGAGAGAGGGAGAGAGAGAATCATAGATTGGTTGCCTTCTGTACGAATCAATCCTACAACCCTTTTGGTATGGGATGATGCTCCAACCAACTGAGCCACACTGGCCAGGGCAAAAACATGCATTTAAAAAGTTAACAAGGGCTCCAGACACAGTAGTAGGGGCTTCTATGTATGACATCAGTCCACTCAAATGGTATGTATTTCATCCTCCTGTTTGATTTGCTCTACTTCTCCACCAATTTACTGAGAGAGATGGGAAATTGGAAGCCCACACAAATGAGAGGGACTACTAGAAGGCTTTAGGCTGTGAGCTCATGGATGAAGTCCAGGGTAGCATTATACATTTGGCTACAACTCTGCTTGTTGCACCACAGTAATACCAGAAGTCCCTGGGAGGAAAGGGACCTAATTGCTCTCTGAAGAGTTAAAAAACTTACAGCCCCCTAATACCATTTTAAAGGCCTATAGCCTGTACTTTACTCTAAAAACTTAAAAGTGTGTCCCTAAGATACCAGGGATTTTGCAGTATATCAGAAGCATCATGTAAAACTTAAAACATTAGGTTGTATCTCATATTGACAATTTTATGTGTTTAAACTAATATCTCCAGGTGTAACATACCCCTGAACTTGGCCAATTGAGCCTCTTTGTTAAAGTCACACCCAAAACTTCTCCAGACTCCATATGCTTCTCATTACACTTGATAACAAACTTTCACTATTGAATCCTCCAACCTGCCCCTCAGAATAGTCTATCAGACAGTCCATTTGTTGTTCCCTTTGATTCTATTTTTAGGGTGGCTTCCCTTTGGGCAGGGCCATGAGAGCAGCTGCAAGAGTTGACGTCTGTTCTTCTGTGACTAAAAAACCTTACAAGTGAGGGAACGCCAGGCCCTCCCCGAGCCACTCCAAATGCAGCTCTACAGCTGAGCCCTGCTGGCTGAGAGATGGAGGGTCCCCTGTCCCGAATCAGCTGGTGCTGGATTGGGGGACAGTCATTAAAAATATGTAGGCATAACCAAGGCAGAGGACTAATTTATAGCAGTTAATATTAGGATTGGCTTCTTTAGGATATGTCATCAGATAGTATTAAAGGCTTAATAGAAGTAAAGAATAATTTATGCCTTGTGCTGGGTTGTAATCAAGGAGGATTCAAATGTATGTTGTGCTTTCAAGGAGTTAATACAATGAGACACAGTGACAAGTGATGAATTTTATATATGACGCTTCGTACTTTACCTAATCTGCTGTCACTGTACTAAGCAATTGAGCCCATGTTAGCCCACCTTCCCAACCTCCCTGTGAAGTGGGTTGCTGCAAAAACAGTAGAACCAGCAGTTAGCAGTAGATTCAGTGACCTTTACATGTGTGAAGTTGTGTTTCTTCGTTTCGTTTCGAAGTCATAGACCATGTAAACCAATTTTAAATACAAGTTAAATGGAAACTCGGGAGAAAGGAGGAAATGTGCTGCACTTGCTGGGTGTTTGGTAACCTACCCTGCTTCTCTCCCCTGCCCACAGACCCCCTGCGCCTCTGCAGGCTACCCATAGGATCCGAGAACATTCGGGGCACTTCCCTCGCTCGCTTGCTCACTCGCTTGCTTGGCTTGCTCACTCGCTTGCTTGGCCAAGACCAGCAGTGTGGGTGGGAGTTTCTGAGATGAGCAACAGAAGAAAAGGGCCAGTCGAGTCAGAAAGGCGGGTAGTCACTGACACTTGCTCCCAGCTCAAAATCCGTGGCAAGCTATTTTTACCCTGGCTGCCTTAAAGGAACCTTATTTCTTTCCAGAGAATAACCCAGGCCTGGAGAATCTCACTCATATAATGTGACTCAAATTATATTAAAGTACTTTCAAGTCATGAATGGCTTTAAGGCAGAGAGTTGTCATAGGTTGGACCCATCCATATGCCTCCTTGCTGCGGACGGTGATGTTTAGATTGCATAAGCTTGAGCAATAGAATAGAGGCAGAGGCTCTGCCCACAGTCCTTGGTATCCCCCAAAGCACATGGCAGCGCCAGGGCATGCAGTGCCAATTTAATACAATAATGCATCTTGGCTGAATTTATCGAGTCATAAGCATTAATTCATCATGGTGTGTCCTAATGTCAAGAGGGGAAGCAAAGATACCAGGGTAGAGGATGTATTCTATTTTCCCAGTTGGCAGAGAGTGATAATTTCCATTTATACCCTCCCTTCATACTCTCCCCTCCCCCAATGCCTGCCATCTGTTCTGGAATATCATCATTCATGCAGGGTTACCCCTCACCTTGTTAGACAGTGTTTGGTCATGAACTATAAGTAGCAATGATCTAAAAGAGAGATTAGAGATAAATTTACTCCTCATCCCCTCCCTCCTACCTGAGCACAATACTTACATAGCTGAAGAAAACCCCAAAGAATTGCTTGTTCGAAAGTGTTGTGTGAGTACATCCTTAACATGAGCTTACAGCACTCTTTCAACCATCGTTAGGTCTTCACTCACCAACAAAAGCCATACACGTCATTTGTGAAGTGTTTATTGAGCCTCTGTGGGCAAGGAATGGTGGGAGTAAAACACAGACATTTCCCCAGAGCACTTAGAAAACAACATGGGAAATAAACATGCAATTATAATACAAGCAGGAAGTAATAAAATGCAGAAAGAAAGATACATATGCAGTGATATGTGAGTTCTTGCAAGAGAATAATTTCCTGTGCTTAGGAGTGGGCAGTGGGGGGTGGGGATGCCTTGAAGGCATTTGAGCAAAAGGTAGCATGTAGTCAGGTACAGTCAGGCCCTGGCAGGGAAGGGCAGAAGCAGAGGTACAAAGGTAGGGAATTGCATGGGCAAGTTCAGGAAATAGCGAGTGAGTAATTTGGTTCCATCAGCATGAGGACACATCAAGAGGAACAAGAAGAGATAAAGCTTACATGCCTGTCGGATCAGGAACCCTGTTAAATTAGCGGCTATACATACACACTTCCTCCACAGGCAAGTTTTTGTGCTCAGACATCAGGGCTGTGTTTGAAGAAGTCTGAACCAATGTGTGACCTCCCAGGAGTCACTGTGAACTGACCCCTGGGTGCTCCCCATGTGGAAACAGAGGGCAAGAGTGCTTATTGATGCCTTTGAGGGCACAGTACAGGGTGGGGAAGGGTGGAGTGACATCCGATGGAGCGCATAGAAGATGTCCAGCACAGCAGATACTGCAGATGAGCAAACTGAGGCAGAGAGAGACAATGTTGTGTACGTTCTTATAAGCTGTTAGGATTTGAATCCAGGTCCATCTGACTGCAAAGCTGGTGCTCTCAAATAGTATTGGCCACATAATCATTGTAGAAGTGTTAATGTTCCATTTGACCACATAGACATTCAGTTTAATTATCATGGCATCCATTTCAGCAGCTAACCTTTGGGGTCATGGTGGCAGATTCCAGAGTTTTGGAAGATGTTACTGTAAAATCACAGCCTGAGCACCAGGTTTGGTAAGGAGGAAAGAGAATCCAGACGATGCCGAGCATCTATAAAAATGGTGAGGGGTCTAGGTAATGGAAGATAAATAAAAAAATACCAGTGTGAATAATAACAGTTAGCATTTTAATAAGTACCAATCAGTGGTGAAATGCTTTACTTGAATTGTCTCCTTTCACAGCAGCTGGAAGAGGTGGATGGAATTCGTATCACCCATGGCACAGAGTGGTTAATTAACTTGCCTAAGGTCACAAAGCGAAGAGAAAGGCAGAGTCAGGACACAAATCCAGGCATTTCCAACCTCCAGGGTCTGGGCACAAACCTCCACAAACTGTTCATTTGAAAGATGTCAAGTAACCACAGGGAAAAGACAGACCCTCTAATACAGTAGTCTCCCCATATCTGTGGCTTCACTTTCCATAGCTTCAGTTACCCAAGGTCAACCATGGTCCAAAATATTAAATGGGAAATTCTAGTAATGAAAAAATCCATCAATTTTAAATTGCATGCCATTCTGAGTAGCGTGATGAAATCTCGTGCCATCCCTTCCGAGAGGTGAATCATCTCTTTGTCCAGAGTCCCCATACTGTATACGGTCACCCACACCTGAGTCACGTAGTAGCCCTCTCACTTAGCAGATCAACTGTCCTGGTATCACAATGCTTGTGTTCAAGTAACCCTATTTTATTTAATAATGGCCCCAAGATGCAAGAGTAGTGAGGCTGGTCATTTGAATATGCCAAAGAGAAGCCATAAAGTGCTTGTTACATATCACCAGGAGGTCAATAGTAGCCTAACACTATGTCACAAGGCCTACGGCATTCACGCATTCACCTCATCCCATCAGGAGGATGGTTTATCGCACAACAGCACTAGAAGGGTGAGTACAGTACAATAAGTTATTTTGAGAGATAGAGACCACATTCACCTAACTTTTATTACAGTATGTTGTTATAATTATTTTATTAGTAATTATAGTCGTTAATCTCTTACTGTGCCTAATTTATAAGTTAAATTTATCATAGGTATGTATGTATAGAAAAAACATGGTATAATAGGGTTGGGTACTGTGATTTCAGGCATTTATTGTGGGTTTTAGACTATATCCCTGTAAGGAGGGACTACTGTTCAGAAGAAGACTCTTTATTTTATATGTGTGTGTGTATGTGTGTGTGTGTGTGTGTGTGTGTGTGTGTGTGTGTGTGTGTGTGTGTTTACTTCAGAGAGGAAGGAAGAGGAAGAGATAGAAACATCAGTAGTAAGAGAAAATCATTGATCAGCTGCCTCCTGCATGCCCCAACCTGGGGATCGAGCCTGAAACCCAGGCATATGCCCTAACCAGGATTTGAACATTGGCTGGGCCAGAAGACTCTTTAGGGTTTTGGAGGCTTGTGTTACTGGAAAGTCATGGAGCCCGGGGCTATCTAGAGATGACTTCTTCCGAGATAAGCATTAATTATTTCTGTAGTCAACGTTTGCTTCCTTTAAATTTGCCTTCACAAAGTCCCCATGGCCCCTGTACCAGGACAGTACTGTTAGTACCGGCCACTTCTTACACCGCCATGCCTTCCATGGCTTGTTGCTTCCTCTCATGCCTGGAAAAATTCTGCTTCTGTCACTTTTTGGCTAGCAACAAAAAGATTGGGTTGCTTGAAGCAGGAATTTCCAGTGTGCACTTAGATATGTCTCTCTATTCTTAAATAACAACGCTTTCTCCCAGTGAATCCAAGACTTATTTTAATTTAGAAAAATTCATCTCACATGGCATCTCTCCATTGTGGATAGGGACAGTTCACATTGTTTGGGACCTACTGTGTATTAGCTCATTTAATTCCCATAAATAACCTGATGGGAGCATACTATTATTGTCACCAACTTGCAAATAAGGAAACAGGTTCAGAGAAGTTAATTTATCTCTTGCTGGTTAGGCATATGTTGGAAGCAGGCAGAATCCACAGTCTTGAATCCTAGGGTTGAGTTAGGGCTCATTTACGGTTTGCTAGAGCCCGGTGGAGACCCATAATGCTGAGGATTAACCTGGATTATCTGCTCTAAGGTGAGGGTTGGTAGCCCTAGTCCTTGACAACATTCCACAAGCATGGAGCCCCATTTAAATCACGTTTAAAAAGCCGCATGTGTAGACCTGGAGGCTTATAACCCATCTGCCAGAGGCACCATGTCATATGCGGCAGGAAAACTGATCCATGTCACTTGCTGGCATAAGCAGCACCGTGGCCAAGCTGCCATGTTGCAAAATCACATTACTTAACACAGTTGCCATGGACAGGCGGTGAATTGTGACTCCCGGACAGCGCCTTAAATAGCAAGACCCACCGAGACAAGCGGTTTGGATTAACTTACTTATTTAAAAGTCTATACATTCTTAACAAATGCCCTTATCATTTTTGGCATCAAGTAACATATTGACCAAACTGACAATGTTTTTATTTGTGGTGAGGAGCAAGCCCATCGAGCCACAGCTCCCCAAGGAAACCAAATGATTGCCTTCCCACTGGCATTAATTGACGTGATTCGTTTGAAGAGAAGGGAATATGCCATCCTCACCCGGCCCCCCGCCCCCGAAAATACTGTGAGACGCCGATATTTTGTTATGGACCTGGGCAGGAAAGATACATCTATTCAAATAAACACATTAAGTTGCAGACTCGGAAAGAAAAATTAAGAGGAGATTCTTCAGGAATACCTGACTAGAGAAAACTAGTCTTCAGAAGAAAAAAACAACAAGGTAGTTAATCATTCACCCCCAATGAGGACATTCTCTTTAAAATGAAAGATGTGTTCTTACCCTCTTTCCCTTTCAGGAAAGAGACTTCCTCCAAGTCCCACATCAAACTTCCACTGCCGTCTCATTGGCCAGAACTTAGTCACGTGGCCAAGGGAACTTGGAAGTAATCTTTCAGCTAGAAAGGAAAAAGAAAGGAAGAAAGATGAAGAGATATTAGAAAATGTCTAGAAATATCTATTACAACCGGCAACAATCACCTAGATAAAGTAATGGAAAAATCGATAATTTGGGTTTTTTTTAAAAGCTAATGAAAATAACACCCCCAGGAGATGCATATTAGGGTATAAAAAATTAAGAAATGTTATTGAAAGACAGAAATGAGACTTAAATTAAGGCATTGGATGACTCAGAATTCAAAGATTTCAATACTGTCCAAATTGAGCAATAAAGTAAATATAATGCCAATCACATTTGCAAGAGAATTATGAAAATTCTCAAAATTATTAATATGTTCATATGGAGGATCAAGTTCATAGTATGGAAGATAAAATTCACAAGAATAGATTAAGAAATGTTGTTAGAGAAAAACAGTGAAGGAACAATTGCCGTCCCAGATATCAAACATACTCTGAAGCTGTTACAATGAAAACTGTGTAGTATTTGACTTAGAATAGATATGTAGACCAATAGAACATTGTATTTATGAGAATCTATTTATGTTCATTTAATATTTGTTAATAAGAAAGCATTTCTTTTATGTGGCAAAAGCTGACTTTTTAGCAAATAAATTGAAACAATTGGAAAACAATCAGGCTGGACCTGTATGTTTTCTTATTTAATTCTCAACTTTACCAGTTATGTTTTACATTAAAATGGGGCATTTAACTAAGGAATGACAGAGGCAGAGAGAGAGATACACTGCATAGTTCTGCTGACACATTCAATTATATTGTCTGTGGCAACCTTTCAGACATACGATTTTTGTGTGATCCCCTCCACTAATGTTATGTATGTTATGCAAAATAGTTCAAACTTCATTCATTCATTCATTCTACAAATACTAATTAAGCATCTACCTTGTTAAGGCACTTCCAAGTGCTGGGAATAAATCAATGAACAAAATAAAGTTCCTTTTTCATGGAGCTTACTTTGATAAGAAACTGACAAATAAATAAATAAGAAAAGTATGAAATGTCAGAGAGGAATAAATGCAATGGGAACATGTTAAGCAGAATAAGGAAAATAGGGCAGTACCATCCTTGGACTCAGGCAAGAGAGAACCTGGGCCCCTACCTTATAAGGCTCTTGCTTTCCTCCAGCCATTCCCCTTCCCAAGCGGTTGGAAGTCTAGGGGCCAAAGGGTCATGCCCACATGGAGCCCACGCAGTCACATGTGTGTGCATGAAGCCCTGTTGGGCCTTTTAAATACTTAGACATACATGTGGGCCTCCATTCACACTCTTGCTCTGGCCCTGTATATGTTAGGGGCATGTCTGGCCAGGGGGATAGGATGGGGATTCCTATTTTATGTAAGCAAGCCAAGGAAATCCTCTTTGGTGAGGTGAATGAGTAGACAGCTGAAGGAATAGAAAAGCAATCCTTATAGGTAAGGAAATGAGCAAGTGAGTTAATCAGACTTAAAGCACTACAAAAGAAAAGACTAATCAGCTCTTCCAAACTCAACTGGAGACACAAGAGAAATGGTGTGGTTTTTGTTAATGTTTTTGGAAATCTCATTTATGTCGATTGTGATCTAGTCAGCATTTTAAATGGAATTATAAACTCCTAGCAACCTCCATGTCACCTGTGCTGTAAGAGTGATTCCAGCTGAGGCCCGGAATGGAATGGCTGAGTGTGCAGTGAGGTCAGCAGCTATGTGTGGTGCGAGGGACAGAGGGCTTCGTTACGCTGAACTATAGTCGGGTGGTATAAATGCCAGCTAGCCAGACTGGCAGCAAAAGAAGGGACTGAACTGAACTCAATAATGTCAGGAATGTCTGTTACATTAGCATTTCTGCCCATTAATGAGAAGCACAGGATTCCTTATCAAACATGTAAACCTCCAGCAAAATGGTTTTGGCATATTGAATGCATTTATTCTTTTAAAACATACACTCAGTTAATTATAATGTGTAGAAGATGCTATCCTATATAATAAAAAGCTAATATGCTAATTAGACCAAACAGCAGAACGACCTTCCAGACAAAGTCAGGGCTGTGAGGGCCGAGCCCCTTGCACCAATTTCGTGCATTGGGCCTCTAGTGTAAATATAAAAAGAATGAAAACAGATACAAGTAAAATGATAATAGTTGTCCTTAGTTGTTGGGGTCATTTTTTTCTACATTTAGAAATTTTTTCTATTGAATACTTACTAGTTTCATTGTTGAAAAAAAAAAAAGAAACTTTAAAATGCATTTTGTCAAATCAAAACTTTATAGCTCTATAGACAATCAATTAAATTGTTAGTCCTTCTGAGTCTGATAAGCTAGATAACTAGGAGATAAGTATATTTGTCAGTAGCTATTTCTAATATATATTGTTGTTAATCTACTAAATGATGAATTGGAAATATATATATATATGATCTATTTTCATGACAAAAATATAAAATATATATCAATAAATGAAGAGCTAACACCTTGTTTCTGCATAAGATACTCAATACTACAAAAATGTCAATTCTTCCCATATTAATGGACCATTAAAGTGAAATTACAGTAAAAATTTCAATGAGAACATGCTTTAGAACTTGAGATGGGAATTTCAAAATCCATCTGGGGGAAATAGTAGAGAACACAGTTGTTTTAAAAAAGAAGAAAAACTGCCCTAACCGGTTTGGCTCAATGGATAGAGCATTGGCCTGCACACTCAAGGGTCCCAGGTTCGATCTGGTCAAGGGCATGTACCTTGGTTGCGGGCACATACCCAGTAGGGAGTGCACAGGAGGCAGCTGATCAATGTTTCTCTCTCATCGATGTTTCTAACTCTCTATCCCTCTCCCTTTCTCTCTGTAAAAAAAAAATAAAATATATCTTTAAAAAAATAAAAAAAAAAGAAGAAAAACTAAATAATGAGAAACTTGTCTTTCCAGAAGTTCTGTAAAACTTCAGAAATTGTGACAGCTTTGAACAGTCACAGAAAAAAAAAAAAAAGACAAAGAGATCAAAGGAGACCAGCCTGTGTATGTATAATTGACTATCTAATAG
The DNA here is from genome assembly GCF_027574615.1 of Eptesicus fuscus. NCBI lineage: Eukaryota > Metazoa > Chordata > Mammalia > Chiroptera > Vespertilionidae > Eptesicus > Eptesicus fuscus. The sequence goes on along the minus strand of NC_072482.1, from coordinate 21,755,742 downwards.
AGGAGGCATTTCAAATCCCAGAATAATAATAATGTCTGTTCAATAAATCGTGCTGAGAATGGTGTATGGAAAGAAAAGAAACAACATAAGAGCTTTAGTTCAACTCATAAATAAAATATGCACTTCGCATATGGACTAGTGATCAGATGGATTAATGAATGTCAAATCTATGCAAGAAGTAAGTGGGAAAACCAGGGATACGTTTTATAATCTTTCTTAAGTGAGAAATTATGAATGAATATTGATAGACTAGACTCTATAAAAATTGAAAACTTCTGTTAAACAAATTGAAAAATGAATAGTAGGCTGGAAGGAAAATATTTGTAGCATATATAGTAGACAAAAATTAATATAAAAAGATAAGCAACCAAAAGTGGCAAAAGATATAGACAGGCAATCCATGAAAGAAGGCATACTTAAGTCTAATAGGTAGACCAGTCTTCCTGCCAGTCATCATGACATGCAAATTACAACATCAATGAACCATTTTTCATATGTGGGATTGGTGAATATTGAAAAGATTGACAATACCCAGTAGTTTCATAAGGCCCCCTGGTAGGAGAAAGAGGCTTTTTATATGTGACTAGAGGCCCGGTGCATGAAATTCAGCCTGCACCCTCAGCCCGGCCTGCACCTTCTCGCAATCCAGGACCCCTTGGGAGATGTCCGACTGCCGGTTTAGGCCCAATCCTTGCCTAAACTGGCAGTCGGACATCCCTCTCGCAATCCAGGAGTGCTGGCTCCTAACTGCTCGCCTGCCTGCCTGCCAGCCTCATCTCCCCTAACCACTCTGCCTGCCTGCCTGGTTGCCCCTAACCATTTGCCTGCCTGCCTGATTGTTCCTAACTGCTTGCCTGCCTGCCTGATCACCTCTAACTGCCTCTGCCTCGCCCCCTCCACTGTGGCTTCATCAGGAAGGATGTCCGGAATGATGTCTGGAAGGTTGTTCAGCTCTCCGGTCTAATTAACATATTAGATTTTTATTATTATAGATGGTAGGCGTGTAATTAATTTAGTGAGCCTTCTGAAGGGCAATCTGAGAATAGCTATTTAAATAACCCAACAATCCTACATCTAGAAGTCTATTCTATAGAATGACATGTGCGCATACCCATGGAGTGTGCACAAAACATTATTTGAAAAACCGAAAAATTAGAATTAACTGAATATCCACCTATGAGGGATTGGTGAGATAAATTATGCTATTCTGTGCTATGGAATACAATGCAGAGTCAATAAGGACAAAGTAGACCTGTATGTGCTGATGATGAAAGAGATTCTTGATACATCATTGAGCTAGCAAATAGTTGCATAAGTGTGTTTTAGTGTCACCGGACAATCCATAGGTCTGTGCTACCTGTCACTACTTGAGCCAATTAAGCAGAGACAGGGTTGAACCACAAATGTTTATTGCAATACTGCCGGCAATATGGGAGAGCAGCAGGTCATCCACAAAAATCTGCTCTGCACCCCACCATAAGCCAGCTGCTTATATTGGATAGGTCAAGGATTACATAGGGAAGTAACCCCATGTAAATGGGTTTGCCATATGGGAAGTTAACAGGTAAGCAGGCTGGAGATTTCCAAAGGCCTGCAGATATGCAAAAGGGCTGGGGATCTTCAAAGGGCTAGTGATATGCAAGGGCTGGGGTCTTCAAAGGGCTAGTGATAAGTAAGGGCTGGGGTCTTCAAAGGGCTGTCGGCTCTGGTTTCTGCACCAAAGTTGTTAATCTTTCCATGATAATCAGCACCAAATGGGGAGGATGAGCTGCATTTCCCGGTGAGCTCCCAGGTCCCCTGAGTTACTGCCAGCCAGGTTAGTATGTGCCTTCTTTAATCAGAACAAAACAATCATGGTTAACAGAGCAAGATTAATATCTTACAATTCTAGCTGATTCCCCAACATTCTATTTATGCCTCTATCACAAGGACAGCTTTATTTGATATTTTTTGTGTGTGTGATTTGATTTTTTAAAAATATGTTTTATTGATTTTTTACAGAGAGGAAGGGAGAGGGACAGAGTGTTAGAAATATGGATGAGAGAGAAACATCGATCAGCTGCCTCCTGCACACCCCCTACTGGGGATGTGCCTGCAACCAAGGTACATGCCCTTGACCAGTATCCAACCTGGGACCCTTCAGTCCACAGGCCGATGCTCTATCCACTGAGCCAAACCGGTTAGGGCGGATTTGATTTTTTTTTTAATCTTCATAAAATGTAAAGAATGAAAGATTTTTACCTTTTATTTTATAAATGTCTATATTGTTTTACTCTTGTCTTTTTCAAACATTTGTTTTAGCTTAAGTATTCAAAACTCAATGTCTCTGAATCAGCCCATTTCTTAACTTTCCTGCCCTCACTGGGGTCCAAGCTACCCACCACCTCGCCTCTGCTTATCAAAGATCCCTGGAGAGCTTTTAGGAAGGAGCGATGCCCGGGCTCCATCTCAGAACATGTAAGTCAGAATCTCAGGGGTCTGCAGAACAGCAGCATCAATAGCATCTGAGAGCTTATTACAAATGCAGAATCTCAGGTCCCACCCAGACCTATTCCATCAAAATATACATTTTAAATCATATCCCCCCCGGTGAGTCATTTGCATATTAGCGATTGAGAAGTACTGACTGTTTCACTTATGGGCCTAGAGTACACTCTACTTTGCTCAACTGTGAAATGGGAGCGGGGGAGGGGGATATCTGTGAAAGGTAACTGAGCTTATATGTGTGAAGTGCCCAGGGGCCCGCCTGGCACATAGTAGTTTCTCAATATGTGGTAGCTTTTTTATGCTGGCTACTTCAACCTTTGCACCTCAGAAGTAGAGGCTCACTCAGTTGACCTTCACTGGATAGTCCTGTGCTCTCCATTCCCTCTGAGAGACATACTCCCAATGCTCAGGATACTTAAAGGCTCATGGTAGTGGCTACTCTCAAGTATACCCATGGGCTTCTGCTCTCACAAGTTCAACTGTGTGTTTGGCCAGAGGCAGCTGGGTGTGTTCCCAAATCTGTTTATGCCAGTTGAACTTGTACTTGTTACTGAATCACATAATTTCATTAAATATTATATAAATCAATGAAATGTGAGCACACAAAAAAAAGTTGTTTCTATAAAATGGATGTGGGTGAGACAATTGTAAAACACAAGAAACAAAGAAATCATACACACTTATTACTATATTCAGGTTACTGTGCAAGTTTCTTAAAATTTTTACTCCAATGTAAGGAAACCAAAATTGGAACTCAGAGTTGATGTTTTGTGGGTGAATTTAAGAAAGATTCACTCATCGGTGCTCACACAGAAGGCCTTGACTCTACCCCAAAAGATTGGGGATGAGTGTACATTTCTATGTTTTAAGTCAAAATAAAAGGTATCAGGCATGGCTAGGTATTTCTACTACAGATTTCACATATGTTCTGGTTGCCGAAGGCATGGCTCTCAACAGGTACAAAGAGAAAGGTCATTGTCTTATTTCCAACCTCTCCTCCTTTGCGTCCATTGAATGGGCTGATTCATTCCCTGTCCCTATGTGAAATCTCACACAGCTCTCCCAGTCCCTCTTCGGTGTTAAATGTCCTGAGGTTACCTTGGTCTTAAGGAAGTCTTGTTTTAGTAATCAAAATGTTCAGTGTAATGTAATAAACAAACTCCAAATTTTTTCCCTTCTCTGAACTGAGATCTGCTTCAAGCCAAGAAGCCTGGGGTGGGGTCTTGGGAGTCAGAGCCACAAGGGCCATTAGAGCAGGTTGGCATCTTTCCTCTTCCAATACCTTCCCTCACTAGCTGTCTTTCCAACTCCTCTAGGGTTGGGCCCGAGCAAATGGGTTAGGACAAAGGACACAGTCTTGCATGGATGGTTCCTTTGTGATCTGATGTTGTTGTTCATTGGACTTGGTGGGTGCTCAGGTTTGATTCTCTTGGGAGAGACTTTTCACCATGGAGAGTCCCCACTTTAAGCTCCATTGGACAAGGGAGATAACTCCTCTGCCTGTCCACTTTCACTGCCAGGGCTCAATCCTCAGGCTTCTAGTTTGAGCAACCCTCTAGAGCAGTGGTTCTCAACCTTCCTAATGCCGCGACCCTTTAATACAGTTCCTCATGTTGTGGTGACTCCTAACCATAAAATTATTTTTGTTACTACTTCATAACTATAATTTTGCTACTGTTATGAATCGTAATGTAAATATCTGTGTTTTCCGATGGTCTTAGGCGACCCCTGTGAAAGGGGTCGTGAACCACAGGTTGAGAACTGCTGTTGAGAACTGCTGAAAACACAGATATTTACATTACTATTCATAACAGTAGCAAAATTACAGTTATGAAGTAGCAATGAAAATAATTTTATGATTGGGGTCACCACAACATGAGGAACTGTATTAAAGGGTCGCGGCATTAGGTAGGTTGAGAAGCACTGCTCTAGAAGGATCTTTTTTGGAGGAGAGGTGGGATCCTTCTTAAGAAGCCTCCAGGCCAGCTCCCCCTCACACACCCACACAACCAACCAGAAACTCTCAACTCCCTGTCCCATCGTTGGTGGAAATACAACTCCCCCCCCCTGCCCCCCATGCTATTGCATAACTGCACCTCTGGCCATAGTAGCTTGCCTCTTGGAGAGTCAGACACTTGACTTTCCCAGTACAGCTGTGCAGATTGTAAACATGGTTGTCGATGTGACTGGCACCCTCTAGAGCTGTGCAGTGCACAACCTGAACAGACATCCTCAGAGATCAGACACTAGTCCACTGACTTCCAGAGGGCCCAGATCAAGCTACTCAAGTGACTCCCTCAAAGACTTTTTCACATCGGTTGAGAAGGGAGGAAGCACACCTCTCTACCAATGAAAATAAAAGTGGGAAATGTCATGGCTCTCCAAGGACCTTCTCCATAAAATCCTGTCTCTTTGATCTCTAGCTTTCTTAGCAACCTCCTAGCTCCATTTTAAATTACTTCTAAGGGTCACAGAAAACAAGCAAACAGATTTTTGGCCACCTGATTTACATGGGACACTTCGGAATATGAGTTTATGTTTGTTCTTATACCTCCCTTCAAATGAGACAGAAACTACTCACGTTACACCTTGAAGTGACTTTTAAAATTAGCTGACCAAATGTGGACCCAGTTACTACTGAACATGGGAACACTATGTGTAGGAGGGTGAGCCATCAGAAGGAAGTCAGCCATGCAGAGATACTTCACTGAAATTCTATTTTCCATGATTACAGTTGAGATTAACCTTGAAACATCTGTCAGAACTAGCCTGGATAGATTGGTAAGGGAGCCAGGCTGATGGTCATATTATTGTAGAGATTGACTTTGAATGTCCGTATTCACTCAAATTATGTCATCATCTCTGTTAAAACTTGGTCTGGAAGACATCAAAAAGACATAAGAATGGAGTAGTCTTAGCATTTCTTACTGCTCTATCTTTAGAAAAATAGTTTAAGAAGTCTCTGGCCAAATATTTACTAATCTGTGTCATGCAATAGCTCTGGACTCTATCAAAGGATCATGACCCTTAAACCACCTAGGATGTGGCAAGAGCCATTTGTAATCTTATAACTCCTGTCTGTTCTCTTGCTTAAGTCATCACGTTGTTGATTGAAATCTGTGTCTTCCTCTTCAGGTGATCCTATACCATATTTAGAAAATGCTTTTGATAAGATATAAAACAAATAGTAACTTCTACATTCAGAGAAGGAAAAATAAAAGATGACAAATTACCTGCTCAACTATTATTTTTGCAAATCCCACACTGGACAAAATTTTGATGCTATACGTTTTGGGGATTGACTAGTTAATTTCCTTAGAAGCTTCATACTGGTTCTTGATTTAGCATATACATAGATAAAATGATCAGCACCATTTAATTTTTTTAAGAATTGAGTTTTTCTCTTCCCCTTAAATGACTGTCACACAATGCACTTAACTACAATAGAAAGTGCTGGGAAATAGAAACTTTATTCTAGGTGGCAGTGGGCCTAGCTAAAAATTGGATAATGCTGCTACTAAGGGAAAGCAGGAAAGCATGTTAAGGGAGGTAAGTATATGCCTTTGCTGCAATCCGTTTCTTTCTCTTTAGCCTTCTCTTCATCCAAACTCCCAGATTTTCCAAATCAAAAGGGTTTTAGCACTCATAAAGGCATCACTCCTACAAACTGGCAGAGAAAATGAGACATTCCAAAGTCTCCATTACCATCATTACATGGTCTTGGTCATATGACAACATGCTGCACCTCCTTGCTGGAGCCATGAGGAGATTGCTCTCCAGGTCCATACTCCCAAGCTCAGCAACATTTCCCAAGGCTGAGCACCGCACCAGCATGGCTGGATCCTGGTGGGTGTCAACCCCAATGCCACGCTTCTCCAGAGCCAGGCTCCCCCTGTATGATCTCAGGCCAGTGGCCAGACCACCTCTTCTTCCTGTTGAGTTCCCCTTGGGCCCTTGTTGTCCTGTTTGGTCAGCGTTTTATATTAAGGTTAGCACTGCAAGAAGCAAATTTCCTTCAAGCCTTTCCAACTGCAGTGAATCTATGTGGCCACTAAGTAGGTAACAAAGCTTTCCTTAATGGCTTGGAGATCCTAAGATACTAAGAGTAGGAATTGCAAACTCTCCTGTTTAGAAATACCTTGTACAACTGAAAACTATTTTAAGACAACACATAATTGACCTCAACTTGCATAAGCACAGGCTACTATGTTTTGTGATTTGCAGGCCTTCTTTATAAAAGAAAGGAATAAAAAATGATTGCTAAAACTTTTTTTTTTAAAGGTTCACATCTTTCCTTTGAGCTTCTATACATTTTTTATAATGACAATAGCTTTTGATTATGGTGACAAAGGAGAAATATTTTAATGCAGTCGAAGCTCAGACAAATAGCTGGGTGAGTGAAAAGGGAAAGTTGGCAGGCAACATAGAATGGGACCATCACTTGTCTAGGGCAACGAGGGAAAGCAAATTTTTAGTCTTTCAATTAACTTTTTAAGGTAATTGGACAATGCAACTAAGGAGAAAGATGAAAATCTAATCTTTAGGATCTTGTTTAATCTTGTATCAATCTTGTTTAATTCCAGAGTTAGTCATTAATGCAAGCAAATGGGTCATTCCTAGAGTGACAAGCTTTCTTGAGCACGGCCATATACCAGACACCATTTTTTAAATGGACACTACAAGAACCGTATTTTCCAGGATTTCATAGCCATGGAGGAGAAAGGCACATTATCATGTGTTAAGTGCCACAAGACACAGCTATACCCATGGCATTATAGGAACACTAGAGGCCAGATGCATGAAGATTCGTGCAATAGGCCTTCCTTCCCCTGGCTGCTGGTACTGGCTTCCCTCTGGCACCTAGGACCTGGGCCTTCGCTCCAGCCCTGCCGCCCTCCTGTAGCTCCCTCTACCCCTCGCCCTCCCCCTCATAGCAGGCATCCCACCCTGCCCTGGCCGCTCCGTGCCTGCACTCGCGTGCTGCCCAGAGGCCTGGAGCGGCCAGGGCAGGGCGGAACGCCTGTGTCGTCATGGCGACGACGCAAGTGTCCCAACCCGGCCGCCACCATATTTGTCATGTCAATTTGCATATTCCCTCCTTATTGGCTGTGGGTGCCGCCAGCTTTATTGCAGAGTGATGGTCAATTTGCATATTACCGTTTTATTAGATAGGATAAGCACCTAATATAGTCTGGGAGGTAGGTCAGAAAGGGGAGGAGGGAGGTTAGGAAAAGAGTCTATGAGAAGCAGATAATTGATGGAGAAGATGCACCATTCAAAACCTGTCAATAAAGAAAGTTATATTATTTTAACTCAGTATGGTCACAGGAGCCAGTCTCTAACATTTATTAAACCAACCACTTTGCAGGAAAGCAAGTTCTCCACATAACAGGCTTCTGCATTTTAGGAGGGTTGACTCTTCAATGGTGCCACAGCAAGTGAGAGTGAGTCCTCAGTTTCACATGTGGATTGTTCTTATTTGATACCTAACAGCAGCCCTCGGTGACTATACACTTACAACCCATTGGAGAACTGTGCTCTGTGTTTTGAAAACTACATCATACTTTTAGAAAGTATGATTGCAATGAGCCCAGCTGGTGTGGCTCAGTGGTTGAGTGTTGACCTATGAACCAGGAGGTCATGGTTCAATTCCTGGTCAGGGGACATGCCCAGGTTATGGGTTTGATCCCCAGTAGGAGGCTGTGCCTGTCAATGATTTTCTCTCATCATTGATGTTTCTCTCTCTCTCTCCCTCTCCTTTCCTTTCTGAAATCAATAAAAATATAGAGAAGCTTAAAAAAACACACAAAAACACAAGGCTTCTCAAGTTCCTCTATTTAAAAAAAAAAAAGAAGAAGCCCTAACCGGTTTGGCTCAGTGGATAGAGCGTCGGCCTGTGGACTGAAGGGTCCCAGGTTCGATTCCAGTCAAGGGCATGTACCTTGCATGCGGGCATGATATCTCTCTCTCATCAGTGTTTCTAACTCTTTATCCCTCTCTCTTCTTCTCTATAAAAAATCAATAAAATACATTTTTTAAATAAAAAAAAGAAATGCTTTCAATGAACATGTTTTCTTCTTTACAAGTGTGTCTTATCCAACAGTACTGCTACCTTTAAAATGTCACAACAGAGCATGTGGCTTGCAAGTATCCTCTTACGTCAAGAACCTCTTAACTATATTGAGCATGGCCCAAGCACAACTGGCATTTCTAGATGCTATTGGCATAGGCTGTCTGAATTCACTGAAATAACTGCAGTTTCCATGAAGGTTTTTACTTCATCGATTGACCTCATTGTTTATTTTCCAAAAGTAAGAGTTGAGTGGGACCTTTGAACATACCTGTGCTTTTGGGTTGGTCTTACCGTAATCAATACTTCCTGCTTAAAACCCATGTTTGAATAACAAAAACATATCTCCTTGTGTCACCCTGAAAAGGCAATGCTTCCAGCCTATTATCTAAAAATTCTTGGCATGAATTCTCCTAGCCCTGCCTGTCCCTGCATTTGTTTTGTGGAGTCACTAAGAGCTCCTCTTGCAGGCAAAGATTACTACTCCCCCAGTAAAGATGGAAACAGCATCTGTTGTTCCCTGTGACCGATCCCTGAGCCAGTCCTTCTGAGTGAAGACAAATAGATTAATATTGGTGTGACCCAGAAGTCAGCTGAGGTCTCCACGCCTTTTTTGATATTTAAAGAAAAGTGGCTTGACCTTTCTAAGTCATAGCCATTGGGAAGTTCCATGCCCTCACCAGGATTTTAGGGAATTGCCCAGGGCAATTACCTGTGACTCCAAGTTCCTGCTCTGTTGAACTCTTCCTCATAGCCCATCTCCACAGCTCTCCTGTCATCTCTACTCTGGGCCAACCTGGCTGACTTCATTGATTTCCACTCAAAATACCTATGCAGGGCACTTATGTGTAACAGACTTGACTGAAACTTTAGTGCCATGGGGAGGATTTGTAGTGCAGAAATGCAAGCGGGTGAATATGGATCATTAGGCACCTTTGTTGTTACAGGTCTTTCAGCCACCATGCCATCAGAAATTCCTCACTAGCTCCTCATTTTCCAGACTACAGCTTTGTGTCATGTAGCATAGCCCCCATCTCTCTCAAGAATCCCACCATCTCTATCCTTCCCTGTCTTCCAGGCTGCCTCCTCTCAGCTTCTCTCCCTCAGTTCCCCTTATTTTATTATGCAGAAGAGCTGAGCTCCTGAGCTAGTCTACTAACTAAAGAAGAAAGGAACCTTTTGAAAGCATACTGGCAGCTCACAGAACTAATGCTGGAAGGGAGTGAATGAAAAGCACCTGTAATTTTCAGTTGACTAGCATGCCTGGAGAACCCATACCACAAAATGAAAAGAAGCCTTTGAGACCAAAGAGGCACAGTCGTACTGAGAATACTTTATAAAATGTGCTTGCATAAACAACAGAAACGCTATTCATCATTCATTGAGCAATTTTCTAAGTGAAGTAATCAATTGATTAATCAGATATTAAGCACTACTATGTGCCAAACACTGTGTTGTTGATTGGGACTACAGCTATGAACTCAAAGTCACTGCCATCATGCAATTGAGTAATTTAGAGCACAGGCTCTGGAACCTGACAATGTGGGTGCAAATTTTGGCTCCATCTCGTATCAGCATGTGCTCTAGAATAAGTGAAAGCTGCTCCAGTTTTCTTGTAAAACAGGAATCCTGTCTGTTAAAGATGCTATGATGATTATATTAGTTGATACATGAAAAGCTCATAGAAGGGTACTGTATTAGTTACCTATTGCTGCATAACTTAACAGCTTAAAACAACATCCATTTACTATATCATAGTTTCTATGGGCCAGGGATCCAGGCAGAGCTTGACTAAGTCTCAGCTTTAGGGCCTTTCACAAGGCTGCAACCAAGATGCTGGCCACTGACGTCTCATCTGAAGGCTCATCTGAGGAAGGATCCACTTGCAAGTTAATATAGTGGTAGTTGGCAGGATTCAGATCTTTGGGGGATTTGAGACTAAGGGCTTCATTTTTTTTTTTAGCTGGCTGCTTCTGGCCTGGGCATCTCCAGCATGGCACTGGGCTTCATCAAAGCCAGCAAGAGAGAAAGACTGCTATTAAGATGGAAGTCAGTATCTTTTGTAGCCTAACCCAGAAGTCACATCCCCTCAACTTCGAGGTATTCTATTACAGAGAAACAAGTTACTGAATGTGAGGAGATCACATAAGGCTATAAATCCCAAGAGGCAAAGATCATTTGGGGTCATCTTAGAAGCTACCTACCACAGAGACCTTGTACAGAATAAGTACCAATATATGCTACCTTTTGTTATTTATGTCACTTATTGTCCATTGAGGAGTTGTTGAATTGTGACATGGAAGAGGAAATAGAAGGCACTGTGGAAGCATAGAATGTGTGATAAAAATTCAAGCAAGGACTTCTTGAGTAAGTGATATTTAAGCTAAGATGCAAAGAATGAGTTAGGAGACCTTAAACAGAATGAGGAGAAAGACCCCTCAGGCAGTTGAGAGAGCAAGTATGAAGGCCTTACGCAGGACAGTGAGTGTGGTATATTTGAAGCACTTGGAGGGGACTGGTTTTAGCATGAAGAGATTGCAGATGTAGACAGGATCGGGTGGCTGAAAGTCACTGCAAGCCGGAGAAGGATTTGGGATCTTATCCTGAGGAAATGCAAAGCTGTTGAATTTTCTGCAGGGAATTACATGATCACATTTGAAATATCACTTCAGTTACACTGTGTGGAAAATGGATGGCAGGGAAGGAAGAGTGGACACAGGAAGGCCATTCAGGAGGATTTTGCACTGTTTCAGGTGAGAGGTGGTGATGTCTTGGACCACAATGATAGCATGGGGGTAGGGGGCGGGGAGATTACAGATTTAATAACAGGATGTGGTGATTAAGCAGATGTGGCTATGCGAGTGCAGGGTGGTGAGGAAGAGGTAAATGATGATGCAGATTTACCCTTTAAGAAACTGGGTTGTTTACTATCAAAGCAACTGTTAATAGGAGGGACATATTTGGGGGGAAAGGATGACTTTCATCTTGGAAATAATGAGTTTAAGGGGCCCGTATGACACTTAAGAATATATGAGCTCATCTGCTGGATGCAGTTTTGAGGATCGAAGAGAGTCTAGGATAGCTCCCAAGTATTTTAATCTTCAAGAGTTGGGTAGAAGACCTTCCACCAGGAAAGGAGACTGAGAAGAAATAACCAGGGCATTTGAAGAAAACAAAAACCAATGGGAAAAGAGCATTTTTAGTAGGAATGATTAGTCAGTCAACTGTGTGGAATACTTCTGGAAGGTCAAGTATTGGCAAATATCCAAAAAAAACTTAGTGACTCCATGTTATTTATGACTTTGGCCAACCCACTTTGGTAGAGGGTAACCAGGGAAGCCTGCTTGGATTGAGCTGAGGGGGAAATGGGAAGCAACATGATAGGGGCAGCAGGTGTAGATACATATAATATAGCTGAGAATTTTGCCTGTGAAGAAGTGGAGAGAAATATGGCATTACCTGGAGGGGAAGGAATGAAGACTAAATTAAAAGTTGTGTTTGTTGTATTTGTTTTAAATAGGAGAGTTTGAGTACCATTAGTGGTAGAAATTGCCTGGCAGATATGGAGGGTTGGGTACAGGTGAGTGGGGAGAACTGACAGGCTGTATCTGTAATCAAAAGCACTAGTAGAGGGGCTGGGTTTAGAAGGAGGGCTGTTCCATTTTAACAAATTAAAGGAGGAAAGATTGGGGACTTCTTCCAGGTTGAGTTGAAGATTTGGTGTTGGAATATTGAGTGCATTCTGACGGAATGGCTTCTATTGCCTTTTTGACAAACCCTTTCCCTTCAAATATTTAGTAGCCAAGTACTCTAAATCCTTGCTACTCTAAGTGTGGTCTTTAGACCAGCAATATCAGCATTACCTGTGAGTTTATTAGAAAAGCAGACATTGGGCTCCCTCCAGACATACCTTATCAGAATTGATATTTAACAAGGTCCCCAAGTAATTCCTGTGTACATTAAAGTTTGAGAAGCAGCATACAGATTGACTTCCTGTTGGTAGTATGAGTTGAGAAACTGCTAAATTATCAGAGCTATCATCTACAGCAGATAGGTATATTTTGAGGACCATGGGTTATTGTCCCACTGTTCTTTCTTTTCTTTTTGAAAAAACATTTGTTTTTGTTTTTTTTGTTGTTGTTTTTTTTTGCTAGAGAATCCCTGTGAATTGCTATAAGAAGCAACTAGAATAAGTACAAAGCAAAATATCACAATACTTTTTGTCTTTGTATTTTACTCTGTTGTCAGTATTACTTTTTTATTCCACAAATATTTATTGAGTACCTACTATATGCTAGGCATTCTCTTAGTTCTAGGGTTATAGTCGTTAACAAGAAGAAGTCCTTGCCTTTGGGACTTCATTTCCCTCATTTAGCTCACTTTTACACCTGCCATTATAATAGTTCCTCGTATACATCCTCAACTCTCTTGTCCTCTAACTTCATCTTATTCATCTTATTCAATATTCACTAATTCATTCACCCTTTTATCCAGTTAATAAACAATTATTTATTATCTACTATGTGCCAGACACTGTTTTAGGCATTTGAGATGCATCAGTTTTATCAAAATAGATAAAGATCTCTGCCCTCATGGAGCTTATATTTAAGTTTATCTGTGGCAGAGGGTAGTAGGAAGTTGCTGAAGGAGAGATAGGCACTAACAATGAAAACAAATAAATTGCCCACCTTGAAAAATTCCTTCTCCAGTTAAATTCAACTCTCTGGTTTGTCAGAGCTGAATTTGGCTTAAAAAAACATACAGGCAAGCTGACAGGTCTCAGACCAACAGTCATGGCTATTATCCTCAAGTGGGTCTCCTATCCTGCCTGGTCATTCTGGCCCATGTTCTCCCTCACTCTTCTAGACAATTTGATACCTTCTCCTCCTCAAGCCACTGATACCACCTACTCTATTCCAATAACTTACCTAATATTTTAATACTAGAGGCCCAGTACGCAAAATTGCGCAAGACCCAGAGTCCTGCCACACCAGCAGGACCCAGAGTCCCACCGCGCCGTGGGACCCAGAGATCTGCCACTCCGCAATTTCATCAATGCACCTCCTAGTGACCTGTCGTTTGGTTGTTACAGCATTACGGCGTTACGGTCACTGGCCTTTTATAATATAGATATTCATAAAACTAAATTCTGCTGAGGTTATACTCCCCAAATGCCACAACATTCTTTCTAATGTTGTGGGGAGAAATATGGCATTATGGCACACTTTTTAAAAACATAAACATTAATAAGTAGGCCCCATTGCTTTAAGGATAAAAATCAAATTTCAAATATATTGCAGTTGCCCAGGCTCTTTATCTACCCATGTTTCATGTCCCCAATATTTCCAGCATATCAACCACAGCAGTAATTGAATGCTTGCATGTGGTAGCTACTCTGTAAATGTGTTTTTGATTGACTTTTTTTTTTTTAGATTTTCCATTTTGCTTCAAATTGTGTTCATAACACTACCTCAAATAATATTCTATTAAAAGGAGTATCTCAGTGTTGTTCCAGTAAAACTGAAAGTAATCATCTTGAACCCTTGAAGGCAATAGTGTTGGTTCCAACACCTACTTCTTTGAAGGCCCTTTCCATCATCATTCAGCATTATCATAAATACTGATAGGAGGCTGATTTTTATCATAGTCAGAGTAGAGTTGAATGCTCTGGGCCTTTACTGAAGTTGAAAAGGTGGAAACAAGAAGGATCACTTGGGAATCATTCTTTATTAGCTTGATATAAACCACAGAATTAAGTACTGATTTACTTCTAATCCATTCTAAGCTAGAGATCTATGGGTGGAAGCAAATAATGAAAAACACAACCATAATTATCCCTACTAAAGAGCTGGCTATAATTCAAATAGAAGTGATAACTAAGATGCTATCCAATGAGTTTAGACGTGTCAGGAGAACTGGAACCCAACACATAGAGTCTTAGAATTTTGGAAAATATCAGTGACGATCCACTGCAAGTGCCCAGACAGAGTGAGAGTTCCTTCTATATCACCCCAGTCCCATGGCTTCTTTTCCTTCCATCCTTTTAATCATTGGGAACTGGCTCCTTTTCTTCATTAGAACCCAGTTGTCACCAGAGTTTTCTTTCCTTATTTTTAAATCAGTTCCCCGGAATTTCTACCCATTGGGACTAATTTTTGATACCTTAAGCTACAAAAATTGTAAATGAATGTCCTTGCTGCACAGCACCCCTTAAAACACTAGCACTCAGAAGTCTCATGTATCCTAAGTCCTCTCTTAGTCCTACCTTTTTGCAGATGGTCCCAATATGCACAACTCTGAAGTTCTCTTAATTTCTCAGTGTGCCAAGGCATCAAGGCAATACTTAACACATGATCTGACTAATGAAGAATAATCAGAACATTTATTTTTATGACTTTTATTAATTTTTAAAGATTTAAAATTTTTATTTTTTTAGAGGGAGAAGGTCGGGAGAGGAAGAGAGAGAGAAACATCCATGTGAGAGGGAAACATTGTCGGCTGCCTCCTACACACCCCCTACCAGGGATGGAGCCTGCAACACAGGCATGTGCCCTGATGGCGAATCAAACCAGCAACCCTTTGGTGCACAGGATGACACCCAACCAACTGAGCCACATGGGCCTGGGCCTGAACATTTATTTTCCATGACCTCTTTTTCTATTATTGCAGCCTAATATCAAGCTAACTTTTTTAGCATCCATTTCACACTCTTGGTGCCTATTAAAAGCTTGTGGTCAATTATAATCCTCTGAATTTTCTTTTTCACATGCAGTGTTGCCAAAGTAGATATTTTTTTCCATCCTGCATGGGTACCAGAGTATGTGTTAATCCTAGACCTCCCTATGAATCACTGGATAATCAAGGACTGGTCGTGAACTTCACTCTATGAACTAGACATTGACTCTAATATTGCAAGTGCCATATGTTAGGTACCATTGACAGTACCTGGTCCTCCTAAACATGTGCTCTTCTTCTAAAGAGCAGTCCATTTATAAACTCAGTCTTTTCCAAGGAGCTGAGGTCACCAGGTGATTTACCTTTCTAGAAGCTAATTTTTATCCACACCCTTCCCTCCCTCTTATGAAGTACCTTCACTCTAACCCCGCTCCCACCAATTAAATACACACCTGTTTAATTTTCTTTCCTCACACCAAGATTGATTGAGCTCTTGATTTTTAAACACAAAACAAAAACAACACACAAAATCAACCCTCCCCCCCTTCCACTGCCCCAGCTGGTGTGGCTTAGTGGTTGAGCATCTACCTATGAACCAGGAGGTAACAATTCGATTACCATCAGAGCACATGCCCGGGTTGTGGGCTCAATACCCAGTGGGGGGTGTGCAGGAGGCAGGGAATCAATGATTCTCTCTCATCATTGAGGTCTCTCTCTCTCTCTCTCTCTCTCTCTCTATCTCTCTCTCTCTCTCTCTCTCTTTCCTCTCTGAAATCAATTAAAAAAAACCACACACCAACAAAACAAAAAACAACTGGGCAGGTCAAGAAACCCAACTCCCCTCCTCCAACCAGAGCTCCGCCCTCTGCCCGGGGTAGCCTGAAGTTGAAGGCCAAAGAGGGAGAGGAGGACTCACACTGCTGCTGGGGCGACAGCGCAGGCTCAGCTGCTTCAGCCAGTGGGACTGCAAAGGGTCACTCTAAAAATTGCTGCTGGGACTTGTCAGGTGGCTGCTGGTGGCTCCCCTTCTTCCTTCTCTCCCCACAGATTGCTTCCCAAGAGGAGTCTGCTGCTGACACCTCATCATCACAAGTCGGGGACGCCACTCAACACAGGAGGGTAAGGAGCTGGGGCCACACTCTCAATTCCTGTCTTCCAGATTCTGGGGGCGTGTGGCTCCGTGGGTGGGAGAGGGTGGCGTGTCTGAGTGTTTGCAGAGCAATTTCACTGAAGGCGTCTGCAGCTGGGTCAGATTGCCCAGGTTCCTGAGTTGAATTTGGGAACCAGAAGCCATTTTCTTGAAATAGAAGGAATGTGATACATTAGGCAAAGGTCATACATAGTCATAGAAATTCATGAGAGGATGCTTTAGAATAGTAACATTGCTTGTAATTTCTAACAATCATTTTAAGTCTCTAAAGTCCGGTGTATGTTTTTCTTCTTCTATTTTATAGAAAAAAAGATGGGGAAATTAAAATTTTTAGTATTGTTCACAGAGCTTAACATTTCTTCTCCATTTTGTTTTATCAGGAATCAGGTACACATTTGGTACCCAATCATTTTAGATAAAATTAATTCATTGTAATGAGATTGGTAGCAAAAATAAATTAGGAAACTTTTCAAATTCCCAGAAATACAACCTATTGACAAAATAGACCACCCCCCCCCCCTCGCAAAAACGAACAAATTAGTAATTTAAATGTAAAACAAGTTTTTGTTCTAAATGTGCACATATGGTTATACGGACATAGATTTTAGATTAGAAATCATGTTGGAAATGAAACGGTAAAGTGGAACCTCCCCCCCCCCCCCCCCCACCTTGTGCTGGACTTAACTTAAAATGGCAAGCAGCAGGGCCTGAGCCCAGCGTTTCTATTCCGGGAGTCGGTGCTGATGAGCCGGGACAGATGCAGCGCTCGGAATGTGGCCGGGACCGGAGCTCGGCAGCTGATTCGCCCCTTTGGCAGGAAGACATTCTGGGATCCCAGCTCACTCTGGCATGGGAGTGACAGTGACACTTTAGCACACATGGCTTTTCAGCTTGCCCTGTGTAGTCGCTCCCTGGAGGCAAGGGTGGAGGGCAGCGGGAGAAAGAATGTTCTTAAATATAAAGTGACAATTCTTTTCTATAATCAGTCCTAGGAGCCTTTCATCTGAGATCCGTTTCAGGGCAGGAGGAACTTGATTTCAAGGGTGATACTTTCACATGGACTCGCCCACTCGTATTAGAGGGTAGAATTGTGTTACCCGTTTCGTGGCAGCATCGTGGTTCTGGGTCTGTTTTGGGTTGTGGACCTTTTTGAGAACCTCGTGAAAGCTTTGGGCCCACGCTCCAGAAAAATGCACATAAACACACATGCACAACCTGTTTCATAGTATTCCTGAAAATGTCATGGAATGCATGGACTCCCCAACCCAGGTAAAGTTTGCTAGATAAAATACAGGACACCCAGGTACATTTGAATTTCAGATAAATCATAAACCAGTTGTTAGTATAAGTATGTCCCAAATATTGCATGGGATATACTTATACTAAAGTGTGATTTGTGGTTTATCTGAAATTCAGATTTAACTGGAAATCATGTATTTTTATTCGCTAAATCTGGCTACCCAGACGCCTATGTGTGGCTTCCAGGTGAAGAATCCTCTGTTTCGGTTGGGTTATCCATGTGTGAGTCTATTCCTAGATTCTAGAAGGCCATATGGGAGGAGAAGTCATACAGGACCAGACTTTGGCAATTCTGACAGCAAAAGCCAGCGTTTATTCTTAACTCTGTGTAAAATTTTAGAACTGGAAGGTACCCATCTCCTCATTTGGCAGGTGGCTAACCTGAAATCCTAAAAGGTTGGGTGTTTTGCTGCAGGTCCATTGGCTGGTTAGAGCAAAGTGAACACTAAAACCCAATTTTCATTTCTATGACAACCAAAGAGACATTAGTCTTAGAAACTATATTTCCAATCCTCCTTCCCACCCAACCATCTCCTCTCCCCAACCGTAAACACACACAGCAGACTAGGAAAGAGAAAGAGCTATTTTAGTAAAATTTGCAACTAAACCAAAACCAAAAATTTAGCACTGGCTTCTTGCATCGTGTATCCAGGATTGGAAAATAGAAGTTAACTTGATGTGTAAAGTCTGTATACTTTATCAGTAAAAGTTAGGCACAGGCCTCTAGCTAAGTTGAACCATAAAAAATTGATACTATTTGTCTTTGAACAAAAATTGATAATTCTATATTCAACCTAACACAAGGAAGTATTTATTCTCTGGTCAACAAATTGATAGAACCTGTTTCTATTTTGGGCTTATTCACCTATTGGAGTTTCATATCTTTTTTTAATTATTATTAATTTCAGAGGGGAAGGGAGAGGGAGAGAGAGATGGAAACATCAATGATGAAAGAGAATCATTGATTAGCTGCCTCCTGCATGCCCCCCACTGGGAATCGAGCCCAATACCTGGGCATGTGTCCTTGACCAGAATCAAACCCAGGATCCTTCAGTCCCCAAGCCAACGCTCTATCCACTGAGCCAAACCAGCCAGGGCTGGAGTTTCATATCTTCACTACCCCTAATAGCATAACTAAATCCACAGACTCTGTCCGAAAATAAATGTATCTTACATTTAAAAGGGCAATGCTTTTATTTCAATGTTTGGAGCTATAAAGAACCAGTTCATGTTCTCTGCATTCAAATTTTGAATTTATAAATCTCAGTCCTACCTCACTCAGTCTCTATCTTCTCCTATTGGAAAGAGCTAACTTTTTAAACTGCTACAGATTTTAACCTGCCCTGGATTTAAAGGAGGCAATTTAGGGGGTCAGGGTTCAATCTGGGTTTGATTGTGACCTTGTGTGACCTTGAGTACATTTTTAAAACTCTCTCTGACCTTAATTTCTTCATCTGTAAAATGAACTTAATATAACCTACATTTTAGAATTTTACTGAGACTTAAATTCAAAAAAATAAAACACTTAGGGCTCAGCACACAGTTAGCCCTCAATTAATAAATGCTAGCTATATAATTATTATTCTAGGTAGAAATGGAGGTAACAATTTACTGTTAATTCATCATATAGATTCATGCTTGGTAATTTATATTTAGGAATTATTTATTAACATACTTAAAATTGAAAAATACAAAAGATGATGAAAATTGTGATGGCTCACATAACTGCCCAGCTATTTATTGGGTGTTGAATATATGACATGGTCGTCATAGAAATGACACAAGAGCCAAGATCTGCAGTGGGCAGTGCGAGGAAAGTATGGAATTGCATCTCTGTTACCCTTCTGCCCAGTTTCTAATGGAGGAGACCCAAGAAGCTGCTCTGGGTGATAGTGGATGGAGCAGAGAGGGGAGGAGGCCGTGCTGTCCATGACCAGAGAAGGAGAATTCTCTGGGTGCCCTCCACAGAATGAAGGGATAGCCCTGTAGCATGGGGAGCCTTCTACAGCCCTCTGTACCCTGTGTAAAGTCTCTTCTTTCACTCACAAAAGGGAAGGGACAGGGACTGGAAATGCCTCCAAATGGCTACTTGTCCCATTACACAACCTCAGCTGCCGTGGCCAGACCAAGGTAGGGGCTGTGTGAAAAGTGCAAGCCACTAGTAGTCTGGGGAGGGGTGGAAGGTGGAGGAAGGCTCCATATTGATCTTCCTCTCTTTGATTCCAAAGGGCAATTCATTAGAGTCCGCTGTGTTGGGAAGGAGACTCAAACCCTTTGTGCTTTGGAGAAAACAGAGAACCAGTTTTAAAACTCTCCCAGCCACGGGCAACTCAGCAAGGCTTTCCTCCTCACCATCCAGATTGTAACCCCAGTCAAATCCATCCCTTGAGTAAGGTAGCCATGGTGATTGCCCTGGCTACCAAGCCTGGAGATTTCCCTGAGCAGATGGCCACAAAGCAGTCACTTGTTAAAAAAATAAAATAAATAAAAAACAATGACAATTAAAACCCCCTTCCAATTTTTAGTTAATATATAATTGAATCAGTAAGAATGAATGCTTTCAGAATTTATTACTCAATGTCTAGAGTATGCTTTAGGTTATATATGAATATATACATCATTTTTGTAACCTTTTTCTTGCAGACATATTTTTACTATCATGTGACCATCATTGGTAATCACTAATAATATGACCCAGGGGTGCAGAGTGAACATTTGTAAAATTATAGGAAAAACGGTGAGAGTTCCTATACAAATCGCTTTTGACTACATGCTCACATATGACCTAGTGACTAATACTTTTTTGTAAGTATTCAGATATTTTTCTATTCAGCCTCTATTAGCCCATAATATCAGGCTCAAATCCAGCACCATCACCAAATGAGTAAATAGAAGTGAATTAAATTGTTCCACTTGACTTTCACACATCTACTCCTAGGCTGTCTTTTCTTTCATAATTTCTTCCTTTTAAGCTTGCCCTTGCTCTTCATTTAAATGTGATTGTGGAAAAATGCTGGTTGATCAAGTGAATGTGTGTGTGTGTGTGTGTGTGTGTGTGTGTACCCAGTGTGACACGCCTTGTGTCTGTATGAGGGGCCTACAGAATTCTTGGGGGCTTCCCTGTCTGCTAGTGGGAACAGAGCCTCTTGGGTTTTGATCCCCCATAATGAGGAAGCCAGTCTTCTCTGCTGTAGGGTCCGGAGCACACAGTGCAGCTGCCCTTACCATTCTTACTGGCTTGCAATCCTCCTTCAATTGAGAAAGCGGTGGCTGGAGCCCCAAGAGGGAATGGAAGAGCAGGGCCAGTGGAAGGGCATTTACCAGGCTATCGGAGCCAGTGAACATCTCTGCAGCCTGGAGGACATCAGAGCTTTGTCCAGCTTCAAAGAAGTGGCCCTGATCCTCAGACTCCTCTGAGGGGTCTGCAGTGACCTTATTGGAGGGACATGGCACAGACTGAGAACACCTGGGCAAGTGGATGGACAGCTTCACCCTCAAGGTGCAAACTTAGGAATAGGATGTCATGGTAGCCTAGCCAGCATGGTTCAGTGGTTGAACATCAACCTATGAACCATGAGGTCACAGTTCAATTCCCAGTCAGGGCACATGCCCAGGTTGCAGGCTCAATCCCCAGTGTGGGGCTTGCAGGAGGCAGCCAATCAATTCTCTCTCATCATTGATGCTTCTTTCTCTCCCTCTCCCTTCCTCTCTGAAATCAATAAAAAAAATATATGTATTTTTTAAAATGTCATGACAGCTCTAGTAAAGACAGGCAATTTATGAGCATATCTGGGAGGAAGAGTATAAGTGCTCATTAATTGATTGGCTTGGATCATTTGTCAGACTAGTTAATGTATTACTGAGTAGGGCCCTAGAGAAATGGGACACAGGCAAGAACATTCAGATAGAGAGGGGCATGAGGGTTTCCATGGCAATGCCAAGGTCAGCATGAAGGCCAGACAATGGAGGGAAGAGAGGTGGCAACAGGAAATAAGAGAAGGAAGGCCATGGAAGAACTGTCACTGATTTCATCAGGTTGACCTCTTCCTTCATGAAGATTTCTGAATCCTTCTCCATTACATACTAACTTACCAAGTTCCAGCCCTTGCTGGCATATAAGAGCCTGTATGTCTTGGCCTAATATTATCCCCCCAACTGTCTCCCTCATGACTTCAGGCATCTTCGTCTGCACATCCTATGCTGAGTCATGCCTTCCTGCTTCAGGTATCTCCTCCACTTCCAATGGCCTTCTGCCTCCTGTACCCATTCCTCTTAAAAACACTTTGGTACCAGGACTGGCAAGATTCTTATCTGCAAAGCTAGCCATCCTAACACCACCCCGTCAAAATAGTTCCTTTAATTTGAATCTTTAAATCCATAGATTCAGTCTATTTCATGTAATCTATTGTTTTGCTTATACAACCTATAACCAAGTGTCACAGGTTTTCCAAACTTCCAGGATTATCCTTATCATTTATATAAAAATAAAAATAATCTGTTCTTCAGCCTATCTAATTGCACACATTCCATTTCTCCCCCTGGTATCTTCAAAAATCCCTTGGAAATGTTTATATATTCCAGAAATTCCCCTGGTTGCCGTTTGCCCGTTCTCAAGCTGGGTCACTCTGGATGCTTGTCCCATGTCGCCTCCTGCTCCTCATGATTGCTTCTCCATGATGTGGCAGCTTTCTCTGATTCGCTTCACCCCAAAGCTTAAACCTGATTTACTCCCAAAGTTGATGTTAATGAAAATGATTCAAATTTTTTTGAACACTCACTTTTTGCCAGATTCTCTTCCAAATGCTGTATGCATGTTTCTTCACCGAGTTTTCACTGACAACCCTATTGGCAGACACTATTATTATCTTCACTTTAGAAGATAGGTCAATGGAGACTCTTAGAGGTTAGATCATTTATTTATGGCAAGTCACACTTCAGGTAAGTGGTGGAGCTGGTATTTATATTATATTGTATTTTCATTTTTATTCACTTTGAAATGTTATCTAATTTCCTTTGTGATTTTTTCTTTGATTCATGGATTATTTAGAAGTATATTATTTAATATGCAAATAGTGGTGGCTTTGCTAGATAGTTTATTGTTATTAATTTCTAATTTAATTACAATATGATCAGAGAACATACTCTGTATGACTTCAATGCTTTTAAATTTACTAAGACGTGTTTTGAGACCCAACACAGAATCTGCTTTGGTGAATGTACTATATACACTTGAGAAGAATTGTTAGGTATGATGTTCTAGAATCAATTAAATCTGGGTGATTATAATGTTCACATAATCTATATCTTTACTGATATTTTTTTCTAGTTATTCTACCAGTTGCTGAGAGAGTTAATTAACATTTTAAAATATGACTGAGGAAATGCCCATTTCTCCCTTCACATATATTGAAGCTCTGTTATTTGCACATATACATTATGATTGCTATATCTTCATGATGATATATTATTGTAAAGTTCCCTTTTTATCACCACTAATTGTTTCTCTTGAAGTATATTTTATCTGATATTAGGATAGCCACTCCAGTCTTCTTATGCCTACTATTTCTGTGGTAACTCTTTTTCTAGCCATTTTTTTCCTACCTGTGTCTCTATGTTTATAGTAAGTCTCTTGTAGATAGCATGTATTTTTGGGTCTTGCTTTTTCCTTTTAATTAAAATGCTTCATCCATTAACATTTAAAATAATTATTCATATAATTGGATTTAGGATTACATTAAATTATTTTTTGGTTTGTCCCCTCTAATTTTTATTCCTCTGTTTCAACTTTCCTGCCCTCTTTTGAATTCCATCTGAATTTATCTATTGGATTTTCAGATGTAATTTGCTTTCTTAAGGAGGTTGTTCTAGGGCTCTGCTGTCCAACACATGGTTGTCAGTCACCTGTATGTGTGGCTGAAGTGTGTAGTCCCAAATGAGCTGTGTTGTAAGTATAACCCACACTCTGGATTTTGAAGAGTTAGTAGGAAAAAAAGTAAAATATCACATTAATAATTGTCTGGCAATTACATTTTGAAATGGTATTTTGTGTATAGTAAGTTGAATAAAATGGTTTTAGGTTGTTTCACTGTGAGCATCTTTGCCACAAACATTTTGCCACATAACTAATTGACCATAAGGCAATTTTACAGTAAAAGATAAAAGAATCTACACTAATAAAAGAGAAATATGCAAATTGTACCTCCACAATGCCAATCAGGAGTATGCAAATTAACCCAACAAAGATAGCGGGTTAATTTGCATACACAGGCACCGGAGTGGCTGGGTGGGAGGCCTGCTATGAGGGGGAGGACAGGGGGCAGAGGGAGCTACAGGAGCGGCGCTTTGGCTGGGAGCGAAGACTTGCAGGCTCCCTGGCGGCTGAGAGCAAAGCCAGGGGAAGGAAGGCCTAGTCTTGCCCAAATCTTCGTGCAACGGGCCTCTAGTGAAATATAAAAGAGGCACTTGTAAAAAAGACATGATGAAACATGAGAAGTTAATAACAAAATTAAAGACTTTGTTGCAAAAATTGAAAATATATTGTCTTTGAAGTCTTTCATTCATAGTATTTTACTTCTTTTCTTTTTCGCTACAATTTCTTCCTTCATAAAGAGATTTATCAGTTTCCAACTAAAGAATTGGTAATAAAGGCTCTGGAAGACTGTTGTGAATTAGTAGCTGCCTCTTTTATATTTGCCATAGCTTGGCAAACTTTTGGTTTTGATGGGTGGAGGGGGATGTCTGTGCCTACTGAAGGATTTGCCAAAACTGATATGTCATTATTTTCCAGTATACAAGCTGGCTTTGCACATAGCTTTGCAGCCTGGCTTTATATGCAGTTGTTTTAAGACCAATAGGTCTACCTGTCACTATATAAACCTTTATGAGAGCTAAGATTTACATAATATAAAAAATGGGAGTATGTGAGAAATGAAACCAAACTGACAACCCGTTATTTTATCTTTTATGGCAAAATTGCCAATGGCCAATTCATTATATAGAAGAATGCTTGCAGAGAAAAATGCTTGGGGCAAAGATATTTACTGCAAAACTACTGGACACAGAACAAAATATATTATTACAATTAATTTCACTGGTTTCTTTTTACCTTTTTAGTATGACTGCGGGAAATTTTTAATTTACATGTGGCTCATTTATATTTCTATTTGACAGCACTACCCTAGTGATTACATTATGCAAAGTTAAAATTTTCACAGGCCCTATAATTAATATTGAACCACTTCACATAAAATACAGAATCCTTGCAGCTGCACAGATTCCGTTACCACCATCTATCTCCCCATCATTTATTGTCACATGCGCTACATCTACAGGCATGATCAATCCCACAAGACAATGTTACCATTTTTGTTTTGAAGAGTCAAATGCATTTTAAAGAACTTCAGAGAAAAAATAGTTTCTTATGTTTACCATCTGATGCTCTTCATTTCTTCCTGAAGGTTTAAGTTTCCACTGGGCCTCTCTTTTCCAGAATTCCCAACTCACTTTCCCAGTAGCTGCGGTTGTCACAAACTCTGTCTTCTGGCTCTTCAATGCAGCAGTCCTAACTCCTGGAGTTGTAGCTGCCCTGGGCAGTACCAATTGCAGCCCACTGTAGGCAGAATGCCACCAAATCAAATTGTTTTTAAAATGTCAGGGGAAGGGAGCCCTAGCCGGTTTGGCTCAGTGGCTAGATTGTTCGCCTGTGGAATGAAGGATCCTGGGTTTGATTCCAGTCAAAGACACATTCCCTGGTTGTGGGCTCAATCCCAAATAGAGCCCGCAACCCAGGCATGTGCCCTGACCTGGAATCAAACCTTGACTTCCTGGTTCATAGGTAGACACTCAACCACTGAGACACGCCGGCCAGGCCTCTTTTCCAACCCTTGAGTCCTCTACAAAATCACCCCCTTTTATACTTCCTGGCATCAGCAGTTCCCCTGTTTCTCTTGCCACTCTCCCTCCAGCCCCCCAGTTTATAGGTTCTGTCTTTGGAACAGTCCACCAGATAGGAGCTTTACTTGTCTTTATGACCAGTAGTAGAGTTTAGAGCTGCTACTTAAACCCAGATAGTTCTTCCTTAGATGCTCAGGTCTTCACAACCATTCTATGATATTCCTAAAGGCAAAGAGTGGGCTAGCCAGCAGTTTATCAAACTTCATTCAGGATACTTGAGAATACCTCCATTAAGGATGATATGAGAGAATAACAATATAGAAAAGAAAGATTTAAAACTGGATATCAGCTATTATTGCTCCTAGAATCACCCCCCTTTTTGGAATTCCCTGCTGGCCCTTTGTCTCCTTTGCCCCAGCATATCCTCCAGAAAACTCTGTTTTCACCAGAAGAAATAACAAAACCCTTAAAATCAAAATAATCTCAGAGGATTTACATCCTATCCCCAGGATGAGTATGTTTCAGTATAGTATCAGTTGTTAAATACTGAGATCCCTCTGTAATGAACTGGTAAACATCCATATAGCGGCTTACCTGACAACCCCCAACCCCCAACCCCGCCCATCCCTCAGCCCTCTCCCAGGACCCCTGTGCCTCACTATAATCCAGCAACTGAAGACTTACACCAGGTACCAAGGGAATCTTCTGGAACCCAGCTCCAGGACTGTGGATCCATACTAGTTAGTTAATAGGTTCTCTGTTTTACCAACCCTTGAATGTCCACTCCATATGCTGCCAATGAAATAATTTATTAATGATAGATAAACAGAGCATTTCCGTCTGAAACATTCAGATTATTCTCCAGGATGCAGATCTCTTCCAAAACAATGAGTAGTTATCAGCCCTACATCTACATGAATAAAAAGTTAGCCAAAGGGATTCTTCCAGCAGAATAGACGCTTCCCCAAAGATACATTTCTGCTTCTACTCTAGATGGTGGAAACTGCTATTAGGAAAAAAAAAAAGTCACTCTGCTTTGCTTACCTAGTTTTTTGTTGTCATTTTGTACTTGTCATTCTTGTCTCTCTAATGTAAATTACTCCATCAGCCCCAGCACAGTACTGCCCACACAACAGGAGGTATTGATGATAACTGCTTGCTGAGCAAAATTTTTAAAATTTTCCCCAGAGAAATCCAACAAGGAGACCCTTACCACATATGTCAAATACATTTGAAGACTAAAATGACAGTGGGTTAAAAATCTGTTTCACAAGGTAAGGATGCATTTGGTGTTGCCTGAAAGAAAGAATAAGGAAGGACAAATGAATGTGCTCCAGTCTTATAAACAAACTAAAGGCCCAGTGCATGAGATTTGTGCACTGGAGGTGGGAAGGGGGTGGGGGGGGAAGAGGGGGGTTCCCTCACAGTCCGGGAGCCCTCAGGGGATGTCTGCCTGCCACCTTAGGCCTGCTCTCTGGACATCCTTAGCGCTGCCACAGAGGTGGAAAAGGCTCACACCACTGCCACTGTGCTTGCCAGCCCTGAGCCCAGCTTCTGGCTGAGCTGTGGTCCCCCTGTGGGAGTGCACTGACCACTAGGGGGCAGCTCCTACATTGAGCGTCTGTCCCCTGGTGGTCAGTGCATGTCATAGGGACCGGTCATTCCGTTGTTCAGTTGATTTGCATATTACCCTTTTATTATATAGGATATAAGTGTGAATTTGACAATTTGAGCTTAATGAGAAAGATAAAAGCCCTTTTATCTCTATAAGGTGCATTCCTAGATTTAGAATTTTAGTGTCAAAGTATAAATATAGTTTTTATTTATAATAGACTGCCAAATTATCATTCAAGACTGTATCAGTTATATTCCCATTAACCGTATATAGAGAGTACCACATCAATATTTGATGTTATGAATATTTTAAAATATTTTAACCATCAGACAAACAAAATTTGACCTCAAAAAATAAAAGGGTTTCAGTTGACAGTCTCCTAATAATTATTAGTTTACTTTTTAAAAATATTTATTAACTATTTGTGTTTTATCCTCTTTAAATGACCTAGTTACCTGATCATAGTTTTTGTCTGTTTTTAAATTGATTTGTAGAAACTCTTTAAATATTGTATCAAATGGCCTTTTTTTCTGGCAGAAATGTTACCGATGTTTGTTTTTCACAGTCTGTTGCTTGTCTTTTAAACAGTTGGTATTGTTTTGTAGAAGTTTTCATTGTTTTTCTATATTCAGATATTTCAGTCTTTTCTTTTATGGCTTCTGAATTTTGTGTTATACTTAATAGAGCCTTTCTTACTCTAAGACTAAGGGGGGAAAACTACTTTGCCCTAGTTTATGTGTAAATTTTGTGTGTGAGAGAGAAAGAGATTTAGATATTTAACTCATTTGGAAATTATCTCAGTGAATATGTAGAGTAGAAATCAACTGAATTAATGCTACCATTACAAGTCCTTCCCCATTGATTTTTAAGTGCTACATTTATTTATTTACATATATATATATATATATATATATATATATATAATCTACATTTTATATGGATTCCTGAATTTTAGTATTTTATTGAGGAAAACTTCAGAATAGTTATAACTCACTTTTTCATGAGAGTAAACCAAGCCCTTCAAATGATGTTTAACTACTATTCCATAATTATTGTACAGCTATATCAGAGAATATTTGGTCCTTTCTGCTATAGAAAATTACTTGGCAATATGGCTATGGAGTGGTCTTATTTAATAAGATAAAGATTGTCTTGATGCTAAAGTAAATTGTCAATAAAATATGCATCTAGTGTAATTTAAGTTCTTAAATCTATTTTTGAGGATTAAAACATTTTAATTAAAAAACACATGCTTCATAATGTAACAATTCAAAATTCAAAGAACAATAAAAAGAAACTAACAAAGTGGAGACAGATGCATGGATACAGAGAACTGAGTGGCAGCTGTCAGAGGGGAGAGGGTTGGGGGCTGGGTGAGAAGGGTGAAGATGTTAAGCAAAGAAAGACTCATGACATAGTCACTGTATGGTGATTGCTAGAAGGAAGAGGGTGTGGGAGAGGTAGAAGAAGCAAAAGGGGGTGTAAATAGTGACAGAGGGAGACTTGATTGGGAGTGGTAAACACACAATACAATATACAGATGATGTATTGTAGAATTGTATACCTGAAATCTATATAATTTTATTAACCAACTAGAGGCCCGATGCATGAAAATTCATGTAAGAGTAGGCCTTCCTCCCCCCAGTGGCCGGACTGGCTTCCCTCTGGCACCCAGGACCCAGGCTGCTTCCCTCCTCTGGCCGCCCGAAGGCACCCAGGACCTGGCTGGCTTCCCTCCACCCCAGCTTGGTCAGGAAGGATGTCCGGAACAACATCAGGAAGATGTCTGCTCTAATTAGCATATTACCCTTTTATTATTATAGATGTCATCCCAATAAATTAAATAAAAAATAAATGAAATAAAATACTATTCCTTTTTTTATTTTTCTAGCAAGCTCTTGACTGTGATCGTGTGTTTGCCAATAATGGCCCCCAAAAAGAAGACTGTCAGAAAGAACAAAGGAGAAATCAATGAGATGACCATAATTGTAGAAGACAGCCCCCTAAGCAAACTAAATGCTTTGAATGCGATCCTAGAGGGAGGCAATGGCCTTAGCTGCATTTCTTCTGAATTAACAGATGCTTCTTATGGCCCCAACCTCTTGGAAGGTTTAAGCAAAATGCGCCAAGAGAGCTTCCTTTGCGACTTAGTCATTGGCACCAAAACCAAATCCTTTGATGTTCACAAGTCAGTGATGGCTTCATGCAGTGAGTACTTTTACAACATCCTAAAAAAAGACCCATCTACTCAAAGGGTGGATCTCAATGATATCTCACCGCTGGGCCTGGCCACTGTCATTGCATATGCCTACACCGGAAAGCTGACTCTCTCCCTGTACACAATAGGAAGCATTATTTCTGCTGCTGTTTATCTTCAGATCCATACCCTTGTAAAGATGTGCAGTGATTTTCTGATACGAGAGATGAATGTTGAGAACTGTATGTACATTGCTAACATTGCTGAGACGTACTCTCTGAAAAATGCAAAAGCAGCAGCCCAAAAATTTATCCGGGATAACTTCCTTGAATTTGCAGAGTCAGATCAATTTATGAAACTTACATTTGAGCAAATTAACGAACTCCTTATAGATGACGACTTACAGTTGCCTTCTGAAATAGTAGCATTCCAGACTGCTATAAAATGGTTAGAATTTGACCAAAAGAGAATGAAATATGCTGCAGATCTTTTGAGCAATATTCGCTTTGGTACCATCTCTGCACAAGACCTGGTCAATTATGTTCAGTCTGTACCAAGAATGATGCAAGATGCTGATTGTCACAAACTTCTTGTGGATGCTATGAATTACCACTTACTTCCGTATCATCAAAACACATTGCAGTCTAGGCGCACGAGGATCCGCGGGGGCTGCCGGGTCCTCATCACTGTTGGGGGACGCCCAGGCCTTACTGAGAAATCCCTTAGTAGAGACGTCTTGTATAGAGACCCTGAAAATGGATGGAGCAAGCTTACAGAGATGCCCGCCAAGAGTTTTAATCAGTGCGTGGCTGTGATGGATGGATTTCTCTATGTGGCTGGTGGTGAAGACCAGAATGATGCAAGAAATCAAGCCAAACATGCAGTCAGCAATTTCTGCAGGTACTTGATCCTTTACTGGGAACTGAAATGGTCCAATATTATGAGGAAATTGCCCTGACATAGAAGTAAATTAGTCATGCCTATTGGCTTAATTCATTAGCTCAGTAAATTAATAATAATAATGGGACATTTTATATACAACACTTCACGTTATGTAAAGTGATTCATGTACTGTAGAATTCTGAATAAGCCTGTGAAGTGAGCAGAGAAGGTAGGATTATTCTGATTTTTCATGTGAGAAATCTGATGCCCAGAGAGGTTATACCCCTAGTAAGTGGCAACTCACATTTTCTCATTTCTAGTCTGGTGCTCTTCACAATATACTGCTTTTCTGAAAGACTCTGGATACAAATTTCGTTTTTAACACTAATGTGGTAAGAAAGATTAAAATAATACAACATTTTTTAAGTGACTTATTGATGACTGTCAGGTTTATAATTGGCAAATAGAATGAGCTCATTAAAAAAGTGGCAGCTAATTAATTTAAAATACTTATTTGAAGACTAATCCCAGAGAAAATGTAAGTGTTTCTGAAGCATGAAGAGTAAAAAACATAATAAATTATTCAGAAAAGCCTTCAAGTGCCATATAATTTTTGTATATTTATGATAAAAATTAAACTTCCACATGTATGAAATGTTCAGGAAGTTATGCTTACAAAGTCGAATATAACTAATGAGCAAGAGCTGAAAATGTGTACAGTATATGATGAAACAATTCTTCATTTCATTGTGTTACTTTAATGAATTCAAACAATTAATGGATTTTAAGCCTTTAATTTACAACTTTAGTTAAGTTTCAATTTAGGGGTTAAAAGGGACAAAGATGAATGAACATCAAACTGATGGAGTGAATTCTGTGTTTATAATACTTCAGGAAAGCATAATGTACTATAACTACTTATTTCCCTCCACTGACAATTCAACTATTGGTACTCAAATTACTGTTTTTGCAATATTGGTTTTAATGCTTATGGTATACTTACTGTAACACTGAACCCTAAAAAAATATATCCCTCGACTAAAATAATATTACCTACTAAAAAGTGGTAGAAAATAGACAAGTATCAAAAGTTAAGGCTTTGTTGATGCTTTTGGACACGAGTCCCATTGATGTCATTCTAAACAGATGATAGAAGACTCGGTTGAGCAACTCAGTTTACTGCTGCAATGGCCAGGACAGATGTATGAGGGGGCTGTGAGACAAGGAGAAATCCAATTAGTCAACTCCTATCTTAATTAAGCAATGAGAATGAGCTAGGGATGTTGGTGTCTGAAGACATGTGGCGTTGACTTTAATGTGGCAGTGTTCCCTTTTCTGATTGCCACAAATACCCAGTTTCCACCCCTAACCCCACCCGTAGGTCCTACCGGATGAGAGATATTCGAATACGGAGGAAAGGGGTCTGGCAGACCTGTCTCTGTAGGGTCTTCTCCAAAGGGTCCAATAAAGGAAGTAAATTTATCCACAGGAGGAGGGGGGTCACCAATGCCTGCCTTGCTTTTCCCAAGTGTCACACTTTTATACCGGCCTCTGGGTGAGGCGCTGCGCATAGTCAGTAGCCTCCTTGCATGGATGGTGTCCCAGTTCCCCCCCGTGGTGGTTCGTGGAGTAACGGGGGCTCCCTGGCTGCCACTGCAAGGCTGTCACATTCCCTCTGCCCTTCCCAGGTACGATCCCCGCTTCAACTCCTGGATCCACCTGGCCAGCATGACCCAGAAGCGCACGCACTTCAGCCTGAGCGTGTTCAACGGGCTCCTTTACGCCGTGGGCGGCCGCAACATAGAGGGCAGCCTGGCCTCCATGGAGTGCTACGTGCCCTCCACCAACCAGTGGCAGCCGAAGACGCCCCTGGAGGTGGCGCGCTGCTGCCACGCCAGCGCGGTCGCCGACGGCCGGGTGCTGGTGACCGGCGGCTACATCGGCAACGCGTATTCGCGCTCCGTGTGCGCCTACGACCCGGCCGGCGACTCGTGGCAGGAGCTGCCGAGCATGAGCACGCCCCGCGGCTGGCACTGCGCGGTCACGCTGGGCGACAGGGTGTATGTGATGGGGGGCAGCCAAGTGGATGCGCGCGGGGAGCGCGTGGACGTGCTGGCCGTGGAGTGCTACAGCCCCGCCACCCGCCAGTGGAGCCACGCGGCGCCGCTGCCGGTGGGAGTGAGCACCGCGGGCGCCTCGGCGCTGCTCGGCCGCGCCTACCTGGTGGGCGGCTGGAACGAGGGCCAGAAGAAGTACAAGAAGTGCATCCAGTGCTTCCACCCCGAGCTCAACGAGTGGACGGAGGACGACGAGCTGCCCGAGGCCACCGTGGGCGTGTCCTGCTGCACCCTCTCCATGCCCAACCACGTGACCCGGGAGTCCCGAGCCAGCTCGGTGTCCTCCGTGCCTGTCAGTATCTGACGCCAGGTAGATGCGGAGGCGCGGGGAGAACAGCTATTGATTCGTGGTTAACCTTTGAGTTAGCGCAAAGGAAAATATGTAACATTTACTGCAACGACTGTATTTTAAAATATATCGAGGCATACCTCTTGATGGTTTTAATTCCTGGTATGGCATGATCTACCTCCTTTTTTTAAAAAAAAAAGCAAAATTCAGGGCCATTGCCAACAAAGAAAAATAGAATTTACTTCAGCGGCCACTGGGTGGCAGATAAGTCGTTGTAGGCACTCTTCCACGCGGTAAGTTTCCCAAACGTATAGCGGTTACGCCCACATTTGAGAAGTTCCCTCTTTGCTTAAGTACTTACTACTTATGTGAGTAAGTGATTTCATGTACAAGGTTATTTCCCCCTCTCTTTTCTTTAGGAAGCCGAAAATAGTCATTGATAGGTTTTATTGTAAAATGGAACGCCATAAAGACTTAAGGTTTAATTCCATATTTCAGTGCAGTTTCTTTCCCTGTCCATGACTGAGGGAAGGATGTTGAAAGGCATCCCATGACAACGTCCTAAAGCTTATAGCAAAGTCTGACTGGAAAGTACGGGGATTCCACCCGGGGCTGTCAAGGTGTTGCCTTGGGGTTATCCCTGAGCCCCTTGTTCCTCATGCCTCAAGCCCCAGTGTATTTCCACATTACAAGTCTGCTCTCGAAGAAGGAACTGATGCTAGTCATTTAGTTTCTGGCGTAAATTTGAATCACTTGTCCTTTCGCCTAGAAGTATTTGCACTTTAAGCCATGCTCCCTATTAAAGGAATTGCAAGTATCTTGGGAGCCTTACTCTCACCCTAAAACCTATGCCAAGGTGACTAAAAGCAACCTTGACCCTAATGTACTAGGTATGCTCCAGGAAGAACACCAAATAAAACTATGTCCTTAAGGATCATTAACTTCAAGCTTATATAGCCTGAAGGTTATATAAGCCAATAACAATAATTTGATTTCACCCACTCTTTTACATTTGATGAAAATGGAGACATCTGGAATTCTTGGATTTGGCCATAACAGGACGAGTGGGTTGTCCTGTTGGTAAATGCCATTGTTTCTCATTTTATAGCAGTTCTCCTGATTTTTTAATTAAAAACATAATACATTCATTTCACATGGAAATATTAAAATAACATATGCATATTCTTATATATATTATTAACCCCATCTGCTCCAGATTAGCTTTGCAAATTAATGTCTATCCTCTTGATATCATTTTTTCTTACATATTTGCCAAATTTTGGAGCCAGGGAACGAATGTAGTAAATGATACATATTTTCCTTTCTTATAATTTATCACTTTATTCTTTGATAGTTTATTGGAGAGGAAGTAGCCTTTGTTTTGGAGAGGAAGTAGCCTTTCAATTATGGGCTCTATGCAATTGGATTTTGAAAAAGAAAACACTATTTAAATGGTAAAACATGAGCTGTACGGAAATGTAACTGGGTTCTCATTAATCCCATCCTCTCCCACCTTGTGTAGATAGGTTGTTGCTAGAGTTACAATATTTATATTTAAAATATTTTATTCGAACTGTGAAAAGTGGTTCATATAGTACACTTTGTGGAACAATTTTATATCATTGCCCCTTATGAAAAGTTCAGTCTCTGAGTATTTACTGGTAATACTCTGGTAAAGGCTAAAACACTAAGTTAAGTACAAGACATGATTCGTAATTAAAAACCACTGGGCTGTTTCTTCACCCCACACAGAGCACGAGGAGCTTCCCCAAGTTCAGAGCAGGTCCCTTGACTTCTTATCCCCCCAGGCCGGAAGGTAAAGCTGTGTGAGAAACCAGTGTGTGGAGCCCGTTAAATCGCTGCGCTCTTAAATTCCAGTGCACAAACAGAGAGCATCTTTTATCCTTGCAGCATCGTTGGTAAAATAAACTTTTCCTATTTCATCAATTATTTTGGCCACAACTTACAAAGCTTATGTGAGGTGACTGTAACATCTTTTAGTTTGGTATAGATGTATGTTCTCATGCAATTGAGGAGCCTGTAGTATATTGTTAATTTAGAAAGAAAAAAAAAAGAGGGGATTTGTTATGGATTACAGATCATAAGTGGCAAATAGGCATAATTCCTTCATGCACACTAGTAGATCTGTCTCCCATTGAAATCCCAGCAGTATTGTAACATGGAGGACCTAAGGTGTAGAATGAAATAAGAATCAATCACTTGTGACAATTTATCACAGAGGAATGAAGAGAGATGCTGAACATAGAGGCTTTTTCATCTGTTGGATCTTGATAAGCTAGGTGATGCAAAAACTTGCAGTGGCTTTCTAGAAATAAAGCTGGAGACATGTTAGAGCTGGAAAAATCATTTCAAATGACTATTTGATGTATTTTCTACATTGTTTATCTGAAGACTCAGAGAAATACACATACCTGGGCTTACCAGGTGCCTGGGTACATTGCAGTTCGATCTTTTGCTTCAACAATTATGTCAATAACTAAAGACCACTATGAATTTGGCATGCCGGAATTTCTGACAGAACAAATTGGAACATAAGGAGCATGGAACATAAGGGTTGGTGGAAGTTTTATATCCTGGAACCTCCTGCACTGACAACTGAAAGAGGTGAAAATATACAGAATCAAAATATTATATGTCACCTTTCATGTGTAAGTGAAATATACTCTTTAACTACTGAAGCAGTTGCTCCTAAAAATCTTGCCAGTTTCTCCACGTTGCCCAACTGGAAAATTATTTCATTTTTATTATGTTTTAAGCTTACATTCAATTACTCTCCCCAGTCTTAGGATCTAACCCGGTACCTCCTTTTATTTTTCTGCAAGACAAGGACTTGTTATTTTTGTAATGCCAGAGCCCTGTGATTAAATAAAGGCATCAGGTCAGTGTATCAGAGAAATAGCCTGTTACCCAGCTGCTGACATAATGAAACTCAAGTTCTCCTTTTCTGAATGGCCAGAGACCTGGAGTGGGAGTCTCCAGGAAGCCAGATTTAATGCAGTCTGTCCATTTTTAGGTAGGCTCTTGGTGCCCAGGTGTCATCCCCGATGCCCTAGTTGCTTTCAGTGGCTTTGAATGAGTTTTCATTTTACTTCCTATGTTGTAAGAATGGTTATGAGTAGAAAGTCAGTGGTGGTACAGAGTCATATAATTCTAATCGAGGATTAGATGGTAGTGGAATGTTATGAGTGCGGAGGGGTAACTGAGGTAATAAGGAAGTGAGATGTACTGAATGGCTCTATGATTGAAGGCAGAGCAGCGAGCATAGTAAGTGTGTTTCATAAACTGCATGTAAATAGAGATTTACCTGGAAATAGGTGTTAAAACGTCAATTTTTTGCTGGTTATCCTGACCAAATATCTTCAGAATGTATCCAAGTTGCTAGATTAAAAAAACAACCTGAAATCACTTCATTATTTTTTTCCTGCATTTCAAAGAAATGAATTTCTAGAATATTCTCTGAACAAATGTTCTCCGAGTGAGTTCGATGCCTATCCCAGCCACTTATGACTGTTGTCTAGCACAGCGCAGCATTAAAAGGAATTATTTTTCAGTATCTCTTTTCATATGAGTATAGCGTAGTTTCCTAAACACTCCTCCATGTAATTATGACAACTGAAGGTTCTAAATAATAAAAAATTACCCTCCAGCACATTCAAAGGGCAAGGGTCATTTACATTTCCCTCTCAGGGAATTTGAAATAAAATACTTGCCTTGGACACTCTTAAAAAACGTATTTATTCAGCAAATTTTTGGGAATTATTTTTTTTGTTTGCTTAAAACATTCTGGTACTATATAAGGAACAACAAATTAAAATGTATGTAGTGTTTATAACCTCATCACTATCAATAAAGCTGCATTCAAAAAGAGCTTGTCAGTGGTCAAATGGGGAAGGCTATGAAGTGTCTTCTTATGATGGTTGGGGTGGGTTTTTCCCCTCTTTAGTTTTCATGATGATTTACCCCAACAAACACAACAACAAAAGAAGAAATGCTGTCCAGAGACGGAGAAGCATCAAACAAACTGTCAAACTTCAGAGGGAAGGCAGGGGAGGGTAGAGGTGGGGGGGGGGGGTAAGAGATCAACCAAAGGACTTGTATGCATGCATATAAGCATAACCACTGGACACAGACACTGGCGGGGGGGGGGGGGGGGGGGGGGGGGGGTGTTTAGGGCATGTGCTGGGAGCTGGGAGTAGCCAGGGAGAGGCCAATGGTGGGAAAAGGAGACATATGTAATACCTTAATCAATAAAGAAAAAAAAAAGAAGAAATGACAAATATTGAAAAGCTCCAATAGCCTGAAGACAAATGAAAGAAAAAGGCATAAAACATCAGTAGTGACTTGGCTTATAAACTCACACAAAAGCCAATTCAGACAAAAGTTCAAGTCTGGTCTATCTCCCCTGATCACTCAGAAGTCATAGGTCAAGTGTGATTTCCTGTCTCATTTCCACCCTGACCACAGCCACCCTGGCACAGACTCGGATCCATCATCATTTGCAAGGAGACCACTTTCTAGGAGATGAAACTGTCCACACAAACCCTCGTGGCTTTTCTCTGCCACCTCACCTTCCAAATGAGCAAATGGCGTGTAACCAAGATAAAGTTCTCAGCCTTTATCTGATTTAGTAGCTAAGTAACAACACTTAGTTGAGGCCAGCTTTATCATTTCTAGAAAATCCTAAATGGTAGCCACACTTTTTCTTACATTTCTCCAAGTCCTGTAACCATTGCAGGGGTAGGGAACATTGGCCTGCGGCCTGCCAAGGCATTAGGGTGAGTTAATGACATGTTTGACCAAATATAGCAGGCTAATATTTAAGTTGATAATTTTGTATGGCCTGCGAATGATGTGATAATATCCAAATGGCCCTTGGTAGCAAATGGGACCCCCATTTAAAGAGACAAGGTCATCCCCAAACAGAAACCAGCAGGCGCCGCATTCCCAGTTTTGAGCAGTCCCCAGAGTTCCTTTGAGTTTTCTTTGAACTCCCACATAGCTCCAAGCTTCACTACAGGTTTGAACTCCCTTCCACATGTTCACATAATCCATCCAATCCAATTCATGGCACATGTGAAATTACCTATTGATACTGATTACATCCATAGCACCCTAGAAAGTATCATTTTGCACCCTCTGTATTTGGCAAGCTTGGTAGATAGGCTAGACTCTAGCTGATAGAGACGAAAAGATATTCAAAGTCACCTCTAGGCTTTCCTCTCATCAGGGGGTTAGGAAGTGCATCAGAAGGCCCATTTCTGGAGAGATTGGCCTTGAAGGAAAGAGGAATTCCAGCACATGTCGCCTGGAAACACCCTACTCGGCCCCGCTGTTTTCCTTTCTATCCACAGCCACAGGCTGGTGTATGAACCCAGGTGTAAGCAGCATTACTCCTCTGCCAGCACCAGTCTCCCACCAGACATGCTCCTCAGGGAGTGGCGAGGAAGGGAAGCACTTTCTCCCAACCTTTGGAGAGACGAATTAGCCTCTGATGAGCCTAAAGAGCCTATATTCCTTATCTTGTCCAAGGAAGTGTCTTATGAAGTCAGGCTGACTCATCCTGGAGAAACTGCCAGTCAGACTTTGCCTTGATGTTCATCCTAGCTATGGAAGTGACTTGCAATCTTCAAAAAGGAAAGCCTTTGAAAACTATCATTATTTAGCCTAGAAGGAATGATATATTTAAATGGAAGAAGCAAGACCTTCACTAGAGTAACGAACATTTCTCTTCAGTCCACCTTCATCCCCACCATTGGGAGGGAAATGTCCAGCGACATGAATGGAGACCTCACGCCTTTTCATCTGGTGGTTTTTGCCTTGTGCGCACATCTAGGTTATCACTATAGGCTCAACATTCAGAAATCCTGTCTCTTTCCATCTTGGGGATATCTCTACCCTCAATTAGAGGGGGCAACTGAGCAGAATCTGTTTTGGGTGGGCCAGGTATGGAAGCAGTCGCTGTCAATGCCACCCACAACATGTGGGCAGCATTAGGCATTTGGCCTTACCTAGATGCAAAGAAGCTGGGGAAAAAGAAAGTTTTGTGTGTTTTTTTTAATGCATTTTCTCTGCATAAGAAATGGTTACATTTTGGAAACCATGGCTCTCATCTGTCCAGGGAGCAAGGAGCTTCCCAGGCAAACTGCCTCCCCTCAACCTCACCCTTCTGAATCGCCTCAAACCATGCATAGCAAGTGCCTCCCCTTCCCCACTTTTGTTGAGTCATATTATATCTTGCCTTTACCCTTCTAAAGGACAAATCCAGACAAACTTGAAGCCTTTCTCCATTCAGTGCCCTTACAGGCCTACAACATACATTAAATGTATTCTGTAAACCTTGAGTGTTTGCATAAATCTGGTTCAACAAGCCACTAAGGAGATTCCTCTAATATCAGAACCACCCTCCTGATCCCACCCTTCCTGAGTCTCTTGTCCCTCTACTTCTAAAATACTCTAAACCCTCCTTGATTTTACCTCAACTAAACAATATTGACTGGAAATTCCTCTCCAGCCTTAAGAGGAGGTCCCAGTACATGATGGTTTGGGGAGAAGTGAACATTATATAGAGTTTGGTTTTTCAAAGACGAAATACATGCATCTGTTCTCAGTCACCATAAGAAGAGAAGCTTCCTCTGGGAGAGAGGGAGAAGGAAATTAAAATGGTTGTAATCTGTCCCCCAAGTCTTCTTCCCCAACCTTTATGAAGTCTTTCCAAGTGGAGAAATGCTTTAACCTTTTGCACTCGGATGTCGAGTGTGACTCGACACGGTTAGTATTAGAATAAAGGAATCGAGAAAAAAGCAAGCAAGTGCAAAGGGCTAATTTATCACAATCCTGCATATGAGGAACAAAGGAAATTCTGCCTGCAAAAAGAATCCTTTCCCTGTTTAGCAAATGGTCACTGGACATCACCATGCACCAGGCACCCCGCTGGAATACCCTGGGACAGTGAAGAACCAGAATCTCCCCCAACCTCCTGGGGAGACTCTGATGCCTGAAGCACACACATTTTTAATTTAGATCTGGCAGAGCCAACTCCACAAACTGCAATTAAATTAACAAGCATTTAGTTTTTGCCAAGTTTTGGCTCCTTGGGTCCTGTGGGGCGGAGAAAGGTAAATCCAACTTAGCGCTTGCCCTCAAGGAGCTCAGAGGTGGTTAAAGTTTTCCACTTGACTATAATTGGATTCCTGGGAGCAGGGCACCTGCAGCTCAAACCTGGGTACCCTTCAGAACCTCCAGACCTCCTCCATCAGTGGTTCTTTCATTTTCCTTGTGGGTGAAGATACTGAGGACAAGTCACTTGAGGCAGAGCCCTGGGTAATGAACAGTAAGGATCTGGGCCTGAGTCTGCCAGAGATACTGGGAGAGTGAGATATAAAAAATAAGTAAAAGGTGGGAAATTCAGCTGAAAGAAGGACCTGCTGACACACTTCAGAGGCACTCCGCAGAAGCATACTTCTGAAGGTGATGTGGCGGGCTGGAGACCAACCCTAGGCAACGTTGGGAGCCGTATGCCAGGTGACAAGGCCATTTGAGGAGTGTCTTCCTTCAAGGAATGCTTGGAATGAATGGGGACAAACTGGCTTCACTGAAAATCCATGAAATGTTAAGATATTGTCAGTTTCCCTTGATTTCTCCTGAATTCTTCCAGCTGAAATCCAGCTCAATAAGTTAGTGCCTTTGGAGAAGCCCTTCAGTCCCCTGCCCCAGCCCAGAGGGAGGTTCAAGAGCTTCAACGGAATCTTCAAATACTACCTGCACTGTACCAAGAATATGCGAGGAGCAGTAGATGAGTGGACAAAAGAGCTGTGGTACATTTACACCATGGAATACTATGCAGCAGTAAAAAAGAAGGGTCTCTTACCCTTTGAGATGGCATGGAGGGATCTGGAGAATATTATGCTAAGCAAAATAAGCCAGTCAGAGAAAGACCAGTATCACATGATCTCACTCATATGTGGAATCTAATGAACAAAATAAACTGATGGACAAAATAGATCCAGACACATAGAAGCATAGAACAGACTGTGGAATCTCAGAGGGAAGGTGGAGGAGGGTGGGTGGGTGGGAAGAGATCAACCAAAGAACTTGTATGCATATATGCATAGTCCATGGGCACGGACCATAGGGTGGTGAAGGCCTGGGGCAAGGGGCAGGGGAGGGCTAGAAGGAGGGATCATTGGGGATAAAAGAGGGACATATGTAATACTTTCAACAATAAAGATTTAATTTTAAAAAATAAGAAGAATATGAGGAAACTACAGAAAACCAATCGAGGAGGTAATTTAGAAAAAGAAAAAACTTCCTAAAATGCAGGAAAGCATCAGCAGTATAAATCAAAAGCCCAACTCCACCAGGATGATGGCCAAAGACCTAGAGAAAGAATTGCAGTGAACAACTTCCCGCTGTGATTGATCATCTCCCGTGGGGAAAAAACCTCAAGGAAACTCGTTTGGCAGCTTTGTCAACTGAGAGAAAGGTCAACAAGCTAAGAAGAAGAAGAAAAAAAATGGCCACAACAGGCAAAAATTGGCTGCAACAGAGTTTAAATTCCAGTATTCCCAAGTGGCCCTGTAATAGGCTGATTAATGCCCACGCCCCAATGCCTGGATTCTGTGCACATATTATGTTACATGGCAAAAGGGATTTCACAGGTGTAATGAAGGTTATGGATCTTGAGGTGAAAAGTGGCCTGGATTAACCACGTGAACCCAATCTAATCACTTGAGCCTTTAAAAGCAAATAAATTTCTCCTGCTGGAGACAGAGTGGAAGATGAAGTCAGTGAGTTTCCAAGACAGTGAGTGTGAGAAGGATTCACTGAACTATAGCTGGCTCTGGGATGCAGGAGTCCCTGTGTGAACACCAGAGAAAGGCCTCTAGAAGTGATAGCCAGACCCGAGTTGACAGTTAGCAAGGAAACATAGACCTCAGTCCTACAACTGCAAGGAACTGGATTTTGCTAACAACAACCTAAAGGAGTGTGGGATGAGCCTCCCCTTGCTTATCCAGTTCCAACTTGGATGACAGCCTTATGAAACCTGGAGCACAGGCACCAGCCAAGCTCACCCAGACTTCTCCAGAACTCTAAGTCTGTAAATGTGTGTTGTTTTAAGGCACTGAGTTGGGGGAGTTTGTCCAACAGCGCTAGGAAATTAATGCCCCCGCTATTCAACAAGCAGCCTTGGTCTCAGGCCCGAAAGAATCAGAGCATTCCTGTTTCATCAGGTCCCCAGGGCAGGGGAGGGTTGAGCTGTGAGGACTCTGCAATCCAGGGTGACAGGCAGCTTTGATTCCGCTTTCAAAGCACCTGAGCCCTGCATGTCTGTGGCTGCAGATGTGCCTTCTCCCGCTTTGTCATTTTGATTTCTCTTTTTTTTAGTTTAGCTGCTATTATTTAATTGATGCTACATTTGCTCTGATAGAATTATAATTCCTAAGGCAGTGTTTTTCAAATACAGGAGTGGAAAAATTAGGTTTACAGTTGTAGTAATAA
Organism: Eptesicus fuscus; assembly: GCF_027574615.1. NCBI lineage: Eukaryota > Metazoa > Chordata > Mammalia > Chiroptera > Vespertilionidae > Eptesicus > Eptesicus fuscus. The sequence continues at coordinate 21,713,549 of NC_072482.1, read as the reverse complement.
TGCAATGATTAATAAATAATAATACAAGCATGTTTCACGTACTCACAATCGTAAACCTACTTTGCCCACCCTGTATGATGATTGTTATAATTTTTATGCATACATTATTTCCACTTCAGTGGACCATGTAGAGTATAGATCGCCTAAATATTATATTTTGCTTAAAGTTAAAGGTGGAGACATTTGCAAGAATAAAGACCATTTCTATATGCTAAGAACTGTTATTAGAAATTGTAAAAGTAGGTCAATATTTACCTCAAAAAATTTTTATTGGTTTTTAAAACAACACACATGTGTTTTTGTGCATGCACACACAAATAACAATACTACCAGCTAAACGTAATAATATTTTTATTATTACTAATTCATAGATTACAGTAGAAGAGTTGATGTTTTGTAAACATTTATTTCTTCTTTTTTTTTTTTTTTCAATTTCTTTTATTTATTTATTTATTGCTGCAAAAAGCTTTATTGTTTCATTTGGCCCACTGCATGGGAGAGGGCTTCAGGGTGGTTAAAAGAATGGCTAGTGCCGAAACCGGTTTGGCTCAGTGGATAGAGCGTCGGCCTGCGGACTGAAGGGTCCCGGGTTTGATTCCCGTCAGGGGCGTGTGCCTTGGTTGCGGGCACATCCCCAGTGGGGGGTGTGCAGGAGGCAGCTGATCGGTGTTTCTCTCTCATCGATGTTTCTAGCTCTCTGTCCCTCTCTCTTCCTCCCTGTAAAAAAATCAATAAAATATATATTTTAAAAAAAAGAAAAAAAAGAATGGCTAGTAGTTTTGGGGAGAGGCTCAGGTAAAAGCCAGACACCAGGGGGATGCAGGGGGGCCCCTCAAAGGCCTGTGGGCTCCAAAGGCTCCTAGTGGAGCTTGAGGGTGAGCCTTTGGAGGAGATACTCGCCCAGCCCAGCCTGCAGGGTGAGCCAGGTGTCACCCATCTTCTTGATGAGTTTCACCTCCTCATCCCGGAAGTAGTTCTCCCAGAAGTCACAGAGTTGAGGGCCTGTGCGGTAGAACCCAGGGCCTGCAGCTCCAAAAGGGCCTGGCTCAGGTTCCTCTCCAGGGCCAGGGCGGCTGCCATGGCGTCCTGAGTTTTGCCCACTCATCTTGGGGAGGCTTCAGCACGTCCTGGAGGAGAATGCGGCCCCCCCGCGCTGGTTTTGCAACTTTAAGAGATGCTCAGCGCTCTCGGCTTCTTCTCCCATGGAAGAAGAGGCCCACGCCCTCGAGAGCCGCATCTTCATGGTCAAAATAGAAGCCCAGAGAGAGGTAGGTGTCCGGCCCGCCGAGGCAGGGTGGCCAGGCGGTTGACCGCAGCCTCCACCTCAGTGGGGTAATTCTGACGAATTTCGGAGCTCATGGTTGTTCGGCAATAAGGAGTTAAGGTAGAAAAAAACCCGGTGTGTTGGCTGGTCTCAGAGGTGGTTCTGAAGGTGGTGACTGGATAAGACGCAGGAGAGTGGCCAGAGACTGGAAGAAGGGGCGTCCCTGGGTTGTTCCGTCCAAACACTGTTGAAGCAAGAAATAGATCTGGGACCACCGAGGGCACTATCTACAATTTCCTTTTAACCTTTATTTTGTTGAGGATATGTTTTCCTCTTTAAATATTTCTAAATTTTATGGACTCAAAATAAGTTCTTTGCCCTAACCGGTTTGGCTCAGTGGATAAAGCGTCGGCCTGCGGACTCAGGGGTCCCAGGTTCGATTCCCGTCAAGGGCATGCACCTTGGTTGTGGGCACATCCCCAGAGGGGAGTGTGCAGGAGGCAGCTGATCAACATCTCTCTCATCAATCTTTCTAACTCTCTATCCCTCTCCCTTCCTCTCTGTAAAAAAAATCAATAAAATATATTTATTTTAAAAAATAAGTTATTTTATAAAAAAAATAAAAAACCTTCGTGAGCGTTTGTTATGTCTAGCCACCTGCTAGGTGCTGGAGACCCAAGATGTCCACGGGTGAGTGGGTTGGGGGAGAGAAAAGAGGCTGGGGAGACAGATGGGTAAACAAATTATTGCTGGACGATGCAATACGTGTGATCACAGCGTATGTGCAGAGCTTTGTGGGATTGCTGCAGGAGTGACAAATCCTCTCTGGAGGACTCAAAGCAAAAGAGGCAAGCTTTCAACTCAATTTTTAAGTAGATTTAGAAGTTCAGTGTTACTATGGAATATGTACTATATTCAAAGAGCCTTATAACGTCTATGTGTTTGGATTTTGCCCAGTTATTTAGCTAGGTGTCACCTAATTGCATCTCCTATGGTCTTGGGAAAGTAGAGTCTAAACCTAGAGTTTGGAAGACTGAGGTTTTATACGTTGGTCCGGCATTTTCTAAACAAATGGTTTGGGTCTCAGTTTCTCTAAAATGGCAATTAATCATAACCGCTCTGCTTACTTCATGGGACGACTGTAAAGATTAAATTAGATCAGGTATGTGAAAACTATTAATTAATCTAGGTTGCAACATTTCTTTATACTGAATTGCCTGTGGCCAATAATAATTAATAACTACTATGTATTAAATGAGCAGATGAATCAGAGTAGTAAAAATATGTGAATCCTTGGAGTTCCATAGCACCTTTCTTCTGAAGTTGTATGCATCTGTTTCCTCTTTGGCCTCCTAATGTCTTTCCGGGATAAGCTGGGGCTTGTGCTCCTACCTGAGACTGGCGGGAAGATGAGGAACATGAGGTAATAAAGCTCAGCATCCACAGGGTGGAATCAGGACAATCTCCAGCTCCTAATTCAGACCATTCCTTTGCACACGTAGTGCACACAAAGCTAAGTGGGAATGACACCGGGACTTTTTTTACATTCTCTCTTTTTAAAAAATATTTTTTTAAAATTGATTTCCGAGAAGAAGGGAGAGGGGAAGAGAGACATATATCAGTGATGAGAGAGAATCATCGACCAGCTGCCTCCTGCATGCCCCCGACTGGGGATCGAGCCAGCAACCCAGGCATGTGCCCCGAACACCAGGAATCGAACCATGACCTAGGTCGTCGCCCAACCACTGAGCCATGCTGGCAGGGTAACACAGGAACTTTTTAACAAATTATTTGAATAGCTGTCCAGAAAAGCTAAAGATATATTTATTCCAATTACAAATGCTCAAAGGTAAAGGTCATTCTCTTTAATATTCAACTGGAGGGAAAAATCAGGCCTCGAAGTTTAAAAGCAGAAAGCATTACGGACTGACCCCCTCTCCTTGTGTCCCGGGTTCCATCTCCCTCCCAATGGTCGGCACACCTTTGTGGGCGTTCCTGCTGCTGTCCTGCTCCTGCCATTCCAGGCACAGAATACCCTTCCCCATCTCCACCTGTGGGGATTCCTCCCATCCATCAGCTCAGCTCCAATGCCAATGCTCCCTGACCTCAGCTGCCAGCAATATCTCCCTCTCTTGAAGTTCCTGGCCTTAAACTAGTGGGTAGAACCCAGGCCTCAAGACCGCCTGCCTGCCTCTGAACCTCAGCCTGTTATTTCCTAGCAACCTCTCTCTGCCTCTTGTTCCTTATCTGTAAGTGGGAGGCTGTGTTGGCAATGCTAATAATAGCGGGATCATTATAGGCCTATTAAAAAGACTAATAAGATAATGCATGTAAAGCACACCTGATGACACATGGCAATAAATATTAGCTGTCAGATTTTCTTCTGTTCCTGTGCAGGTGTTTTGTCCTGTCCTAGGCCGCCAGTTTTCTGAGGGTGGGAACTGGTCCCAGCTCTGTCATTTATGAGCTCTGCAAGTTTGGCCTATCATATAATTTCTTTAAGTCTCCATTCCTCATGTGTAAAAGGAGGATAGAAAAAATTAAAGCCAACAATATATATATTAAAGCGCATGGCATAGTGCTGGTCGTACAGTAAGCAATATATTTTAGCCATTATTTGGTGTTTAAGAGTCTATATTCAAACTATACTAAGGGTTAAGGCTCTGATGTGACAATGTTTCTCAGACAATATTTTCTTTTTTTATTTCTAAAATTTATTGATATGAGAGAGAGAGAGAGAGGGAAATCCATTTGTTGTTCCACTTATTTATGAATTCATTGGCTGAGTCTTGTATGAACCCACAGCTGGTGTATTGGGATGATGCTCTGAGTCTAACCAACTAAGCTACTGGCCAGGGCAAGGCAGCTGCTTTATTTTATTTATTTTTTAATTAATTTATTTTTAAAAAATATATTTTATTGATTTTTTTACAGAGAGAAAGGGAGAGGGATAGAGAGCTAGAAACATCGATGAGAGAGAAACGTCGACCAGCTGCCTCCTGCACACCCCCTACCGGGGATGTGCCCGCAACCAATGTACATGCCTTTGACCAGAATTCAACCTGGGACCTTTCAGTCCGCAGACTGACGCTCTATCCACTGAGCCAAACCGGTATCGGCAGCAGCTGCTTTATTTTAAACAAGAAAGTGGTATGAGCAACTGTGGCATGAGTCCCCCTAACATGAGGGCTGCCCCCTACTCCCCACCGGTAGTTGGGAGAAGAGTTCTGTCACCTGCTTACACCTGCACACAGGTGGAGGTGAGCGTGGCCTTGACCGAAATCTGCATAATGTCTTGGCATCAGGTCCCAACGGGCGGGCGGCCAGGCAGAGACGCAGGCACACGCGGCTAGAGTGGAGTGCGGGTGCCAGCACAGGGCCATGGGAATGGAGAAAAGGCATTCCCACAGTGGCTTCTACGTAAAAATCAGGATTATGGCTCCTTCCACTAAAACATACTCTGATCAGACAACCTCCCCGAGGGACAGAAAAGTGAGGAGGACAAGGTAGGGGTAGGTTTCCTGCCGCTGTCACGCTCAGGACCATCCCGGGCGAGGGGTGTGCTGGCCCCAGGGGCACCACTATGCCTTCTGGGCCAAGAACACCATGTACTGCCCCTGAGCCTCGAAGTGGTCTGCTGGCCGGTTGTCAGACAATATTTTCTAACATACAGTTGAAATTAGAAATCAAAATTGGGAGGCTGGAGAAACAAAGAGAGAAAGAAAGATAGAGCGGGAACACACATGCAGTGTCAGGAGGCTCAGGGCTGGGAGGTCAGCAGATGGCAGTGTTAGGAAATCCATTCTCCACGAGACACACGGAGCCCTCAACTCTGCTCTTAGAAGAGGCCATCACCTCGTCCCTGATGAGAAGAGAAAGGAGGAGGACATTTGGAAAAGCAGAGCAAGGTGGGGAGAAGGTAAGGGAACAAGTAAGGTGTGAGGACGAGTGGTGGTAGAGGGAAAGAGATGAGAGGAGAGGAGGGGAAGAGGAGCAAGGGAGAGAGACAGAGAGGACAGGGGACAGGAGAGATTTTCGAATAGGAAAGCATTAGCCTAATGGGAGTCGTTTGGAGTATTTTGGCCCATACAGAATATTGTGGAAACAATGAAGGGCGGATCTGATAGATACTGTGGAATGCATGGCGTGGTCCCACAGCTCAAAGAATAGTCCCACATCCTGCCTACTGTAGAATGAATTCAAGTAGGTGACAATTCCAGGACCCAACTCTATTTTTCACACAAACACATAGTATATTTTGCTTGGTTATCATATAGGCTGAATGTTCCAGTAATAACACTAGAGGGAAAATTGTGTGTTGCTTTGTTGATGACTTTTTTTCTAATTAGGGGAAGATTATACATTGTTTTGCTAGTAACTTTACTTAGATTATTCGCCACAAGGAAAACTCCTCTCCTGTGGTGAGACCCCTCGTGGTATGTGAGTCACACACACTCTTGACTCAGTGCATATTTACAGATGTTGCATTTGCCGAGTTCGCATGTGGCTGCAAGCATTTGACTCATCGTATGATTTTAACTGTAGTCAATCCTGAGCAATAAATATCAAACGACTTAATATCCATGTATTCTCCTTTTGTTTCCTTATGTTTCAGTTGGGACATTATATTGATTTTTTAAAATTGATTTCAGAAACGAAGGGAGAGAGAGAGAGAGAGGAGAGAGAGAGAGAGAAACATCAAAGATGAGAGAGAATCATTGATGGGCTGCCTCCTGCACGCCCCCTACTGGGGATGGAGCCCTGACCTAGTTCATAGGTAGATGCTCAACCACTGAGCCACACTGGCTGGGCTATATTGATTTTTCATTGTGTGTATAAATAGGTTATATTACCTATGAAAAATCATTTTAGGATAGTTTAAAAAGTTAAAAATATTTCTGTTAGATTGGAGGGATTGGAGTGATGGGATTGAACCCCTGCCCTAGGAGCAGTTCTGACCCATCCTTAAGCCTTTTCCCACTTGACCACCTGAACCGTCAGAGCTGCTGGCCTGCAGGAGCTCCCGGAACAGGTGCTGGCCTCTAGCCCTCTCTTTCCTGGGTCTCTAACGCCCTCCCCCCAAACGTGTGTTCTGTAAATAAGTAAGCAGATCTAGAAATGGTCACGGTCTCTGATTTTATTGTGTTAAAATAACATGATAAAAAATAAAACATTACATTTTGAGAAAGTTGTGATCTTTTCAGTGAGTGGGCCTAGTTGGAGAAAACGAAACTGCTTTAAAATGGTGCCCATGTGGCTTTGATAATTCAGAAATCAAAAAGCTCTATACCATACTCCAATCAAAAATCCCCTAGAGCTGGACCCCAGAGCCCATCCTAATTCAGTCCCCTTCTGGCAAAGGTGGTCCTGCAACCTTGGGCAAGTACATAGTTCTAACTTTTGCATTTGCTGAAAAGGACATAAAAACCACTGATTTTCAGTGAGGAAAATATTGTAACACTTAAATCCAAGATGGGAGTGCAGGTAGAACGCCAACAGAATAATGATTAAAGTAAAGTCTTTGCAGCCAGACCGCCTGGGTTCATCTTAGCCCTGGCCCTCACCAGCCTTGTGACCTTGGGCCAGTTTTACTTACCCCTGTCATTCGGGTTTCTTAGCTGTAAAGTGAGGATAGCAATAGCACCTGCCTCATAGGGAGGTTTCTTATGAGAATGAAAAGAGTTAGCTTCTGTCAAGCAATAGAAGAGTGTTTGGCACACAAGAATTAATCAGTAAATGTTGGCTATTCTTCTTCTTCTTCCTGGGAAATGTCCTCCCTTTGACTCCCCAGTGGGCCCATTGTAGCAATGGAATGGTGCAGAGTGACTTGAGCAGCGCTTATGTGCGAGTCTGCTATACCAGGTACCTGGTGTTCTTATAACCATGTCATCAAGTACAGATCAAATTAGAGGGGAAAGCTCTAGAGGAAAACAAAGGCAGCAGAGAAGCGCCCTTTGACAGGCACAGGCTAAGACAAAGGCAGTTATGTGAACACGAGCCGTATATTCAGAAGAGTTCAGACAATACTGTGCTTTGTTATATTTCATGAGTTCATAGCACCCAAAGAAGGGAATACAGTAGAACAATAGCTGACATATCAGGTTTTTCAGTCATATTATCGGTTGCTGACAGTTTGCCAAACTGCCCTCTGAATTCACATGACAAAACAAGGGAAAGTATTAGAATGATCACTTCCATTTGAGTTTAAGAGTCCAGATTATCTGAAAAATGAATCAAAATAAAACCAGAAGCTAAGCTGTGCATATAATGACAGGATGATTAAGTTGATTCCATTGTTGAGGTATCTAAATAGAAGGGGAAGCCCTAACTGGTTTGGCTCAGTGGATAGAGCATCAGCCTGCGGACTGAAGGGTCCCAGGTTCGATTCCAGTCACATACCCAGTAAGGAGTGTGCAGGAGGCAGCTGATCGATGTTTCTCTCTCATCGATGTTTCTAACTCTCTATCCCTCTCCCTTCCTCTCTGTAAAAACCAATTAAAATATAAAATAAAAAATAAACAAATAAATAGAAGGGGAAGATGCTTAACAAACGTGAGCAGAGGGGAACACACTACAGAATTTGAGTCGCCACTTTATGCCAGCCCGAAGGTGGCGTTTTTGTTTTCTAGAGCTGCCATAACAAATGACCACCCTTTGGGTGGCTTCAAACTATAGAAATTTATTCTTTTACACTTCTGCAGGCTGTAAGTCCAAAGTCCAGGTGCTAGCAAGGTTGGTTCCTTCCGGAGGTGTCTGAGGGAGAGTCTGTCTCCTAGCTTCTGGAAGTTACCAGCGATCCGCGGCATTTCTTGGCTTGTAGCTACACCACTCCAGTCTCTGTGTTTTCACCTGGTGTGCTCCTCTGTGTGTGCCACTGTGTCCAAATGTCCTTCTGACAAAACCGATAGTCCTATTAGATGAGGACCTACCCTACTGACCTGAATGTACTTGAGTACATATGCCAAGGTCCTATTTCCAAGTACGGTGACATTCATAGGTACCAGGAGTTAGGATTTCAACCTATCTTTTGGGAGGTCACAACTCAACCAATAGCAGGCGGTGAACTGGCTAATTGCTGAAAAGGATTAGGGTTACGTTCTTCCCATTGGCCTGAACATCTTCATTCCTTAGATAAGGAGGGCAAACATGTTTCACCTTTCGACTTGACTCGTGGAGGGGTTTTTCACTCAAGTTCTGTTTTGGTGCTTTTCGGGGTTTTAGAAGAAAGGGCCTTGTCTTTATAGCTATTAACTCTTTATGTAGGCAAGTCACCCTAGAGAAGGTAAAATGACAAAGGTGGTTTGGTGGCTCATTGGTGCCAAAGAAGTGGGAAAGAGAAAGAATCCAGGCCACCTGAGAGAAGTTTCTCAGCTCTCACAGGGGCCTCTATATGCAAAGCACTTCACTAGATGGGAGGGGGAAATAGCAAATGGGGTCCCTCTCTTTAAAGAAAACCTGGAGCAACACATTCCAGCCCTTCTGTGTCTTCCAAGCAGGAAGTTTGATTTAAGGCTGTTAGCTTCCAAAGTTACAAATGTAAGACAGAAGAGAAATGACAGTGATGTAGAGTTCCATGCAGGCAAAATGGCTCCTCCTTTCCCCTGTCCTTTAGGAAAAGTCAATAAAAAATAAAAAATCGGCTCATGGAAACTGTGAAACTTATTTGTTTTCTTGTCTACCCATTTACTTATATCCTGGGTCAGCAACTGTGGCCCCATGCCAAATCTGATTGCTGCCTGTTTGAGAATAAAGTTTTATTGGAACACAGCCACACCTATTTGTTTTATTGTCTATCACTGCTTCCCACTACAATGGCAGAAATGAGCGTTGCCAGCAAAGCCTAAAATATTTACCATCTGGCCCTTAACAGAAAAAGTTTGCCAACCCTTTATTTACATGTAGAGAGTGAGGAACAAAAAATGCCACAACGCTCCAAACAGACTACACATGGATTATAAGTAGCAACTTACAGTGGTAAAAGCTCGGCATTAGCACCTATTGGTACAAACTAGATAGGGTTTAAACAACTGCAAGCCCCTAGTCATCATAAGATTAGGATTGCCAAATAGTGCTATCCCAGAACCAATGTAAAGGACTAGTGCAGTGATGGCGAACCTATGACACGCGTGTCAGCACTGACACGCGTAGCCATTTCTGATGACACGTGGCCGCATGCCGAGGATGAAACATTTGCGACTAGAGTCTTAGAGTTAGTTTTTTCCTCAAAGTGACACAGTACCCAAGTTATGCTCAGTTTTTTGGCGAAGTTTGACACACCAAGCTCAAAAGGTTGCCCATCACTGGTCTAGTGTATCCTCAAGCTTGAAGCAGGAGGTAAAATCCTGAAATCTGACATGACTGCTATTGTGGTTCTTGCACTTTGTCCCCTTCTTAGCCTGAGTCACCAAACCATGGGAACAAATACCCAAATACTGCTGGAGACGTCTTCACAGGCTCCTCCCAGGGCACCCCGGACACCAGTGCTCTTTAAAAAGCGCCTGCCACTTAGCATAATGTTCTCCAATTCCATCCAGGTTGCTGCAAATAATGAGAATTCCTTCTTTTTTATGGCAGCATAGTATTCCATTGTGTAGATGTACCACAGTTTTCCGATCCACTCATCTGCTGATGGGCACCTAGGCTGTTTCCAAATCTTAGCTATGGTGAATTGTGCTGCTATGAACATAGGGGTGCATATATCCTTTCTGATTGGTGTTTCTAGTTTCTTCGGATATATTCCCAGGAGTGGGATTACTGGGTCAAATGGGAGTTCCATTTTCAGTTTTTTGAGGAAACTCCATACTGTTCTCCACAGTGGCTGCACCAGTCTGCATTCCCACCAGCAGTGCACTAGGGTTCCTTTTTCTCCGCATCCTCGCCAACACTTGTTGTTTGTTGATTTGTTGATGATAGCCATTCTGACAGGTGTGAGATGGTACCTCATTGTTGTTTTGATTTGCATCTCTCGGATAATAAGTGACTTTGAACATGTTTTCATGTGTCTCTTGGCCTTCCTTCTGTCTTCTTTTGAAAATATTCTGTTTAGGTCTGTTGCCCATTTTTTTATTGGATCATTTATCTTCCTCTTATTAAGTTGCATAAGCTGCCTGTAGATGTTGGAGATTAAACCTTTATCAGTGATAGCATTTGCAAATATGTTTTCCCATGCGGTGGGCTTTCTTGTTGTTTTGTTGATGGTTTCTTTTGCTGTAAAAAAGCTTTTTATTTTGATGTAGTCCCATTTGTTAATTTTCTCTTTAGCTTCCATTGCCCTAGGGGCAGTGTCAGTGAAGAAGTTCTTGTGGCATATGTCTGAGATTTTGTTGCCTGTGGATTCCTCTAGTATTTTTATGGTTTCCCGTCTTATGTTTAAGTCCTATGAAAGAAAAATACCACATGATCTCACTCATTTAGGGATAGTAAAGAACATTATAAAGTGGTGAACAAAAAGATAGATACAGAGACAGTAAAGCATCAAACAGACTTTCAAATTACAGGGGGAAAGTTTGGGAAAGGTGGGGGAGTTATGAAATCAAACGAAGGACTTGTATGCATGCATATAAGCATAAACAATGGACGCAAAACTCTGGTGGGGGAGGGCATGTGTGGGTGTGGGGTGGGGGGGGTAATAGTAAGATATGTACACATATAATACCTCAATAAAAATATTTAAAAAAAATAAAAAATAAAAAATAAAAATAAAAAATAAAAAGCGCCTGCCAGCCCGGCTGGATGAACCAGGAGGGCACAGTTCAATTCCCGGTCAGGGCACATGCCTGGGTTGTTGGCTCGATCCCCAGGAGGGGGCATGCAGGAGGCAGCCGTCCAATGATTCTCTCTCTCTCTCTCTCTCTCTCTCTCTCTCTCTCTCTCTCTCTCTCTATCCTTTCCTCTCTGAAATCAATAAAAGTATAGTAAAAAAGTAAATAAGACTCCTGTTATGTCCCTACGGCTGAGGCCTCTCTGCAAGCTTCTGCACCCTGTTCCCAGCCTCTGGCTTTGCTCTGATATGTTCACATTGTCATCTCAAACTGCCTTTCTGGCCAGTCCCTATGGATGAATGTCTCTGTCAAGCTGTCTGCCTGGCTTCCCATCAGATCATCTTTACATAATCCAGGCTCTGTGGCAACAGTGCCAGACCCCATCAGTCCCAGTCTGTTCTGGCCTCATCATTTTCCCCTAAGGGCACCATGTCCAGTCTCCACCTCTAAACCACACAGGCTCCTACGTAATATGTTGGCCGTTCCCTTTTTGCCAAATCTGTCTTTCCATGAACATAACAGAAAGTGAAATGGTCTGCTAATCCTTTATATCCTAAGAAAATAAATAAATTAGCAAATACACAGCACTTGGAAGTGTACCAGACTATAATAAGCACCTAATACATGTTATGTTAGCTATTATTTGATCAAGGTCTAAGCCAGTGATTACAGTTTCTTCAGTGCCATGTGGTGTTCAGAAAGCATCTATTTCTAAGAACAGTTTTTGTCTTCAAGTTGGTAAAACTCTAGTATCTCTTTTGAATATTTCCCAATTCCTGCTTTCAGATGACGAAGAAGGCTTCAGAAATGTGCCTTTAAGTGGAATGAGAAGGCAAGAATACCTTTATTTATTTTTCTTATTATTAAGCCACTGAAACCCTGTTTGGTCAACAGACAGGTGATTCTTGAACCTTCACAAGCTTTGTAGAAACAGAAGCTTCCCCCTCCTCCCCCTTTTTCATCTTCTTAACATAGTGCCTTTTATCATTTGGCATGCAGGGAGAACTAGTTTCCCCAGATACTAGTGCAGCAGAGAACTGCTAACAGAGATAGCCTATTTATCCAGCGGGGATCATCTGTTTTCCTGTGCTGCTAAGTTCCCCCTGGTTAAAATGGGCTGATTGTTTGCTGATATCTTGAGCTCAGGGCTCTCCCTTACTTGTGCCTTGCCCTTGGAGTTCTTCAACCAACTGGCCCTGGGACACAGGGCGGCAGAGAGTGTGATAGAAATCAGGAAGCAAAGATGCCGGTTCCCCAGCAACAGCCAGACTGGGAACTGGCCTGTTTCAAAGATCACCTGGGACAAACACATGCTGTACTGTTCCTGACACCACCTGCCAGGTGTCTGCTCCGGAAGTAGCAATGTGGATGCATAATAATGAATGGGCCTTCAAGAACCAGACCAATAACTTGGGAGCCGCTGGGACATTTCAGACAGTGGGCATGGTTCCAGATATGAGATCATCTGTGATGCTCAGAGTCAGGTCTCACTTAGAATTATTGGAGCTGAACCCACACTGGCCTGCAGGGAAAGGGCGCCCAGAGACATTTTGTCTGACACAAAGCCCAGAAGATTCCTTATGTCTGTACTTGCTTTATTGTTGCCCTTATCACACAACATCATAAATATCTATCCATATTCCCCATTAAACTCTGAGCTTCTTAAGATTTATGATTGTGTAATTTTCAAGTTTAAATCCTCAATGTTCACTAATCAATCAATTAATCAATTAATCAATTAATGTTAGGTTAAAAAGAACACTGTACTTTACAGTGTTAGACCAAACAGGTGAGACAATAATGGGGCTTTAGGGAGTTCTTCAGCATGGATTAAAAGTGATGTCTTGCCCTAGCCAGTTTGGCTCAGTGGATAGAGCATTGGCCTGTGGACTAAAGGGTCACAGGTTTGATTCCAGTCAAGGGCACATGCCTGGGTTGCCGGCTTGATCCCCAGTAGGGGGCGTGTAGGAAGCAGCCAATCAATGAGGCTCTCTCATCGTTGATGTTTCTATCTCTCCCTCTCTCTTCCTCTCTGAAAACAATAAAAAAATAAATTTTTTAAAAAGTGATGTCTGACCCTCCCCCACCTCATTCTCTGAGGTCTTTCACAAATGGACTGAAAACGTTGGTCCCACTCTTGCCTTACAACTAACAGGCTCTAGATGCAGGGCCCTGGAAGGACACTTAGGACTAGTAAAAACTCCCACCTACCTGCCAGTGGCATGAACTTCCTCCAAGCCTAGAGGGGCTCACCCAAATGCTTGTTGTCATCTATTGTATCATCCTTTCCTAGGAAAGGAGAAAAGTGCTAAACTATCTCTGTGTCCCTGAATGTTCTTTATCTAATCTGACCAAAGTCTGGACCATGTAGTACTTCCCATGTCCTCCTGACCAAACACTCCAGAAGTATGCCCAACTCAAGTCCCACCTTGTAAGTTACAACAGTAATACTGACAGGATGGTAAGGCCGGAGTCTTTGCAATGGAAGTGGCCAACCTGTCATTTACCAGAAAACCAAGACCACTGCAAGTTCTTTCCATCACCCATCCCCTTGAATACTCTTTTCATGTTTTTATTTCTTTTAAGCGAAAGCAAATGTGCCTTTCATTTCCTTCATCTTAGCCTCTCACTCTAGATCTCTTTAGATTCAATGCCCTTCATGTAACTATTTACAACCCACCGGTTGGTTTACCATCTGAGCTTGACGTTCTTTCTGTACTCTGCCCTCTGGTCTAATATTTGATACAAGATGAAGAGCAGACTTGATAAGAACCAGAACAGCACACCCAACCCTTACGAGTCACCATGTATCTCAGAAGTAACTATTTGGATGTTATTAGGGTAAACAGAAAAACCTTACACACCACAATCCCCTGGTTAAATTGAGACAGGATATAAAGGGGGGCGGGAAATAGAGGAAGGGATAGAAGGGAATGAATTATGAGGTATGTTGGCTCTGAGCCACATGCCTTGTGGAGAAACAAATTCTTTGACCACCCCTTAATGATGACTCCCAACCTCTCTGGAATCCGGGCACCCTATCATTATCCACTTGATTATCAAGTCCTGATATGACTGCCTCCACCCCTGCACTTACATAAAAACATACAGCATGAATTCATTTCTTTTCTTTATTTTAAATGAATGTGAATTAACATGACTTTTATTGCAAATATTTTACAGCATCCCTTGAAACAACTTGCAAAACTTTGGCTAAGAGGAACCCCATTTTTAAATATAAACTCGAGCCCTAGATGGTTTGGCTCAGTGGATAGAGCATCAGCCTCAGTGGACTGAAGGGTCCCAGGTTTGATTCTGGTCAAGGGCACATGCCCGGGTTGCAGGCTTGATCCCCAGTAGGGGGTGTGCAGGAGGCAGGCGGTCAGTGGTTCTCTCTCATCATTGATGGTTTTTATCTCCTACATGGGGAAGTAGGAATTTTAGGCATGGGGAAGTAGGGAAGGGGGGTTGGGGTAGGACTTCATTGTTTGGGCCACAGGTTGTTCATCTTTCCATGGTAGTAGGCAGTTCTTGAATGGGGATGCACCTTGTTCCAAGGTTGACTCCTAGGTCCAAGGTTAACTTTCAGGGGCAAGGTTGACTCCTAGGTCCTGGGGGCGTACAACTCCCAGCCAGTTTACAATGTGCTTTCTTTAATCAGAACAAAACAATCAGGGTTAACAGAGCATGGGTAATATTGCTTATTTTATCTCCCCAATATTCTCTTTCTGCCCCTACCATAACCTCCATCTGGGAGACAATGTGCAAGCGGGAGAGTCCCTGGAAGGTCCAGACGCACCACCTCCAAAGGTATTCCAGGAGTAATCCTTCCAGTAAACCCCCTTTTATAGGAGCTAGTTTCAATCCTTGCAAACAAATGATTCTTGTCTAGATCATGCTGAATTGGCACTCAAAAAAGAAAAGGTACATGGAGACCAGTAAACAGCTTGGCGGGCCCATCGCCTGCCTTCTCTCTTTGACCCTCAGAGCACCCTGTAGGGTGAACAGTGAAGGAGAGCGGTTACCTCCATGTCTGGAATCACTGGTGTGCTGCCTCTTTTTAACATAACTGGATCTTACACTCGTCTATCTAACAGAGCCATCTACCCATATTTGCAAACAAACTCCGGATAAGAGGGGCTATTTTACTTGGCTTCTTTGACTGGTGTCTTTGGATGGAGCAGAGGAAAAAGAGAGATTAAATAACAAGGAGAGGAAAAACAAAGCCATGCACGGAGACATGCAGCATTATATTCCCAAACATGCACGCTCCATTTGACAGAGCCCACAAAAGACCCCAGATTTGGGAAAAAGACTCTGTTTCATGAGAGTAATTCTTCCTGGGCTTTTCAACAAAAACATTGTCACTCTCTAGGCCAGTCTGGCACCCTAATTTCTACTATAAAACAAGCTTCAACTTGGTCTGGCAGTAAAGGGGAAAGGTGAAGTTTGAAAAAATAATTTTCCATGCCCCACCCCCCACTTCATTGTGGTGCCATCCTTGACTCCCACTGCCAGGAGCCCATTACTGCCCTATGTCCCTCGTGCCTAAGGCCTGGTCAAGACACAGTGGTGGTGGCCCCTGTCCTCAAAGCTCTGCTTTCTGCCATGTGACTGTGGGTGGTACTAGTTCATACTGTTGGTGGTGTAGACAAACGCTTTGGGTTAGACAGGCTCACAGCACACAGCTACGTAGGCCAGTGGCTTCTCTGGGTCTCTGTTTCCTAATGTATAAACGGATATTTCTTCCCTAGTAAGGTTGTTGACAGGATCCAATGAGATAACAAATGCAAAGCTCCAGGCTGGACACAGGCACCCGGAAAGCTCCACACTGTATACCCTGAGGATCCTGGGCTCCTCCCCCACCTCCCGAGGTAACAAAGTACTTGTCTCCTTAGGGTTAGCATAGTGCAGTGATGGCGAACCTCTGACACGCGTGTCAGCGCCATTTCTGATGACACGGGGCCGCTGAGGCGGCCGCATGCCAAGGATGAAACATTTATGTTATTTAAACTATAAATATCGCGAAATAATGTTTTTTCCTCCAAGGGACACACTACCCGAGTTATGCTCAGTTTTTTGGCGAAGTTTGAAACACCAAGCTCAAAAGGTTGCCCATCACTGGTATAGTGGGACCAAAGGAGCATGGAATTTAAGGACACATTTACAAGGCAGTGAGAAGTGGACAGAGGATAAGGACTTGCTCAGTGCCCTCCCACCCCACTGAACGTGCTTTCATACACCTACTGTGGACTCAGACCCTCAGAGAGGGTTCAGGACACCATTCAGCAGAAAGGCTGGAGGAAGGTGACCAGTAGAAAGCACAATTCTGCATAAAGATCAAAATTGAAATTCTACAGATAAAATTTTTTGTTGCTAATCCTCACCTGAGGGTATTTTTCCCATTGATTTTTAGAGAGTGAAAAGGAGGGAGGGATGGGGAGAGAGTTAGAGATAGATAGATAGATAGATAGATAGATAGATAGATAGATAGATGGATGGAAGGAAGGAAGGAAGGAAGGAAGGAAGGAAGGAAGGAAGGAAGGAAGGAAGGAAGGAAAGAAAGAAAGAAAGAAAGAAAGAAAGAAAGAAAGAAAGAAAGAAAGAAAGAAAGAAAGAAAGATGTGAGAGAGACACATCGATTGGTTGCCTCCTGCACACACCCCAACTGGCGCTGGGGATTGAACCTACAACCCTTCAGTGTGCAGGCCAACACTCTAACCACTGAGCAACTGGCCAGGGCTCTACAGATAAAATTTTACTGTGCAAGAGAGATGGGTGCATTAATGGGAATTACAATTTGATGAAGTTAGGATTCACTGCTGTCTTAGCTGATTTTTAATATACTGAGTTGAAAGAAAGTTTAAAGTCATCCTTATTATTAAATGCTTAGCCAATTCAGAGTTCTTTGGGTGAATTAAAGTACCTTTTAACATGTCAGGGAAATTAAATTACTTTTTTTAGAGCTTATGATAAATCTATTTGACTCTTTGTTAGCAAAAACTTTACATTCATCATTCATTGAAATTAATTTTGTTCATTCAATAACTTTTAATTCCAAGAAATATCATACTTATTAGGCTTTAACCATAGACTTAAACAACCAAATCCAGGCAGTGAATTTGAGTAAATTTAGCTGATGCTGGGGCTGGGAATTTCATTCTCTGAAATATCTTAGAAAATAAAGCCTACGATTGTGAGGATAGCAATACATGTGTACATTATTGTGTCAATCTTTCGTTTGTTGTAGTTTTTAAATTTAACTCGTTAGTTAGTTATTCCCACACCATTTTGCATAAAGAATAAAAGACCACTCAGAAGATTTTATAAAATATAGCTTGATAGCATTACACATAGGTGAAAAGAGTGGAAAACAAAGATAAGTACATGAAATAGAGTCCAACAAAAATGTGTTCTATATTTAGTCACTTTAGTACCAATTTTTTAACCAGATGAGGAAAAAATAGTATGACTTTTTATAAGTATAAAATGTTTAACCTCTTACTATTTCCAGTTTAAGCTTCGCCCATTTGAAGGACATTCTGAAAGTATTCCAGTGTACATCTCAGAATTTCTAAGGAGTCTTCTTAGAATCAAAATCAAATCTTATTGTAAAGTTAAGTTACTATTTTTCTGCCAGATCATTAGAAAATCCTGCAAGAATACAAATCTCCCCATAGTGTAAACTCCTGGTAAGTGATAGTATTTTCTATTTTAGGGATTGGTGTAGAGATACATCTATATCTATATTTTTAAAGATGGAAAATTTCTGTATTTTTTAAGATGGAAAATTGCTTGCAGGTTTATGTTTATAGGCTTCTAAGACTTCACCCATGTCCTAATCCTCCACCTAATGAACTATTTTTGTACTTAAAAGATTTTCCCAATTAAAGCTTTAGTTTTATCAGCAAAAATAGTCACCTCAGAAACACCTAGCTCTTAGGGGGATTTAGCACTCACAATCTTAGATTTTCTAAGTCTTAATTTTAAGTGTTCTGTCCTATATTCTGTACCACTGAATCATCAAAATCTCCCCAAAATGTCAGTGTTTTGGCAAAAATATATATTATACCAGTAGATAACTGAAGGTTAATTCTTTTAGGAAAAAGATACACACACACACACCCTCAGAATTAACCCCCTGAGAGTTGAAGAAGCTTTATTTAGCCAGTGATGAAGGGCTGCTTCTGCAGCAGTAATTGCCTGGCACTTCTGTCCTTCCAACCTTGCAAAATGAGGAGAGCAGCCTCCCATGGTTCAGGGGGGAAAGCTCCTTGGCACAGAGAGGCAGCTACTGACACTGGAAGTCAGGCTAAACTCAAGACACAAAAAATAAGGGTGGGCACCAATGGCATCTGATATACACGCTCTCTTTTACCTCCTTGCCATTTATATGGTGAAGGAGCTGGGTCCCTTTGTCCTGTAGAATTTCCAACATTCTGGATTTTGTTGATTGCATCCACATAGTGTCTTAATATGTTTGCTGTCCCCTGCATTTCCTGCACTCTAGCTCTCTAATGGGCAGGTTGCTATAGACTTGATCAGTTAGCAGTTTGGATACTTTAACAAGAAGACATCATTGATGATAATGACAGGACTTTTCATTAGTGGATATATAATGTCCAGCTGTCTCTCTTTGTGTGATGTTAGACATTTAGCCAAAGTCCATTATTTCATTAGTGTACAAGTGTTCTAATTCTCATTCCTTACTCATTTATTAACAGGAATACTTCTATGATAGAGAAACTTCCCCTGGCCAACTATTTGGTTATTCTGTGATACTCTCAGTACAATAAAGGTAGGATAAATGCTTGATCCTTACCTTGCATTTACCAATTCTCACAATCCTCTATAGTTAACCATGAGTTCTTTATTTCTTATGAAGGCATAGATTTAAACATATCTGCTGTTTCAATCTATTGTTCAAATTGTTCCATTTTTGACCAGTGAAAACCCATTCAAACTGGCTTCTGAGTTCTTTTTTGGTTACTACTTTGGTGGTCATTGAAAAGTTCTTGCTTTATTATTTCACACTATGTACCAGGACCTTCTTGAATTTTTCCTGCCCCGGTCTTGAAATTAGCTGTTTTGCATTGTTTTTCAAGAATCTGGGTTCCTTTCAGTAGGAAACAGTAAGAGAGACCGCAGTTTGGGTGCCATGAGAGCTCATTGCTGCTAGGCTGGTCCTTGTTTCTAGACCTTGTTGATGGGCGAAGCTAAGAAACTCGTGGTGGTTGGGTTTTTTGGCCTTTGTTTTGTGTTTTAAGAGAAATGCATCCTGAGCTCATACTGATGTTTTCGATTCAAATTAGGACTATATGGTTTCCACTTCTTTGGTTTTATATCTTTTTCCCCCCACATACTAACACCTTGATTCTTAATAATATAAACATAATTATTTATTTGCCATATCTTATATCATATGCCCTAGTTTCAGAACAGCAGTGCTAATATTACTACAAATAGCATGATCATTGAAAGTAAATTAAAGTGTATGTCCAATTCTTTTTCTTCTTAGGTTAGATCCCACTAGTTTATACATTAAATTTCTGTTTTTAAAAGTCAGTAGGAATAATTCTCCTCTGTGTAGTTAAGTCACTAACTCAACACAGTAATCTGATTTTGCTTTCTGTTTTTAGGAATTATTTTTAAAGTTTAATTTGATTATATAATTATGAAAAATATAAGTCCAACTTATAAAACAAAGTATAATAAAAAAGTAGAGTTTCTATCCATGTTTCCTCCACTCTCTTACCAATATAGGTAACCAATTTTAAAATATTTTTTTCAGTTTTTAAAATTATGCTCTTCTGCCCTGACCCGTGTGGCTCAGTTGGTTGATCATTATCCCATGCACGGAGAGGTCACCAGTTAGGGCACATGCCCAGATTGCAGGCTCAATCCCCAGTAGGGGGCGTGCAGGAGGCAGTAGATCCATGTTTCTCTATCTCCCTCTCTTTCTTGCTCTAAAAAATAAATAAAAATGTATTTTTAAAATAAATAAATAAATAAATAATTATGCTGTTCTTTCATTGTTGTGATTTTATATATTCACATCCCTGCCACCTTATTATTTTTTTATTTTTTTTACAGTTCAATAAAGTTGATTATATTTATTTATTTTTATTTTTTTAATAAATCTTTATTGTTCAGATTATTACAATTGTTTCTCCTTTTTTCCCCCCATATCTCCCCACAACCCGGTTCCCACCCAACCTCTACCCTTACCTCCCCCCCGCTGTTGTCCTTATCCATAGGTGTATGATTTTTGTCCAGTCTCTTCCCGTACCCCCCACACAGACACCCCTTTCCCCCTGAGAATTATCAATCCACTCCCATTCTATGCCTTTGATTCTATTATGTTCACCAGTTAATTCTGTTCCTCAGATTTTTAATTCACTTGATTTTTAGGATCACTTGTTGATAGATATGTATTTGTTGTTCATAATTTTTATCTTTACTTTTTTCTTCTTTTTCCTCTTTTCAAAGAATACCTTTCAGCATTTCATATAATACTGGTTTGGTGGTGATGAACTCCTTTAGCTTTTTCTTATCTGTGAAGCTCTTTATCTGCCCTTCAATTCTGAATGATAGCTTTGCTGAGTAGAGTAGTCTTGGTTGTAGGTTCTTGCTATTCATCACTTTGAATATTTCTTGCCATTCCCGTCTGGCCTGCATAGTTTCTATTGAGAAATCAGCTGACAGTCGTATGGGTGCTCCCTTGTAGGTAACTAACTGTTTTTCTCTTGCTGCTTGTAAGATTCTCTCTTTGTCTTTTGCCCTTGGCATTTTAATTATGATGTGTCTTGGTGTGTTCCTCTTTGGATTCCTCTTGTTTGGGGTTCTGTGCGCTTCCTGAACTTGTAAGTCTATTTCTTTCACCAGGTGGGGGAAGTTTTCTGTCATTATTTCTTCAAATAGATTTTCAGTATCTTGCTCTCTCTCTTCTTCTGGCACCCCAAAAATTCAGATATTGGTACGCTTAAATCCATCCCAGAGGCTCCTTACGCTATCCTCACACTTTTGGATTCTTCTTTCTTTCCGCCTCTCTGGTTGGGTGTTTTTTTTCTTCCTCATATTCCAGGTCTTTGGTTTGACTCTTCAGGTATGGTGGTCTACAGTTGAGTGTCTGTATATTCTTTATTTCAGACAGTCTATGCATCATTATTTTGGTATTCTCATTAAGGTCCTTGAAGGTCTCTTCAAGTTTCTCAGCAATTTTTAGAAGATTCTTGAGTAGCCGAAACCGGTTTGGCTCAGTGGATAGAGCGTTGGTCTGCGGACTGAAAGGTCCCAGGTTCGATTCCGGTCAAGGGCATGTACATTGGTTGTGGGCACGTCCCCAGTGGGGGATGTGCAGGAGGCAGCTGGTCGATGTTTCTCTCTCATCGATGTTTCTAGCTTTCTCTCCCTCTCCCTTCCTCTCTGTAAAATATCAATAAAATATATTTAAAAAAAAAAAAAGAAGATTCTTGAGTAACCTTATAAAAGTGGTTCTGAACACTGTCATCCATTAGTTTGCTTTCCTCCATCTCTCCTACTCGTGACATACTTCGGTGTCTCCGCATTTTGGCTGCCTCCCTGTGTTGATGGAGTGGCTTTGTGTGGTCAGTGACCTATAAGGGCCGGTAGCTCAGCTTCCCCAATCACTCTAGGTGGTCGCTCTTGGTACACCCTTTTGTGGGCTGAGTGGAAAGTCTTGGTGTAGTTAAAAGCCTTGATTGCTGTTGGTACACTGGGAGGAATTGACCTCCAGGCCAATTGGCTGTGAGGACCTGCTGTGTCTATAATGGAAGAATTGCTGTGCTGGAGACATAGTAGGGCTTTGGTGCTCACTGAGTCTGCCTCTTGAATGTGTCCCTTATGAGAGTGGTTGAAATCTGGTGTCATCCACACCGACCACTAGATACCCTAGTGTCTGGATCTCCAATGGGGTGCAGGTCTGAGGCCTCCCAGCAGGAGCTACAGCAAGAGCTACAGTTTTCTCCTCTTTGTTTGGGCAGTTTTGGAGCAGTCTGACTGGAGCTGCAGTTAATTTGGTTGAGCTGCCACAGAACAGGCCATTTATATGTAAAAGCCGCTGTGTGGAGCCTGGGCGGGTTTGTAGAATGTGTGGGGTGGGGTCCCAGGGCGGGGCGGGGTCTCAGGGCGTCACTAGGCTAGGGCGTGGCCAACGGCCATGACTGCCTTCAGCTGTCTTTGCCTTTCCGCATTTCCAAGTCCCCGTGTCCCACGCTCCAGCGCAGCAAACCTTGATTGCTGGGCGCACCCCTGCAGAAAAGTCACTCTCACTCTCCGACCGATGGCCGAGAGTCCAACTTCCCCCGTTGGCGTCTGGGACCCCCGTGTGTCCCCAGAAACTGGAGTTCAGAGTGATCGGGAGTTTGTCTCCCTTCGGTTTGAAGAAAAGCCGCGCGCCCAGTCGCCTGCCGCCAGCCTGCTTCGTGCGTGCCTCCGTGCCTCAGCTCTCCAGCATTTGCACTCCCTTCTCTTCTTAGTTGTAAATCTACCACTCAGCCAGCTTTCCCGTGTTTCTGGGTGGTAGACGTTTTGTTTTTTAGTTGTATTTTTGAAATTGTTGTGTGAGGCGGCAGTTTAGTTGTTTAACTTTGCTGCCATCTTGGTTCCTCCCCCACCTTTTTAAAAAATAAGTGGAAGCATATATTTTTCTCCATCTATTTTTTTTCCAGATAATAATGCATCCTGCACAGTATATAGAGGTAACAGCATATAGAGACATTTCTAGTTTACAGCTGCATGGTTATCCACTGATGGTGTCAGAGTCTCCTGTTGGCTTATTTCCAGCATCTTGTTGTTATGAACAGAATTGCAGTAAATATCCTCTAAATTATAAATGGAGTTTGAAGTTTCAAAAACATAAATGTTCTAAGACCTTATTTTGAAATTGGTTAGGTAATTAATGGGTTGAAGAGTTTTGTTTGTTTAAACTGTTCATAGTATATTCTAGTTATAATCTCATAAATGTGGCTTCTACACTTTCTCATTTATATTATGCAGTAAAATTCCCTTGTGTCCTAGCATATGACCAGCTGCTGCAAATGGTCCATGGAAGGATGAGAAAGGTATAGTCTCTGCTGTGAGACTCAAGCTTAGTATCTACCTACTGATGCAATTCTATTTTTCAGCACCCACCAAATGCTGTGAAAGATATGTTAGTGCCTCTTACAACAATTATATTCCTGTCCATTTCTCCCTAATTTTTCAGAAACTTTTCCTTTTTAAAATCGATATTACTATAATGGCTCATGCATTTTCATTGTGAATTATTTCTTTTATCAATATAAAATGATCTTTGTTTTTCTGACAAATTTTGCTTTGAATGACAGTAATATTAATTATTGGCTTCTTTTTTCCCTTTCTTCCTTTTTTTACTTTTTATTTTGTTATTTACCACTTTATTTTTAGCATTCACCGCAGAACAGCTGCCCCTTTTTTTCTAGCTGATAATGGTCTTGAGATACATGCTTCTCTATCTCCCTCTCCCGCTCTCTTTAAAAGGGAAGTAGGCAGGGGACTCTCTCAACCTCCAGCAATGCTTTCTGTGTCCAGGCAACGCTTTGACGGCTCCTGATAGGGCTTCCCAGTCAAGCTCCATAAGATTTCCACTTAATGATGTTTCCTCTCAGAATCTGGCTGTCGCTCAAGCTTCGTTTCCAGTATCAGGGTTGTGCAGGTTCATCATTTTTCAGTGTCTGGAGGAGACCATGGATGCATAAAGTTAGAAAAGTGCATTAGAACGCATTCCATTTTAAACTGGGAGTCATGTTTTGAACATTCCCTGCTACTTGATAATATAATTTTACTTAACTTTGCATTATAAGAGCTTATCTTAAAAAGAACTTAAAGCTGAATATGACACACACAAAAAAACTATATATCACAAGTGATAAAATTTACTTATAGATTTTTATTCTATGAATGTGACTATTTCAGAACTAAAGAAAATACATGACTTTGTCCTTTTACTTTTAGGTATTTTTATATTAAGAACGTATTTATTTTTAAGAACATTTACATTTTTATATTAAGAACTTGAGATGAATTGGAAATTTCAACAATAACTCCATTCCATTACTCTGATATTTGCAAAAAAAAATTAAAAATTGGGGGTAAACCTAGTTATTCAATAAACTGAGTTCTTCAAACAATACAAGTGGCTCTCTAGCCATTTTAAATGACTTTATAATAAACAGATGAGAATTCAACTCTTCTATTAATTGATAAATGTAGTTTATTAAATTTTTATTTCTTATATATTTTTATTCTTTTCAAAAGAACTACATTTACTAATGTCCCTTAACTTGTCACCTTTAGAGATTTTTATATTAAAAACATTTAGAGAGATCCCTCAGACAAAATTTTCCAATTTGCAGCTCAGAAAACATTATCATTCCTAAAGACCATAAATTGAAATTCATCCATTTTTTTAAAATATATTTTTTATTGATTTTTTTTACAGAGAGGAAGGGAGAGGAATAGAGAGTTAGAAACATCGATGAGAGAGAAACATCGATCAGCTGCCTCCTGCACACCTCCTCCTGGGGATGTGCCCGCAACCAAGGTACATGCCCTTGACTGGAATCGAACCTGGGACCTTTCAGTCCGAAGGCCGACACTCTATCCACTGAGCCAAACCGGTTTGGGCAGAAATTCATCCATATTTCAAATTGGAAAACTGAGTCTCTAAATCACAGGACTATTTTTTCCCCACTTTTTATTTTTGAAATAATTTCAAATTTATAGAAAAGTTGAAAAAATAAGAGAAAGAAAATAATAGGAGAAAGAGGCCTGTATAACCCACATTCATTAAATGTAAACATGTTTTCACATTTACTTTCCCAATCTTTCTTCATCACTCTCTTTTTTCTCTCTCTCCATATGTACACACATTTACACATACACACATCATAAGAATAAGAACATTCCCTTACACAATCCCAGTTCAGTTATCACAAATAGAAATTTAACATCGATATAATAATCATTATTATATCAGTCTGTATTCCAATTCTTCCCACTTTTCTAATGTCTGCAAGCCAGAGCCATCACAGGACCATGGATTGCACTAAGCTGCCATGCCTCTTTAGTCTCCTCTGACTTGGAGTAGCTCCTCAGCCTTTCTTGTCTTGCCATCAACAGTTTTGAAGAGTGCAGAGTGTTGTAGAATAGGAACTAGTTTTCATTCTTCTCCACCCATTCTGGAGTTAGCTTTGCCTTCACAGATAAACTTGCTGTGTGCTATTTTAATCTTCCAGAATCTATTCCTTAAAGGTGAGTATACATAACTTGTGGTCATGAATCTTTATGTGTTGCATCTGAATTGACATGCACATACAAAGACTTAAGGCAAATGTAAAAAGAGTGTGGCTGAGTGTAACATAGTGCTTACTCTGTTACATACATTCCATCCTCATAGCAGTGCTAGGAGGTCAATACAATGATCATCGCCCCCATGTTACAGCAGAGGAAACTAGGAACAGAGAAGTTAAGTAAGTTCGCCAAAATCACACAGCTAGAAAATGGCAAAACCTGAACTTCAACCCCAGCAATCTGGCACGAGAGGCTTCTGTGGGCCCCGTCTTGCCCAAATAAACCTCATCCCCTCTTTTACAAGCATGCAGCCTGGGGAGCATTGGGTCTTTATCATAGGTTGGCATGTGTTGTAGGTAACAAAATGCGTGAGAACAACATCCTGCTCTACTGTGCAAGCCCCAGGCTCTACATCTGAGCCAGGTAGGAAAAGACCAGAGCAAGCAACAAGTTAGCCACAGATACAAGTGAGCTCCCTGAAAGCAGGAAATGGCAGTGTCTGGACAAATGGTCAGAGTCATACTTAAGAAAGTTAAATATTTACTCAGCTGGCAGGAGTAAATATTACATTTTTAATTGTTATCCACTTTAGTCCATATTTAACTAGTGTCCACTGTGTAGGGAAAACCATATAATGCATTCTAGAAAATACCCAAATAGAAGAAAGGGTCTCAGGGAGCAATAAGAATTCATGAAAGAGCAAAAGCTTGAAAATATTTTCAAAGCTGTATCCATGTGTTGATAAATTAGTGTGCTACGAGGAAAACACTGTTCACACAATCCTAAGAATGCTATTCGAGTAGGAAAAGTTTAAAAAGGTACGTTTTCCCTTGAAGATGTAATTTACAAATGGGTTTAGAAAATCAAGGGGCCATGTGGCGTTAAGAGTGTCCAGAGGGGTTACTGATCCACAGCTGGGAGTGGATAGGGAATGGGGTGTTGTGGGCCTACAGGGAGGAGAGCGCTCTGGGCTCACCTCAAAAACTGAAGGGCAGGAACAGCCCGCGTGACAATGAAAAGTCAGCATTAGCGCATTCGCATTCGTTCCCCAGTTGGGTGAGAACATGCAGATGTGCCCAGGGTCCCAGATGTCAGGAAGAAGGGTCTCTCTCATAGGAGGGAAAGCTTGGGTTTGGGTTTTGTTGTTTTAGTTTTTCAAGAATGTTAAAACAAGTAAGTAAGCATGAAAGAGGGCTATGTAAACAGCCCGCTGGATCAAAGTCAGAAGAAAAGCACCAAGGGTTTAAGAAAAAGCCCTGTGTTCTGAGAAGTGGTGATGCTAAAGACAGGAGGCAGCGAGTTCAGGTGGAAGAGGGTGGGGAGAATGAGGCGGACATGAGGAAGTCCCCACTCTGTGCGTTTTGTTACAGATAGCTGTGGAGATGAGATGGTAATTGGATGTTGAAGCGAGGTGGTCAAGGGAGGGATATTTTTTAAGAGGGAGCATACAGATGGGCTACAAGGTCCCTGTCTGAGCTTGTGCCTACAGAGCTGTACATGAAAAATCAGCTCCCAAGGACTGCTTATCATGACTTCAGTCACTGGGAGACCGTTCAAATGAAATAGGACCATTTGTGCAGAAAATAGAGGGGATCATAGATATAAAATTCCAAACTGTTGTGCAAACTGACTGGGAATTGAACCGTCACCTCCTGGTTCGTAGGTCGACATTCAACCACTGAGTCATGCTGGCTGGGCAACCTTGAGTAAGTTTCTTAATCAGCAGTGAAGACACACAGTTCTCTCTCTCTCTCTCTCTCTCTCTCTCTCTCTCTCTCTCTCTCTCTCTTTCTCTCTCTCCCTCCCCCCCCCCCCGCCCCTCTGGTTCATTTATCCAAATCTCAGTGTCCTGATACCTGAGCATCAATCCTAGCTCCTCCACATGACCCCTGCCTGAGGTTCATAGGCAAATCTAGTCCAGAGCCTTGGAGGCAGTCGGCCAGCCTGCCTTTCGCTTTGTGTTTCCTTATGTGGGAAGGAGAAACACCCTAAATGTGAGCTTTAGTGAAGGGAAGGTGGTCATGTGGCAGCGTCTTCAGGATTAGTTCAGCAAAAGAAAGGAAGTGAAAGTCAAACTCTCCACACATGCTTTTCACTAGAAAATCACCAAATCACAGTGACTCAGCACATCGGGCTTTTTTGTCATTGGTACCTGATATTATGCCATAATGACTCAAACATTGCTCCAAACTTGTTGCCTTGTCACAACTCACCAGGTGGCCAGGAAAACCTACTCAATGCAGGTAAACATGTTTGTTACACCAAAAGCAAAGGTAGAGATTGCATGGCGGAAGCAGGCAGTGATCTGGTAAAGATCAAAGGTCCCTTTTAAAAGGAATTTGTCATTGGCTCACGCTCTCACATTTAAGCTCTTGCTGACTTATTGTACACTACTCAAAGCTGCACCCAGCTAATGTTTAGAAATTCATTGGGGGCAAAGTCCAATATCAAATTTTTAAAAGTATGTGACTTGCCCTACTCATGCCTAGGTATATACTTAGTAACCAATCTAGGTACACCCACCCACACACAGCATGATTGTAGAAATACAGAATGATAACTGAACACCAAAATGAGGCATAGGGGTTCAGAACAAGTCACCCCAAGATGTGCTTCTGTGGTATGCAGATTATTTTTGAACTAAAGGCAACCAAAACCCTTTGGACTCAAGAGAAACTTTGCCACTCCTCTCATCCCCAGTTATCTAGAAGAATTTAAATGAGGGTCTTGCTCACAATGAAATTATCAGAGATAACGTTATGGCCTATCTATATGACAGAGAAAACTACTAATTACTATCTGCTCTTCTTATCATCCCACAATGACCTTTCCCCCTCTGAAGCCCCTGGGAGACTTACCTCATCCTTAGCTCAGAATGCCATATGACTTCATTTTAACTTCCTGTCATATATACTTCTCGTGTGTGCGGTTTCCGACTCTCTCATGTATGAGGGGTTCCCATACCTACGTACATAATAAAATTTGGTTATTAATCTGTCTCATGTAGATTTAAGTATTAGGCCAGTCAAAAGAACTTGGAAGATTAGAGAAAAGTTTCTGCCTTCCCCACATAGATCAATAAAGGATTATTTTTAATAAGAAATAAGAAAAAACACTAGCGATTGGCCACAACTTCCCTCTGCATTGATGTATACATACACATTCTCACTCCTTTTCAAAAACTTTAAACCAAATGAAGGGAAACAGTGAAAACTTTAAGACTGTAAGGAGTTTATAAAATATCACTGTTTAGTTGTACACAGTAGACCCCCTTATCCTTGGCTTCACTTTCCTCAGCCTCAGTTACCAGTGGTCCACTGCAGTCTGAAAATATTAAGTGGAAAATTCCAGAAATGAGCAACTCATACATTTTAAATTGCATGTTGTTATGAGTAGCATAATGAAATCTCACGCCATTCCTCACCGTCCCGCTCCTTACTGCCCTGACCGTGAATCATCCCTTTGTCCAGGCTAGCCATGTTGTATAGCTACCCGTCCCAAAGGTCATGGTATCACAGGGCTTGTGCTCAAGTAACCTTTATTTTACTTAATGATGGCCCCAAAGCTATCATTACTTTTATTACAGCGTATTGTTGTAATTGTTCTATTTGATTATTATTGTTAATCTCTACTGTGCATAATTTATAAATTAAACTTTATCATAGGTATTAACCTAAAGATAAAAGGCCAAAGTGAGAGGCAATGCATTTTTTTGAGATCCCAAAGAATAGCTATTAGGATAGCACTGTTTTGGGCAGAAATCCAAATAGTGTTCTGATTAGAAGGCAAAGGCAAGGGGTGTTCATGAGAAAGGGAAGGGCAACAATTACACAAATAGAAGGAAGGAATTTCTATGGGTGCAGATAAGCAAACATAGTGATGCTAATTCGAAAGAATGTCGTTAATTTTGTGTCTTGGTCATAACAGACAGTTGTTTGGAATACTGTGCTGCTTCAGGCCAGACCAAAGGTTAATTTGCCCATTTTAACATTCCAAAGGTCTGACGAGTAAGACATGCAAGGCAGTTTTTCAAGAATGGCAGCTCTGACTCTATTTTAAAGTGACTCCATTTTCATTCTTTTTTACATAGATATGTCTGTCTGTCTGTCTGTATGTATGTATGTATAGGAGAAAATAATGTTTCTAGGGTTTACTACTATCTGTGGTTTCAGGCATCCACTGGGGATCTCAGAACATATCCCCACAGATAAGGGAGGACTAGTGAATATCAATTTTCTTTCTCATTATTCAAAGTGTATACTTTCTAAAATGTATTGAGGTGCAATATACATACGGTAACGTGCACAGATGTTAAATGTGGAGCCGCTGAATTTCTCCATGTGCATTTACCTGTATAACCACCATCTAATTCATTCAAAATAGAGGACATCTCTGCTCTCCTCCAAGAAAGCTTGCCCCTTCCCAGTAAGTATCTCTCCATAGATACTTATTGTGACCTGTATCACCACAATTTGTCTGTTCTTGAAATTTGTGTAAGTTAAGTCTGTAAGACACATACTTTTAAATTAATTTAATTATCTTAAATACAATATATTCAAAAGGTAAAAACTATTTTTTCTCTCTCACGTCTGACCTCTAGCCACTTACTTTTTCTTTTTTAATTTTTTAATTTCTTTATTGATTAAGGTGTCACATATTTGTCCTCATCCCCCCATTCCCATTCCCCACCCCTCCCCACGGATGCCCCCACCCCCCTATTGTCCCCAACCATTGGTTAGGCTCATATGCATGCACACAAGTCCCTTGGTTGATCTCTCCCCGCTACCTCCACCCTCCCCTACCCTCCCTCTGAGGCCCGACAGTCCGATCGATGCCTCCTTTTTCTGGGACTGTTCTTGTTCATCAGTCTATGTTGTTCATCATTTCCCCTAGATGAGTGAGATCATGAGTTACTAGAAATATACTTATAAGAACCGAATGTGAAACGAGCAATAATAGTTATGCGGACAGGCAAATGAATCAGTCTGTAGTAAGTTTCTTTCTGGACCAACAGTTCTTTTGAGACCCAATTTCAATGTCCATCAGTTCCTTATGTGTACATATCGGCACTGACTTTTCAGCTCTGGATGGTGGACAAATGGTGGTAATGCAGGTCTGATTCCCTCTGGTTTGGTCTCGCCCGGACCCAGGGGCGCGGCTTCACCCAGACTCAGGGGCGCGCGGCCTCACCCGGACCTGGGACCCAGCATCACCCAGGCCCTGGGGCGCGTGGCCTCTCCCGGACCCAGGGGTGCAGCCTCACCTGGACCCGGGACCCAGCCTCACCCGGATACAGGGGCACGTGGCCTCACCCAGACCCAGGGGCGCGGCCTCACCCGGATCGAGGGGTGCACGGTCTCACCTGGACCCGGGATCCAGTACACCCGGACCCAGGGGTGTGTGGCCTCTCCCGAACCCAGGTGTGCACGGCCTCCCCCGGGCCCGGGATCCAGCTTCACCCGGACCCTGGGGCCCATGGCCTCTCCCGGACCCAGGGGCGCGTGGCCTCTCCTGGACCCAGGGGCACGGCCTCACCCGGACCCGGGACCCAGCCTCACCCGGATCCAGAGGCGCACGGCCTTACCTGGACCCGGGATCCAGCTTCACCAGGACCCAGGGGCGCGTGGCCTCACCCAGACCCCGGGGTGTGTGGCCTCTCTCGGACCCAGGGGCGCACGGCCACGCCCGGACCCGGGGGCGCACGACCTCACCCGGACCCGGGATCCCGCTACACCCGGACCCGGGGGCGCATGGCCTCACCCGGACCCGGGACCCAGCCTCACCCAGATCCAGGGGCGCATGGCCTCACCCGGACCCAGGGGCGCGGCCTCACCTGGACCTGGGATAGCCACTTAGTTTTTCTACCCAAAGGCAACCAAAGCTTCTTGTGCTTCTCTAAGAAATATTTACTCATATCCATACATAGTATTCTCCTCTCACACAAGTTTTATAGAATGCTTTATATACATTCATCTACATAGTGCTTCATATGTTACATTTTACACACACGCATAGATAATGAATATTGTTTCCTATTCAAGACTTTCCCTATTTTTATTCTGTTGCTGAGTATTCCATTACTGAACCAAGCCCCTCTTGATAAACAGTTAGGTTATTTTTGTTTGCTATGATAAACCTTTATATATGTTACTAGAGGCCCAGTGCACGTGGGGGGATCCCTCAGCCTGGCCTGCACCCTCTCCAATCCGGGACCCTTTGGGGGATGTCCAACTGCTGGTTTAGGCCTGATCTCTCTCACAATCTGGGACCACTGGCTCCTAACCGCCTCTGCCTGTTTGCCTGATCACCCCTAACCGCTCTCTCCTGCCAACCTGATCGCTCCTAACTGCCTCTGCCTTGGCCCCGCCACCATGGCTTTGTCTGGAAGGATGTCCTGTCTATCTGGTCTAATTAGCATATTACCCTTTTATTAGTATAGATTCCACACATGGAAGTAAATCTATCGGGGAAAAAAATCTTAAAACTAGAATTGCTGGTCAAAGGACACAGACATTTGCCCTTTTTATAGATTTACAAAATTATTCCAATGACATAGAAGTTGTTCCATTTAAATTCCAATATAAACTCTCCGGGCCTGTTTTCTCATGCCTTTGCCAACATAGGGTATTATTAAACTTTTGGATCTTTGCTAATCTGATAAGGAAAAATGGTTTCTCTGAGTATATCTAATTTGCATGCCTCTTATTGTGAGTGAGGTTGAGCATATTTTCATGGGTCTAAGAGTCATTTGTATTTCCTTTTCTGTGTTCTGTCTTTTTATATTTTTTGTTTTCCTATTTGATTGTTTATTTTATTACTTCAAAGATGCTTCTTATATGTTAAGAAATTTAATTGTGAAATGTCTTACATTTCCCCTAGTTTGTTGTTTATCTTTTTGTCCTTCCTTATCGTGGCATTTGCCATAAAGATTTATGTAATTGAATTTTATTGTATAGCTTCTGACCTTTCCACTAAAAGATTATTAAAGAAGATTCTCCCAGGGATTCTTTTGCTGTTTGAATAGTTTGGTGTGTTTTTTTCCTCTAATTTTAAATGTCTGATTCATCTAGAATTTATTTGGGTATAAGGTGTAAGGTATGGATATGACTTTATCTTTTTCCAGATGACCATTCAAGTTTACAAAAGCCATTTATTAAACAACTGCCTTTTCTCTCTTGACTTGAAATGTCAAATTTGTCATATCCTAAATTTTATTCTTGTTGGGGTCTATTTCTAGAGTTTCTGTCTCCCATTGTAGATCTAGAGTTTCTATCTTTCAGAAGTTTCCAGTACAAAACTGTTTTAATTATTACCTTTTAAAATATTTTAGTATCTGATAGAGTTAGCACCTTTATTCTGCACCCTCTTTCATTGTCTTTTTCAGAATTTTTCAGTTTATTTTTGCTAGTTGGCTTTTCCATATAAACTTTGAATCAGCTTGTCTAGTTGGTATCTTTATTTGGATCTCATTAAATTTGTAAATTAATATAGTATTCATGTTTTCTGTTGTTATCTAACAAACTATCCCAAAACTTAGTAGCTTACAAATTTATTATATTTTCTCATAATTATATTGGTTAACTAGGCCCCTCAGGAAAATTCCCACTTAAGTTTCCTCAGGGGTCTGCAGTCAGGTAAAGACTTCTTCCCTCACATATTTAGTGTCTGAACTGAGACAGGTAGAACAATTGGGGCCAGCCAAATACGGTAGCTCTCTCTCCACAGAGCCTGTCTACATGGTTAGCTTGGGCTTCCTCACAAAATGGCAGGATTGTGGTAGTCAGACTTCCTACATGGTTGCTAAGACTTCCCCCAGGCCAAGTATTCCAAGAAGCACAGGCAGAAGCTCCAGGGCTTCTCATGACCTCGCCTCCGAAGTCACACAGTGTCGTCATCTCCACCACAATCTATATTTCAAAGTAAGTTACAGGGATCCAAGTGGAGGGCACCTCACAAAGGTGTGGATAAGGGGCCATTTTTTAATATTAGCTTCCATATTTAGGGAGAATGACAGCATGAATGTTTTCAAAGGAAATTGTCTGTAAGCTTTTATTTTATTTGGTTCATGCTCAGACGTAACTTTTAAGCAAAGAGAGTTTTTCATATAAAACTCAAGACAAACATTTATTCACAAGTACTAAGAAATAACTTCTGAATTATAAAAAAAGAAACTTAAGGAAATGAAAGTAAAACTATGCATAAAATGTTACTAACATTTTAATAACATTTGATAGTCCCCAAAATGTTTTCCTCCCCAACCTCAGTTGATTTTCAATTCTATACTAGGCAATTTTATTGTTCTGATTTCACAGATGGTTAAACTGAGGCTCAGAAGGTTTCTAACTTGCCCAGGCCCCCACAAGTTGCTCTGACTCTAGAGCCTCTCTTTCCTGCAGCAGAAAAGTGTCTATAGGAGCCAGGCCGATAATTAAAATGAGTTAACTGGCCCACTTGTGTTCTTTCAGAAGAGATAGATTTTGTCTGAATTTTATGTGAATAAGATGTTTTTTATTTCATCAAATAATTATTCTCCCATGCCTAGTTAAATATGCTGTTGTCTTCATCTACCTTTGGTTTCTCATTATTAATAAAGACAGGGTTGCAAGAGATAGTTCACTTTCTCCTTAAGTCTACAAAAGAAATAATACCATAAACTTGATAAATGACAAAGGAAGGCTTTGGCATTGAGAGTAAAAAAAGAGAGTAGAGAGACATGCCAACTGGAAAGGACATCGGAGTCTAATGAAAGCTGCTTCATCTCTCCAGGTTGCCATGAAGGATGATGGGCCCAGTGTTCAATGTCTTCTGATTTTCAAAAGCTGCTACAAGTCCATATTTCAAGTGGAAATATTGCCAATAAATTCAAAATATTTTTAAAAGACTGCGTGGGCCAACACTGGATTAAACAGACAGAACATATCTGAGGGCTGAATAGCCTGCGACTGCTATCTTGCAAATTCTCATCTGGATTTCCTATCCCTTATCACTGCACACGAAGGTAGCCAAGTTCTCCCAATCTCTCTCCCCACAGTATGAAATCCTCAAACCAAGAGACAAAGGTAGAAATGTATGCAAAAACAGTGAACACCACGGACCCTAGCTTAGTCTGGTCAGGCTGCTATAACAGTATACCATAGATTGGGTGGCTTTAAAAGAACAGAAATTTATTTCTCACAGTTATGGAGTCAGGGAAGTCCCAGATCAAGGCACCGGCAGTTTCAGTGTCTGGTAAGAGCCTTCTCCCTGGTTCATAGATGGCTCTCTTCTCACTATAACTCTACATGATGGGGTATTTGTTATAAGGGCACCAACCCATTCATGAGGACACTTTCGCTCTAATCACCCCCAAAGTTGCTACCTCCAAATACCATCACATTGGGGATTAGAATTTCAACATGTAAATTTTAGGCTGGCAAAAATATTCAGTCTATGCCGAAACCGGTTTGGCTCAGTGGATAGAACGTCGGCCTGCGGACTGAAAGGTCCCAGGTTCGATTCCGGTCCAAGGGCATGTACCTTGGTTGCGGGCACATCCCCAGTAGGGGTTGTGCAAGAGGCAGCTGATCGATGTTTCTCTATCATCGATGTTTCTAACTCTCTATCCCTCTCTCTTCCTCTCTGTAAAAATTCAATAAAATATATTTTTAAAAAATATTCAGTCTGTAGCAGAATTCCAACTAAGGCAACAAATAATCCAACCCATAAAAGTTCTTCTAAATAGAGGTCACAATTACCTCTGAAGATCTGCTCACAGGAAGTGAAAGGCCAAGGAGAGAATCAGCAGACACACAGACATGAGGAATCACATTCAATGAACAATACACACTAGAACAATCTGAAAGGAACTTGAAAATATTTCAAATGTCAAAGAGATAGAGGAAGAGAATCTATAAGGCAAAAACAAAACATTTTGAGAAAAAAAAAACAACAAGCATGTTTGAAGGGAGTCAAATGGAATGGATTGAATGTATTGATTTGACCTGAATTGAATACTAAACTGACCAATTATTAACTAGTTTTGTTGTTAATATTACCTAAGAATAGAAAAAATACGGAATAGAAAAAATAGAGAAAACAAATGCGAATTTGCCAATTAAGTTTTTCTTAGTCTAAAGTTATTTAGAAAAATTTTAAAAATGATTCTAAACTTTTATTTCAACTTCTAGTTGTTTGTTTGATAGTGATTTATATTCGAAGAAAAGGGGCATTTTACCTAGTAAACACATGTTTAAGATCAGAATGACTCAAAAGATGAGAGCAGAAGCATTGTGTAGTAATTCTTCTCTGTAGATTAAAGATAACCTTGAAACTAACACAAATTGAAGGTGTTTCTAATTGGTAAGGTAAGTAATAATGGGTATAGACATAATACTGAGCTATAATTATCATTCCTGGGAGTGCATGTGGGTAGGGTCAATTTTTGTATATAAGAATAAATGAGAGAGAAAAGGTAGGTGACATAGTGTAGCATTTCGGGATGTGGTTAGCTACAAATAACAGAAATTCAAAAACAATAGATTAAGTAATAAGCTTGCCCTGTGTAGTGGAATTCTGGGACAGTCCAAGACTACTAAGGAGACTCAGCAGGCTTTTCTGCTTTCTACTTCCGCCATCCTGAGAATGAGGCCTTTGTCTTCACACTTCTCACCTCTTTGTTGCAAAATAGTTGCTGCACCTCCAGGTATTATATTTGCATTCCAGGTAGTGAGAATAAGGAAAAGGAGGGTAGGAAAGGGCTGAATCTGTGACAGGAAAACAAAGGCTTTCACAGAAAGCCTCCACTTATACCTCGTGGGATTCTACAGGTCACCTGGTCCCTCTAGCTGCCTGACAGTCTGGTGAAGCAAATGTTTTTAGTTTGGCACATTGAGTAAAATTAGGCTCTTTTGGAAAGAGGCAATAAAAATTGGCATCAGCAGATATAGTAGGGTCAGGCCCAGCCTCACATATTATGACTATGTTGATGATTAAATATTGAGCAAGTTATGGACTAAATATAATGAGAAATCTTAGTTTAGAATAAACTCCTATTCACATTAATTTTTACTAAGTCCTTTATGCTTTCAGGGAAAAGGTGAACCAAAGCTTTCCAAGATTTTCTTTTCATTTTATTATTATTAACAGGTTTACCTTTTTTTTTAGCTGCAATTGCAACATGTAAACAATGACAAACAGAGGAGGAGCCAAGATGGCAGCATAGGTAAACATCTGAACTTGCTGCCTTGCACAACCACATCAAAACTACAACTAAAAGACAAAAAGGATATTATCCAGAACCATGGGAAGGCTGGCGGAGTGAAAGTTCAACAACTAGAGGGAAAGAGAAAAGCACATTGAGACCGGTAGGAGGTGCAAAGGTGCGGAAGAGTGGAGGTACTGAGGCACACGAAACAGGCTGGCAACTGGGTATGCTGTGGTCTTTTTCAATCGGGAGGGAGATACAAGCTCCCAACTGTTCTAAGCTTCAGTTCCAGGCGAGACTCTGGGGACCCAGACTCTTACGGGGAGAAACTGGACTGTGTGGCATCGGGCCAGAACACAAGGGCGGCTTTCTCTCAGAGGTGCTCACAGGGATTACTGTTCCTGCACGGGGCCATGGGACACAGAGAGCCAGGGACTTCTCCAGGA
Organism: Eptesicus fuscus; assembly: GCF_027574615.1. NCBI lineage: Eukaryota > Metazoa > Chordata > Mammalia > Chiroptera > Vespertilionidae > Eptesicus > Eptesicus fuscus. The sequence continues at coordinate 21,676,565 of NC_072482.1, read as the reverse complement.
GAGGGCTGACGGGAAACCATTGCTGTTTGCTCCACTCTGTGATTCCCTGAGACCACCCCCCCACCCCGCCACCCAATTTACAACCCCACCCAAGCTGTGCGCAGAAGCTTTTGTATAAGAATGGCCTGGCCTTTTGCAATCTAAAACCTAACAAACTGCAGCTGGGTCAAAGAGCCCCAGAGCTTCCAAAAGAAGGCCTAAGGCTCATCAGCAGCCTGCATTGCTTCACAGCTGCACCTCCTCTGGGCACCTCCAAACCCCAAACAAAGAGAAGGAATCTGCAGATCTCTCCGTAGCTCCTGCTGGGTGGCCTCAGGCAGTGTCTGACTTTGCACCTCCTTGGAGATCCAAGAGCCAGTGTACCCAGTGGTCAGAGTGAGACCACACCAGATTACAACTCTTCAGATCCATAAGAGACACACTCAGGGGGCAGACTCAGTGAGCACCAAAGCCCCACTGAAGCAAGTCCTGCCCCATAAGGGTGTTTCCAGCACAGCAGTTCTCCCATTATAGACACAACTGGTCCTCACAGCCAATTGGTCTGGAGGTCAATTCCTCCCAGTGATACCAATAGCAATCAAGGCTTAACTACAATAAGACTGTGCACACAGCCCACAGAGGGGTGCACCAAGAGTGTCCACCTCAGGTAATTAGGGAGGCTGAGCCACTGGGCCCTATAGGACACCTAGCACACAAAGCCACACTATCAACATAGGGAAGCAGCCAAAATGCAGAGACAAAGAAATAGATCACAAAGGAAAGAAATGGAGGAAAGCAAATGACAGGATATAGAGTTCAAAACCACGGTTATAAAGTTACTCAAGAATCTTCTAGAAACCTCCGAGAAATTTAGTGAGACCCTCAAGGATATGAAAAAGAACCAATTAGAAATTAAGCATACTGAAATAAAACATAATATACAGAGATCCAATGGCAGACTAGAGGATCCCAAGAATCAAGTCAAAGATTTAAAATATGAAGAAGCAAAAAACACCCAACCAGAAAAGCAAGAACAAAAAATCCAAAAATAAGAAGATAGTGTAAGGAGCCTCTGAGACAACTTCAAGCGTACCAACATCCAAATTATGGGGGTGCCAGAATAAGAGAGAGAACAAGATATTGAAAACCTATTTGAAGAAATAATGACAGAAAACTTCCCCTACCTGGTGAAAGAAATAGACTTACAAGTCCAGGAAGCACAGAGAACCCCAAACAAAAGGAATCTAAAGAGGACCACACCAAGACACATCATAATTAAAATGCCAAGGGCAAAAGACAAAGAGAGAATATTAAAAGCAGCAAGAGAAAAACAGTTAGTTACCTACAAGGGAGCACCCATATAACTGGCAGCTGATTTCTCAACAGAAACTATGCAGGCCAGAAGGGAGTGGCAAGAAATATTCAAAGTGATGAATAGCAAGAACCTACAACCAAGATTACTCAACCCAGCAAAGCTATCATTCAGAATTGATGGGCCAAATAAGAAAAAGCTAAAGGAGTTCATCACCACCAAACCAGTATTATATGAAATGCTGAAAGGTATTCTTGAAGAAGAAAAGAAGAAGAAGAAGAAGAAGAAGAAGAAGAAGAAGAAGAAGAAGAAGAAGAAGAAGAAGAAGAAGAAGAAGGAAGAAGAGAAGAAGAAGAAGAAGAAGAAGAAGAAGAAGAAGAAGAAGAAGAAGAAGAAGAAGAAGAAGGAGAAGAAGAGAAGAAGAGGAGGAGGAGGAGGAGGAGGGGGAGGAGGAGGAGGAGGAGGAGGAGGAGGAGGAGGAGGAGGAGGAGGAGGAGATAAAAATTATGAACAACAAATACATATCTATCAACAAATGAATCTAAAAATCAAGTGAATAAAAAATCTGATGAACAGAATAAACTGGTGAATATAATAGAATCAGGGGCATAGAAAGTGAGTGGACTGACAATTCTTGGGGGGAAAGGGGTGTGGAGGGTGCGGGAAGAGACTGGACAAAAATCATATACCTATGGATGAGGACAGTTGGGGGGTGGGGGAGGGTAAGGGCATGGGGTGGTTTGGGAACCGGGTAGAGGGGAGCTATGGGGGGGAAAAAGAGGAACAACTTTAATCTGAACAATAAAGATTTATTTTTTTTAAATGACAAACAAAAACTATGAAAACAAAAAAAATTTTGTAACCAAGGTAAAAGAAAAAAGTAATCCAGGCAAAAACTTGATCTGACTAGAAAAGAGGCTATTTAGAGTCTTTATTTATATGAGTTAGTATGAATGTTTATTTTATATGTGGCAGAAATATTAATGTTTGATTAAAGGGTGGTACCCCAGGCCCTACTCAAAATATTACATAATAAATAGTCTCTTTTAAATGGAAGAGTTCTGCCCCAGCTGGTTTGGCTCAGTGATAGAGTGTTGGCCTGGGGACCCAAGGGTCCTAGTTTTTATTCTGGTCAAGGGCACATACTGTGGTTGCAGGCTCCTCCCTGGCCTGGGCAATGGTCAGGGCTCATGCAGGAAGCAACCAATCAATGTGTTTCTCCCACATCAGTGTTTCTTCTGTCTTTCCCCTCTCTCTTCCACTCTCCCTAAAAATCAATGGAAAAATATCCTCTGGGGAGGTTAATCATCACGAAAAAGAAGGAGAAGGAGAAAGAAGGAGAAGGAGAAGGAGAAGGAGAAATGGAAGAGTTCTGAGTTCCTATAGATGGCTAGGTCCAATGGTTTGAATGGAAGATTGTGGAACCATACTTACAAAGATGACCTCAATGTAAATACACAGTTTGACAGAAAGCAAAGGATAATCACATAATAACTTTAAATTAAGAGGCAGATTTTTTTTAATTCTGAAAAAATCCTGGAATAAGATCAGATGAATATATTCCTTAAAAATGAGTAATTTAAGCATTTATATAAATCAGTCACTTAGGATAAAGGCATCAAGAATCATTTATACATTCTAAACATTATACACTTATGAATGCTAAGCTGGTTCCAGGACTAGTCCTAGAAATATCACTGACCAGTATGACTTAATATTTGTCCCCCTCCCCAATATCTCCACAGGATGTCACAGGATAAGGGTACAAAAATTGCACAAGAATTCGTGGCCATTGTTTGTTACTCTGAGATGATTTTCTACCTGAAAATATGTACTAGTAAGCACATACTTCTCAGCATTGGAATACAAATGACATCTAGTAGCCCCCTCTGAACACTTGTGTGTGCTTATCAAACTTCTTCCAAAACACATTAATTTACATAATAAATGATAGTCCAACTATTCAATGTATTATCCTGTTCAGTAGCCATATTATAGTGTACACACACTGTATTACACAAGTGTTGTATAACTGTAAGGTACAAAAATACAACAAATTAACCTTAAGCTCTTTGCAGGGCTGCAGGGGCAGAGCTGAGCGCCAGGTAACTGAGTAGGCCGGACAGCAGTTACAGCAATGCTCCTCTGCTTTTAGCGTGCCCACAGTTGGGGGGCAGAGGAGGTGTTAAAAAAAATACCCGTTCTGATTCAGTAGACCTGGAGTTGGCCCAAGATTGTGCATTTCTCCCAGACTTTCAAGTGACAGCGCAAATGCCGATTGATGGGCCACAGTTTGAATAGCAAAGCCTTAAAACTTCGTCTAACCCTGAGTTTCCATAATCCTCTGTAAAAGGGTTCACATAATCTATCTGTGAAATGGACCGTGAAAGCATAGAGTAAAAAGAGCTTACCACTGTTAGTCTCTTAGGAGGAAAACACCTCTCAGGATATACAAAGTTTAAGAATTCCATGTGATCTAGAAACCCAGCCAACTTGCCAAGAGGGTAATGAAAACATAATAGAGACGTGGACAAAAACCTCCAAAGACTAGAAGCCTTTGCTCTGACATGCACCCAGAATATGGTTGTCCCTCCGCCAAGATTTTACTAAAAGGTAATTAAGCCCAACCTTGAGAAAACATGTGTTCTGAAAAACCTCTTGAACTCTCAGCCTCAGTGGAGTTAGGCAATTCTGGAGGACCCAGGGAATATCTCAGGTCTATTGCTTGCAAGGAACATTTAGAGCCCATAAACAAACAAGATGTTAGCTAGATAACAGGCCATAAAAAATTGTAGAGCAAAGTTGAAAATACGAAAATCAAAGACAAAAAAGCAAGTCAGAATGAACAATCTCTACAAAGGATAGCATACTAGGTTTAAATCGGTGTCCTTGTCTCTGGAATCTTTTTATATGAATTGAAGTTTCTTATCATAGCTGAAGAAGTACCTTGAGTGTAATTGCTTTTTTTATCCTCACCCAAGCATATCTTTATTGATTTTAGAGAGAGGAGGGGGAGGAGAGAGAGAGAGAGAGGGAGAGAGAGAAAGAAAAGAATTAACACATGATCCATCAATTTCAGTTCCGGGTATATACTCTCAAAAATTGAAAGCAGGGTCTCAGAGAGAAATATGTACAATCATGGACATAGCAGCATTATTCACAATAGTCAAGTGGTTTGGAAACAGGCCACGTGCCCATCAATGGATGAATAACCAAATATAGTACATACAATAGGTATAAATCAGCCTTAAATAGGAAGGACATTCTGACACCTGCTACAACATGAATAAATCTTAAGGGCATTGTTAGGGGTATTTTACCACAATTTAAATTTTAATTTATTAAAATGACAATATATATAGCAACAATTACAAATAGAAAATTACACACCAAGTTTCCAGACAAATTAGTGAAAGAAACAATAGCGAAAAAACACTTTTTACATAAAGATATGCAAAAAAACCCAAAAAACCCAGTAAGCTACTTATTACTATTTTAAGTAAATAAAGTGTAAAAGTTTCCTGATAAGTTTATTTTTCTGGTTAAAAATATATTCTTATAAAATGTCTGGGGGAAGGGGACTTTTTTTTATTAATGCCTTTTATTGATGCTTTTATCCTAAGTGACTGATTTATATAAATGCTTAAGTTTTATTTCTGAAAAGTAAGATAACTGCTCTTAACATGCTCAGAATCACACAGACATGTATTAGTAATAAGACTTTCCCTTTTACCCTGCAGCACTATGGACCACAGTTCTATGGGGAGAACCTGTCAACTTCCATCGCGTGGGAACAATGATCATGACTGTCAGAAGAAAACAAAAATGAACGCATTTTTACTTCCTTGCACCTGTACCCCCAACTGCATAACTCTCAAGGTCGTGTAAATACATTTTTAATATTTTGTTCATCATGGATTTTTGCGTTTTTTAAAAAATATTGCATTAGTATTATTTATCTTGATTAGCGAGTGTTTGCTTCTCCTACATTCTGTGCCTGAGGTGAGACTCTCACTTGCCTCACTGTAGTCCTGAGCCTGTTTTATCGGATGGAGATACCACAGTTGATTTGTCCAACTGAAGGTGAGTTTTGTGTTGTTCCAAGTTTGGGGCAATTATGAATACAGCTGCTATAGGAGTAGAGACTTTTGTGAGAACATATGTTTTCATTTCATTTGAGTAAATATCTGGGCATAGAATTTCCTTGTTGTATGTAGAGTGTACATGTAACTTTATAGGAGACTGCCAACTGCTTTCCAAACTGGCTATAACATTTTGCATTCCCACCAACAAATTATGAGAGTTCCAGGTGCTCTGGATCCTCGGCAGCACGTGATATTGTCAGGTTCTTTAAATTGTATGTGAGCCATTCTAATAGGTGTACAGTGGTATCCCATGGTGCTTTTAATTTGCATTTCTCTAATGATTCTGGTTTACCCATGTAGTGTTGTATACCATGTGCCAATTAAGAATATGGCAGAGGTACATGTGCTGGGAAAGATGTAAGTTTAAAAAGCAAGTTGCAGAACATCACATAGTATGATCTTTTTTTATAAATAAATATATGTACACACAATTGAAAATGTTTACAAAAGTACATAAGAAATATTAATCACTTTTCCTTGCAGTGGTTCTCAACCTTTCTAATGCCATGACCCTTTAATACAGTTCCTCATGTTGTGGTGACCCCTAACCATAAAGTTATTTTCGTTGCGACTTCATAACTGTAATTTTGCTACTGTTTGAGAACCGCTGCTGTAGAGCCTAAGATCATCAGAAAACACAGACATTTACATTACGATTCATTAACACTAGCAAAATTACAGTTATGAAGTAGCAACGAAAATAATTTTATGGTTGGGGGTCACCACCACATGAGGAACTGTATTAAAGGGTCACGGCATTAGAAAGGTTGAGAACCACTGCTTTAGGGCAAAAAGAGACTTTCGCTTCACACCTTTTGAATAGTTTGAATTTTTTTATAAGCTTGTGTTACTTTAATGGCTAAAAAACTGTTCAAAAAATAAGTAAAATCCATGCCTCTTATGGAGTAAACTATGTAAAAACCCATAAAAAAAAAAAAAAACAACCCTCAGCACTTTTCTCATCTCTAGAGTTGAAATCAGTCCCGGTCCTAACGAAGTCTTAGGCATGCGGGGGCACCAGCAGGGAGGCAGTGGGATCTAAAGAAATCCCCGTGTTGGCTGAGGGTAGCTTAGCAGCTCCTCAAGCTGCAGCCCGCAGAGATGCAGCTCCTTGCAGATGTGCCAAAGCAACATCACCTGTGCTAAGGCAGGAAGGGGAAGGCAAAGGGCCCTGACAGTCACACCTGTCCCTTTTTATCTAGAAGAGTCAAAGCCATTTCACCAGCCTCATCTAGAACACTCTGCCTATCGCTCTTAGCTACCACTAAGCCACATGGCCACTCCTTGGGTGACTGGACACTATGAGGTGTAGCTAGCTATTGGGTCAGCCAACCAACAGTGTCTGCAACACTGGGAGGCATGTACTTGAAAAATTGGTTTTTTTAAATGCTGCCCAAGAATATCTCAATTACGGCCCATTGAATGTCTATTTACAAATAACTTAAAACTCAGTAAGAAAAGACATGAGTGTGCCATAGAAACAGCAGGTAAAAAACATTTTTCAGGAAGATAAGTAAATTGTCCTTATCAGAAATATTTGTAGAAAATAATATTTTATTCACAGGCGTGTTGTAAAGTCATTGCTTGCCCATGCCGGGCCCTCTTCCGCTCCCCGTACTCTGTGAGAGTCTGGGGACAGTAGTATCTGGTTACCTGAACATAAGAACCCTGTCATTCCTGGACAGAAGCAAAGCCTGCTGTGTTCACACTGTACTGGGCACTGAGGAGTTTCCAACCCACCTGGGGAGACAAGAATCATGTACATTACACCAACACTGAACTGCGCCTGCTGGAGCTGAATCTCCTGCCAGATGGTGTGGCTCAAGACGCAGTAGGTTAGCCCTGGCCCGTGCGGCTCAGTTGATTGGAGCGTCCTCCCATTAGGGGGCTTTATTTCAACAATCCACAGAAAGGAACCTGAAAAGGGGACTCTTAGACTTCCTGTTAATGTAGCAACTGAGATTCTCCAGCTATCTTAAACTCAGTATGGAAATCTAAAAGAATGTGATTAATTGTGCTTAAGTGCATGAAGCAGGTAAAACAGGTTATACATATAACATAACCTTTGTCTGAAACAATATTTGAAGAAATATCAGTGGCATTATAAGTTAGTGGTTAAAGGCATAGTCTTTGAATGCAGACAGGCTGAGACCAAGTTCTAGTTCTGTCACTTATTTGGAGGTAATCCCTGGAAACTTCAGAGAGGGAGTAAGGAAATAAAACAGGAAAGGGAAGGCAGCTAATGAAGGGTATCAGATCAACCACCACAGGGGGCAACTGGAGCACAATCCTGGGAGACAGAACAGCTCAGAGTTGTCCCATGCACTGGCGAGGACGCTGGGGCGTTGACTCACCAACCTCTGCTCACCACTGCTTCTGGCCCTTCCTGGGGGTACTAACTCTCTGGCACGTCCCACATGCCCTTGAGCACGTTCCCAGGACCAGAGCAAAGCCCTCAGGTGGAGACTCTCAGGGATTCACAGTGAACAGGCTTGAGTGTGTAGATGAGAGTGACAGGGGACATCACAGTGGCATTGACCCTGTGAGCCACACAGGGTAACAAGGCTCACCCTTGAGTTCAGAAAGCACTTTCAGAGATGTTACCACGTTTTACCTTCACTACAAGCCTGAACAATAGGTTTTTATTATCCCCATTAAAAAAAAAAAATCAATGACAGCAATCCATTCTATAAGTTGAGCTTAAAAGGCTGGAAAACTGCCCGGCCGGTGTGGCTCAATGGTTGAGCTTTGACCTACAAACCAGGAAGTCACAGTTCCCCTGTCAGGGCATATGCCCCGGTTGTGGGCTCGATCCCCAGTGGGGGGTGTGCAGGAGGCAGCTGACCAATGATTTGCTCTCATCATTAATGTTTATATCTCCCTCTCCCTTCCTCTTTGCAATCAATATATATATATTTTAAAATGATGGTAAACTATTTGCCCAGAAGAAGTAGAGTTCACATGAGGACAAGAAGGCAAAGAAACGATTTAAAGTCTGGTACTGTAAGTATATTTTCTGATAATGAATTATGAATTCCAGATGAAATGCAGAAGGGTTTTAGAAGTTGGGGGCGGGGCATAGACTAGAAAGGAGCAAAGGTGAAGTACACTGAACCCTGTCTGATTCTTATATTTGCCTCCTTTCCTGTCACGTCTCCTCTCTCATTCTACCTCCATACTGACTTCCTTGCTGCCCCTTGACCCCTCTAGCCAGCCGTGCTCCCTGTCCAGTGCATTTTCACTGGATATTTGCTTTGCCTGGAATGCTCTTGCCTCACTCAGCCTCTTGGGTTGAATTGCTTACTTTATCAAGTCCTTACTCAAATCCTTCCTTGTCAAGGAGGCCTAACTAACCATGCCTAGCATGTCCTGACCATGCACCAAACCTCACACTCTTGATTCCGTTGTAATTTTTCTTATTTTCCCCTAACACTTTTCAATTACCTCTACTTCCTATAGAATTACTTTTACTGTGTCTATTGCGTGTCTCTCCTTGCTAAAATGTAAGCTCCACAAGGAAAAGCCTCTTTGTTTTTGATGTGTGTTTTTTTTTGTCTGTCTGTTTGTTTAATATAGTTTTATTGATTTTCAGAGAGAATGAGAGAGATAGAAACATCAATGACGAGCAAGAATCATTGATGGGCTGCCTTCTGCATGCCCCCTACTGGGGATTGAGCCCACAACCCAGGCACGTGCCCTGACCAGGAATCTAACTGTAACCGCCTGGTTCATAGGTCAATGTTCAACCACTGAGCCACGCCGGCCGGGCAAGGCTCTTTGTTTTCATTGTTTTCACTGATGTGTCCCAAGCATCTAGAGCAGTATCTGGCTGGTGGTCAAAGAACATTTGTTGATGAATGAATGAATGAATGAATGAATGAATGGTCAGCATTCAGATAAGCCCACAAAGGAACGATCAATGTGCCATTCCACACATTCACATAACCTTAAGCCCCATGCTTCCAAAGAGAAAGAAGAGGCTTCATTTTCCCTGTTTCCTGTGCTCCCACTCTTGTGTTCCCCACTTCCCCAGCCCTGGTCTCTTCTCCCCATTTGGGCTAGCAACCAGAACCCTCTGCCTGTGAGAGCAGGCATCGTCTCCTCAGCAGACTTTCAAAGGGTAGTGCTTTTGTTCGCCTTGTGAAGCCGATGGTAGCCGTTTATGTAATAATTGTACCGTCTCCTTTTTTCTTTGTTGGACGCTGTGGATGGCATGGAGCCTATTTTGCTCTTGGTTGTGTTTCTCAAAGAGAAGGTAGGATCTGCTACGTGGTCCGCATTAGGTCTGGACACTGCTCTGACTTGTCCACACTGTGTTTACTTGGATATATTTACAGTGTCTGAAAACATTTGCTCCAGTTCCAACAGTCAAGGTTAAAAGATAAGGATCTGAATGTGAGAAGAGGATGGGAAGCTGCCCGTGTGTCAAATGTCGGGGAAAGGACACAGCTCCAGGCGTCCTCAAACTACGGCCCGCGGGCCACATGCGGGTGTTTTTGCCGTTTTTGTTTTCTTTTACTTCAAAATAAGTTATGTGCAGTGTGCATAGGAATTCGTTCATAGTTTTTTTTAAACTATAGTACGGCCCTCCAACGGTCTGAGGGACAGTGAACTGGCCCTCTGTTTAAAAAGTTTGAGGACCCCTGGCAGTAACAGAAGCTTACTCTAGAATGAAATCACTCATAAAATTAAATAAAGCAAGGCATTTAAATAGTTCTGATATGTGGGCTGAGAACTAAAAATTGTACTGAAATTCCTGGAGTAGCACTTAAAAATGTGATGTACCTGGTGAGGGTTGTATTGTTGAGTTTAGGATTTAATTAACAAAACAATAACTAACTCCAGTTCCTGAAACCTAAAATCATAAGCAATTAAGTATGTGAAGAACATAGAAAATACATAATAAAGAAAAATTTTCAATGACACACTTGTAATCTTTTATTATTTACTACTAGAGGCCCGTTGCACAATATTTGTGCAAGAATAGGCCTTCCTTCCCCTGGCTTCACTCCCAGCCGCCCGGGAGCTGGCAAGTCCCTGCTCCCAGCCCACCTGGGAGCCGGCAAGTCCCCACTCCCTGGCCACCCGGGAGCCGGCAAGTCCCCACTTCTGTCCGGAGCCCTGCTCTTGTAGCTCCCTCCGTCGACCCCCTTCCCCTCATAGCAGGGGTCCCACCCCTCCAGGCCACTCCCCACCTGCATATGCAAATTAGCCTCCATCTTTGTTGGGTTAATTTGCATAGTCACTGTGATTGGCTGTGGGCATAGGGAAATGATGGTTAATTTGCATGTTTTTCTTTTATTAGATAAGATACCTTTTTCACACTTTTGAAAATTGAAGTACAATTGACACTAGTTTCAGGTGTACAACAATGATTCACTATTTATATATTTTGCAAAGTGATTACCACAATTCTAGTTAACATCCATCACCGTATATAGTTAAAAATTTTGTAATGAAAACTTTTAAAATCTACTCTTAGCAACTTTCAAATATATAATACAGTACTATTAACTATAGTTGCCATGCTGTACATTACATCCCATGACTTACTTATTTTGTAATTGGAAGTTTGTACTTTTTAACCCCCTTTACCCATTTCATACCCTACTCCCCACCGCTGGCATCCACCAATGTGTGCTCTGTATCTATAAGCTTGTTGATTTTTTTTTTTCCCCTTGAGATTCCACATACAAGTGAGATAATTCGATATTTACCTTTCCCCTGACTGACTTATTTCACTTAGCATAATGCCCTTAAGGCCAATCCACATTCCTGTACTTTCCATCTTAAGGATAATATTCCTATGTAGAGGAAACCGAGGCTGAGAGAACTCCACAGGACACCGAAAAGTCACTGGCAGAACTGTGTCCACTGCTTAAAACATGGACAGACTGCACAGCTAACGAGAGTTCATCATGTTTGTCCTTCAGATCAAATAAATACATGAGGATAGAACAGTTCACCATAAGTATTCAGTCCCTCCATCCATTTATCCATCCGTCTATCCCCACACTTTGGGTGCTGACTAAAGGACCAGGCAAATGAGCTTAAAGGTGTGGAAAAAGTAAAAAGAACGAAGCAGCCCCTGGACACAAGGAGTTCCAGCAACGTAGGGAAGATTAGTCCGGGAGTTTCAGGAAAATGCAGCCAGCGAGAGTATCACTGGCTGGTTTGCAATACCTGTGTCACAGCGCATGAGTGAGCACCCATACTTCTTCGGCCTCTTCTTTTGTCACATCTGTTTACTTACAGGGAGTTGGCATTTACATATTTATTTGAATCAAGTTACTTCTTTTTTGACTAGTTTATAAATGGACCATTGACAGAGTAAAAGAGGGTATTTTTTTTGTTGTTGTTGTTCTTCCTATTTTCTTTTCTTATTCCTCTCCAGGAAGCAATTACGATTTTCAGCCTTGGCTCTGAATTGCAAGATTGTCGAAATAGTCAAGAAACGATTCCATTAATTAATTAGATGCCTGCTTTATAGATAACAAAAATTACATTCGGAAGCTTGCTCAATGTCACCCACTAACAACTGTGGAAAGATTTTTTTTTTTTTTTTACTTTTTGCTCCTACTTAATCTAAAAAAAGTTATGGGGTTTCCACAATGCGGCATTATTCTAGGAATGAGTGCCATTAAAAATGACTCAGTCTGATCCTGTCCATAGGGTGCATTGCCAGCTCCAGCAAAAAACTTGTGGGCACATGTGAAAGAGAACCAAGGGCAGCATTTGATAGAAAAGTCTAGTTAAAGATGCAAGAAAGTCAGTAGACAGCATTTGACGTGGTTCGTTTATGCTTAAAACTGCAATGGTGCTTTTCCACTATATAGTGGAAGAGCAGGTAAGCAAGGGTTATGATAGTGTTTCATCTAAGACTTCCCCCTTATTGGAAGTTAGTCCATCTGGAAAATGGGAACTTAAGTATGTCACTGCTTTTGAGATGAATAAGCAAACTCTTCGAGGATTTGCAATAAAATCTAAATTCTTATTATGACAGACTCTATGGCCTTCCCTGCATGACCAGGTCCTTGGCCCCACCTCACTGACTAGCCTATCCTGTTACCTTTTTTTTCCAATTTCTGGGCTACATTAAATACTGACCCTATGGCCACATCATCGTGACAACCAAATGTCATTGCCAAATGTCACTCAGGGACATAATCACCCCCCAGCTGAGCATCATGGTTCTAGCTGGTTCCAGCTCATCCTTCAGGTCTCAACTTAAATGTTACCTCCTCTAAGAAGCCTTCCCTGGTTACCTAATCTAAAGTAAATCCCCTTATTGTTCCATCACCTCAGCCCTTCCCTCAATAGACATTTGCACAATTCATAATTACATAATATTATCTTACGTACTTGCTTAAAGTCTAACACATTCTATTGGAAGCCCAATAAGGGCTCTGACTGTGCATATTTCATTTGCTGCCACACTCTCAGCAGCTAGTACAGTGCCTTACACACAAAGAAAATATCCTCAGTTAAAGTTGGCTAAGTAGATATTTTATACTAATATATCATAGAATTGTGAGTTTAGATATATTTTGTATCCCATAGACACAGATATATTTTGTATCCCAAAGTCCCTTAATAGATTCAAATCTATGCAAGGGTAGATATCTATAGTCTAGGACAGTGGTCGGCAAACTCATTAGTCAACAGAGCCAAATATCAACAGTACAACGATTGAAATTTCTTTTGAGAGCCGAAAACCGACTTCTGTGCATGGGCCACGAAGTTTCAATCGCACTGTACGTGCGTGCCCGCACGTGGTATTTTGTGGAAGAGCCACACTCAAGGGGCCAAAGAGCCACATGTGGCTCTCAAGCCGCAGTTTGCCGACCACTGATCTAGGATGTATGATGAGTAACTTTTTTTTTTTGTAATAGCATTGGAAGAAATACTGGGCACAAAATTAAGTATAAAATTAAGCAGTTTTTATACTTTGGACTCAGAGGGGTCTGAATACAAAGCCCAGTCCTGCCACTTACCAGCTTCACTTCATTGACATAATATTGTCTGCTCTGTAAGGAGTAGGAATATTGTTCTAAGGTGTCTGTCACATAGCACCTGCTCAATAAAATGGTTGGTGTCATCAAATATTTTTCTTTTTTTTTTTTTTTTTTTTTAATATATTTTATTGATTTTTCACAGAGAGAAAGGGAGAGGGATAGAGAGCTAGAAACATCGATGAGAGAGACACATCGACCAGCCGCCTCCTGCACAACCCCCACTGGGGACGTGCCCGCAACCAATGTACATGCCCTTGACCGGAATCGAACCTGGGACCTTTCAGTCCGCAGGCCGACGCTCTATCCACTGAGCCAAACCGGTTTCGGCAAATAATTTTTCTTTTTAAAAAAAAAAATCTTTATTGTTGAAAGTATTACATATGTCCCCATTTCCCCCCATTGACCTGTCCCACCCTTTTTTCCCCCTCCCAGGCCTTCACCACTCTGTTGTCTGTGTCTGTGGGTTATGCATATGAATTCATTGGTTGATATCTCTCCCCTGCCTTCCCTCCGAGGTTTGACAGTCTGTTCGATGTTTCTCTGTCTCTGGGTCTATTTTTGTTCATCTCAAATATTTTTCTTAAAAATAATATCAATAGTAACGTGGTCCTGTCAATCCTGGGCCTCACCAACCCAACCACACTCAGCTATTGCCATTCAGCCTCCAACTGACAAGCTCAGTCCCAAGAGCTAAGTCAAGGTTATTGGAGACCCTGCAAGTGGGGAGGGTCTGTAGTTCACTTTCCTGACCCTATCCCGAGGCTTGAGCCCAACAAACAACAATCTGTCTCTCCCCGAGCCATCTTTGTCCAGTGTGTGTAATTTGGCTTTTGCACACATTTCCTGGCTTGCACTCTAGCTCCCTTTCCAGGACAAACTTTCCCTTGAGGCCCACCTATTTTATTAGGGTTCAAGCCCTCTCCTTGTTATTTCTAGCCCCTTCTCTATGCCAATAACCACTGTCAATCCAACAACACAGACCAACCCAAGCCACAGTGACAATTCTAACATCAGCACGACCTCAAAACTCCTCAGCTGCCCCTTACCCAGTAATCAGACCAACTCCTGGCCCAGTTGGGCCTGATTTGAGCCTGAATTCCCCTCTGGAGAGTAGGATCTTGACTGCTGAGGCACACTCCGAGCGGGGATAAGCTTGAGGAAAAGGCATGTGGATTGTTTGGAAAGAGAAGGAGGGATGGGGTGTATGATTAGAAACTGCTGAGTCACAGCCCCACACATTCACTCCCTGCTCTCTCCCCTCCCCTCAATGGCTGCAAAGGTTCCAGGGGGTCCCCAACCCAGTAGATGATGACAATATCTGTGGTAAACTCTTCAACACACACCCATGGCTTTGAAAGCAGTTCAACATAGCCATCGCCATTTCTATATTCCTGAAAAATTGCATTCATATCCAGATTGAGGTCACAACCTCTAGTGTCCTGACAGTGGTGCTGGCAGTATTTCAGCAAACTCTTCCTGGTACTCAATTTCACTAGGTGGGGCTGACACAAGCTAGTAAAAATGTAAACCCTTTTCTGGTTGAGCAACATGCTAATGCTAGTCAAAGAGAACCTGTTGACACTTCTGGCCGTGAGAGCAAAGAGAAGGAGTAATTAGCCTTGGCTTCTAGTTAACGGGCCTTCCTCCAGCTCCATGGTCAGCAAGCTTTTTCTGTGAAAGGGCCAGATAGTAAATACTTTAAACTTTACAGTCCACATGTAGTTTCTGTTCCTTCTTCCTCTTCTCTTCCTTTTTCTTCTTCTATTTTGTGTTAAATCCTTAAATATATATACATAGAAACCATTCTTAGCTCCCGGGCCACACAGAAATAGTCGGTGCTATAGTTCATGGAGCCTGCTCTAAACCAGCAGCTCACAGATGTATCAGTGATGGCCTTCAAATTGAATTACAAGCCAAACCCACTTATTTTATTTGGGATAATGTGCTCATTGGTAACATTTCCATTATCTCTGAATAAGCTCCCTAGCATTTAGGAAAACTCAGAAGTTATTATTATTCATTGAGCTTACACTTAAGATTTGTGCATTCTACTATATGACAGTTATATATCAATTTTTTAAAGTTTTAAAATATCATTAGTGTGTGTCTATTGATTTTCCTTCTATCTGTGTCGATCTTGCATGCCTTTTTATTTCCTGAATCGTGCCCATCTTGAAGGAGGCACTCATTTACTGTGTGTTGTGTAGAAGAGAAGAGAAGTGGGAGAACATTACTGAACGTGATACCCCAGGGCTGTAAACTAAGCTGGCTCATAAGTGAATGGCTAGATTTCTTGACCAACACCTGTTACATAGGCAACATGAGGCACCTGTGGCTACCGGGTTCCAACAAACAAATGCTATTGTTCTGTGAGAATCCTAGAGTTGTTGTGTCTGTGGGCACAGGGCTCTTGCCAGTCATCTAGTGTAGCATAAGGCAGGAATCATGTCAGGTCTGTCAGAAATGTGACTTTGGAAGTTGTGACCAACCAGTCTACAAAGCCAGGAGAGATCTCCAAAAGTCAATTTGATATAATTTTAAGCTCTTAAAGGTTCCATAAAATGAGAAGTACTACAGAGTCAAAATACATTTGAAACAGAATTTTTGGACTGGAACCCAGATTCTTTGTCTGCCAGAGTCAAAGAATGAATCCACAGACAGAGAGTAGTATAGCAAAGGTGGAAATTTATTGAAGAACAAGTACAGACTCCCACATGGGGTGAGGGAAAGAGTCCCACAGAATGGACTCCCATGTGGGGCGGGGGAAAGGGTCCCACTGAGTTCCTTTTCCCTATGGCTTATAAAGGCTGCAGATCCTGGTGCCTTGATATCCCCTCTGATTGGTCACTATTCCCTTAGACTGTTTACTATAGTAACTCCTGAGCTCAAAGGTCAAACACTACATGGGGCATATGATACCCTCCTCCTTCATTGTTCTCTTTTTTCTGGCTTTCTTCCTTCTCCTTTATTTTGTAAATATAGACCTTTTGGCTACTTCCAGCTCCCTTGTCTTATGGAAATGCAACTGTTGCTGCTCCCTGCCCCTGGCTTCCTTGTGTTATTGAGATGTACCTTCTCCCAATCTGTAGCCCTGTGTTTTTCCATGGACCCCAATTCTAAAAATTCCCTAAGCCAGCCTATATCCCCCCTAAAATCCCTATTTCACGTTTATTAACAAACTTTAAGAGTCAAGGAGAGAGAGTTGGCACACTTCCCTGAGGAGAGAAAGAGAAGTTTGGGGGCTAAGTAACCTCCTGGCTCTGGAAATCATAGTCAAAGACAAAGCTGCAGGAATCAGGTTTAGTGGGTCTCATCCGAGCCTCCAAAAAGAACACAGTAAGCCTCTTGGCTGAGAGTTCCAGTCATTAAGCAACCTCTGGCAAGCCGAGACAGTAACCCCTACATCCTGTGGGAGGATGGAATTGCTTCCTTCGTGGAAAAGCACCTTTCGACTCCCGAAGATTCGGAATTGAGCACAGAAATGTATCAGATAATCAAAGCCATATGTTGCTCTGTTGAGACTAGGGGGTATGAGCAAATTTAGCATTTTCTGCATTGAGAATATTTAGGAGAAGTCTATCAGAGTCTCAACCAAAATGATATCTTATAACGAGACATATATAATTCACACTCCACAAACATGTCCAAAATTCTAAAGAACATAGAGCATGTTTGATATCATGTCTAGCTTGTCTTCCTTCAAATCCTTAGTGGAGCAAAGAGACTAAAATGATCAGTCTGGTTTCTCTATATGACTCACAATATGTTTTATGCCACTCAATCAAGAAGATATCTGCTGTTTGCTTTGGCGACCTCAGGAGTGATTCCAGGCAGTCAGCATTGCCTCTTAGATGCTTTACAGAAATTCTGTTAAGACTGAGCTGATTACCATGAAAGGTTTTGTCCATTATTGCTGCAGAATTCTGGCTGTGGACTGCTGAGCTCTGTCGCGGTGGCATCTGTGGGATCTGAAGGCATGGTGTCCTTTCTGCAGATCATCATTTTTCATGCGTGACTATGTGTGTGTGTGGTTTTAAACCTATTTTAGTTGTTAAGAATCAGTTCCTACTTGAAGTGAGAGCTGGAAATACATTCCCTGTTGACTGTGTTACTATTAAACATTCTTCCCCCCTCTTACGGCCCCCTTCCAGCCGACAGTTGCTTAGGAGTAAAAACAAGCCAATTTCCTCATCCAGTGTTGTGTGTGAGTCACCACAAATTGTCCAAAGTGATACAGATAGTATCACTGGGACCAGAACTAGAATCCAGGTTTTTCTGATTACACACAGGAAACTCTTTCAACTATACGACTTGGTTATAGTTATTGGTTATTGGTTATTGTTAGTAATTCCAATTTTTCAGGAGTTTTAAGTTGAAAAGATTATTTTCTTTAAATTATTCTAAAAGTCTAATAGTAAAAACACTAACCAAATAATAACACTTATCACAAAGTTATAAATGTAGGAACAGAGAGAAGGTGAGCATTTATTGAGCATCTACTATTTGATAGACCTGTACATACTTTTTTTTTTTATTGAGGTATTATATGTGTACATATCTTACCACTGCCCCACCCCACCCCACACCCATACCTGTACATACTTTATCTCAACTAATCCTCACTATGCTAAAGGGTATTTATTACTAGGTAGGAATTTTTTCTCTGTACTTCACAGAGCAGGAGACTGAGGCTGAAGGAAGTCAAATAATTAAAGTATATTTATTCACTTTATAGCCTGGCTCTCATCTCTCATTGGTCAAAGATTGCCCCAGGAGGGTTTTCTCTTGCACTTTCAGTTTATGTATCTGCCACAATGTCTCAGCGAGTTCCTGAAGACATCCCTCACTGCAAGAACAGAGAAGTAACAGATCAGCAAGAGACACACAGTGCAACTGAGGCAAGGCATTGCATCTTGTTGCTGATGTCAGATGGGGCACACAAGTGTCCCATTCACCCACCAAGTACAAACACACCCATACAGTCTATAACTTAATTCTATTCCTCATACTGTTGCAGAAGACCAAAGAAAACCAGGGACGCTTCAAAGAAGAGGAGGGACACTGTTTAATACACCAGCAGACTCAGGGAACAGCCTTCCAAATCTGAGTGAAGGATCATGCATGGGGCCCTCCCTTATATCTCCCTGTGGTCCTTGTCCGGCAAATATGGATTATGCTTCCGGTCCTTTTTTCGGGCCTTGCAAGAAGGCCCCCAGGTGTTGGGGATCTCCAGGCCATATCTAATGGTCTGGCCTGGCGCCAGCATCAATAACCCTCCCTCCGAGGCAGTGCACTATCCACAGCCCCATGGCCTCTGTAACCGGTTCTACAAGGCCAGTATCTGGGAAGGAGGCAGTGACTTAATTGTAGGTTACACTGAGCTTGCTAGCATGGGTTCAGATCACTAGCCTCCAAATATCAGGGTTACATTGGAATTAGGCCTTTTTAGCCTTCTCAATACAGCTTTCAAATGGTACCACCAACTTCTATAGACCTATTGGCTGCCACATAGTGCCTAATAAGTATTTAAAACATAGGAAAATATGAAGAATCTTTGGAGAAGATATTCTCATAACCCATCTTTTTTCTCATTCCCCAAATATTTGTGATATCTGCACATGGAGATTTTCAAAGTGGTCCTCTTGACTTTAATTACCTTTTTGAGAAAAAAAAAAAGTGTGTGTGGTGGGGGGGAGATAGTAAAAATAAGCACTTTTCAGAGTTAAAAAACAAACAAACAAAAACTGTAAGCAAGGAGGAATCACCATATAGTGGTGTTGTAGGCAGCGGGAATGGCACCAGGTGCCTGACCAGTGGGGGTTAGACCAGACCTGGGTTAAGCAACCTCCATAGTTGAGTTCTGGCTAGGAAAGAATTTAGACCCAAACTGTAAGAGAACATTTATTTGGTAAATCACAGAGGTAGAAAAAGTAATTTATAGAAGAAATGGGCTTAGGAAACAAGTTGTTCAAAGATAAAAGGAAGGGCCCTTGGCGCTTGAGAGTGAGGAAGGCATGGTAACGAGGGGCAGTGAGTGGAGAAAGGGAAGGGAAAGGCAGGACATGCTCCCCAGAGGGAGAGAGCCCTGGGTCCTCTGTCTTAAGGGTTTTAAGGGCGGAGATTTTAGGGGAGTTCCAAAGGAAGATCTCAATAAAATGTTCAGCAGTTTTGCAAGGGTGTCCTTCAGGATTGTGTTCTTCATTGATTGATGGGCCTGGCACCAGGGCAGGGGGTCATTATTCAGGGCAGCTGGTCCTGAGGTCAGCAGTGGCTGGTTTCGTTGCTCTTCTGGGTCGGGAGCTGAAATACAACTGAGGCCTAGATGTTATCTCTAGGGAGGAAAGGTCATGGGGTCCAAAGCCCAGACCAGCCATATGCTAGGGGAGGAAGGGTTCCCTGGGGGTGAGGTCCTACCCTACATTTTGTCCTTTGCTAGTCACTCAGGGCTCTCCACCCTGATGACCTTCTGTACCTGGCCCATTGTCTTCACTCTGCTTATGTCTATATAACTGCCTACCACAGTTGAAAATATGATCTTTTATTTTACAAAGTTATAATTTTGCTGTATACTCTAGACAGCGTGGGGTTGAAAAATGCCAACCAAATGTGGGGATGAAAAATTCCAACAGACTGGAAAAATATCTTTCAAGCATGTGTGAGAAATTAGAAAACAAACATTTGAGTTTCAACATAGGCAATTCAAAGCTAAAATTGCTGAGAGGAAAAAGCAATCTGTGCTGTTTACATAATTGTTATCAACTACAGAGTAGATGTGGAGCTTTGGAAAATAAATGGAGAAATGATTAAGTTGTAGAAATTACACTAGATGCAGCTGGACAATATCTATAATAATAAAAGCATAATATGCTAATTAGACCAGACGTCCTTCCGGATGACCTTCTGGACGAAGCCAGGACTGTGAGGGAAGCCGGTGCCACAGTGCCAGCAGCCAGGGGAAGGAAGGCCTACTCTTGCATGAATTTCATGCATCGGGCCTCTAGTTTTTAAATAAAAGAGGTTCCCATGGATCCCCTCACAGTTCCATACCCTCTGGCCCTTTCAGATGAAGTCATCCAGGGCATTTTTCTTTATAGCTTCAGGGCAGGTCATGTTTGGCAAAATGAAAATAACAATGGAGTCAACTGTTTGGCATTTCAGTTTCAAGAGTCAGGGCCTTGGTGATTTGGGAACCAGCCTTCCCTGAAATGGAGAGAGAGAAAGCTAAAAAGGACTGGATTTACTTAAGAATTATGGAGAGGGAGCGGGTAGAACGGACAGGATAGGTTAATTAACTGAGGACTGTGATAGAGGAGAGGGGGAGGTCACGGATGATTGCTGGGTTTCTCTCCTGGGTAACCAGATCTATAGCAGCACCACTCACTGCAGCTGGGACCATAGATGGAGTTGAGGAATGTGGGGAGGAAAAAAGCAGTATGGGTCCTGGGGAAAGACAGAAGTATCCAGCCTTCAGGTTTTTGTTTTGTTTCATTTTTTATTTTCAATTGCAGTTTACATTCAATATTATTCTGTATTAGTTTCAGTGTGTAGCACAGTGGTTAGACAATCATATACTGTACAAATTGTTCCCCCCAATATTTCCAGTACCCACCTGGCCTCACACACAGTTATTGCAATGTTATACACAGCTTTTTTTTTTTAATCATACCTCAATTAAGTGTGTGTTGTTGTTTTTTTTTAAAGATCTCTACCAATTATTTAATTTAATTCCTCAGGTAAAAATTTCAATAGATTTGACAGGCAGACTTAAGAAATGTTACATTGTAAGACTTTATTTTTACTTTTGGAACTCATCCTGTAGTTGCATCAGATTAAATTATATTTTAACTAGCGTTCCCGTTGCAGGAAGAATCCTGCAATAGGGTTTCCTGCTGCACTCTATCCCCACCCCGCCTGCTCTCCTCCCTTCTCCCCCACCCCGCCTTCCCCGCCAGCCCACCTGCTTTTCTTTCTTCTCCGCCAGCCCTGCCTGTGCTCCTCCCTTCTCCCCCACCCCACCTTCTCTGCCAGCCCACCTGCTTTTCTCCCTTCTCTGCCAGCCCCGCCTGCTCTCCTTCCTTCTCCCCCGGCCCCGCCTCCGCTCCTCCCTTCTCCTCCCCTAGGCTTGCTTGCTTCTCCGCTCTTGGCTTCTTTCTATGCTGTCTTGATATGCAAATTAACCACCATCTTGGTTGGGGTAATTTGCATACCCATCCTGATTGGCTGGTGGGCGTGGGTTGGCTGGTGGGCGTGGCTTAGCTGATGGGCGTGGCTTGGACATAGCGAAGGTGTGGTCAATTTGCATATTTGTCTATTATTAGGTAGGAGTTTTAAGAGATTAAAAATACTGTTATATAAGTTAGCTTTTACTGCATAACAGCACCCCAAAATATAGTGACTTAAACAACAAACATTTTATTATGTTCCACAGTTCGGTGGGTTGGGAAGAATCTGAGTCTGTTCTGCTACATCTACAGATAGTCAGCGGTTCAGCTGGAATTGTAGGTCTACGATAGCCTCCGTCTTATCTCTGGTGATTGGCATATGCTAGCTGGCATGACATGGACATGACCATGTGTCTCCCTTCCTCCAGCAGGATAGCTCAAGCTCACTCATGGTTGTCTCAGGGTTCCAAGTGCAGCAAGATAGCAAGCCCTAATGCACAAGTACTATTCAAGTAATACACGTTAATTTCCTGTTGGCCAACCCCAGAATTACTGGGTTTGAGAAATAGGATTTACCTCTTGCTGGAGAGACCATAAATTCATACAGGGATGAAATAATTTGTGGCTATCTTACAATCTATCACAACTATATTTTGCTTAATCTAGAAATATTTACTCCAGGAACTTCCTCCTAATTTAAGTTTAAAAGAGTAATAAACATAATGAGTTGTACATATACTATGTATTCAAAATAGAAGTATTTTGCTGCTTCTTTTTTAGCGGTAGTACTAAAGCCCAAGAAAGAAAGGGTATTCTGGGGGTATTTCTGTATCTGCAATAGTATGGTGATTTTATTTGAAGGAATGAAAGTTTTGTTACCTAAATCTACTAACATCAAACAGCAAGAAAGTATATAAGTGCTGGATTCTCTTAGATCTTGAATTTTATGACATTCTAAGAACAGAAAAGAAAAAAAAATTACATAAAATTAGAATGCACAATAATACCCTGAGGTATATTTCTGTTTAATTTTATTGGCTTCTAGATATTGAACTTCTGTGTTATTTATAAATATAATAGAAGAAAATTAAAAAAACAATCTAGTGCATTTTATTTCAAGGTTCTACATATCAGACAGATATTTACTTGCAAGGAAAATTCATTATAAGCTGATACTTACCAGCCCTCTACTGGAAAAACTAAAGGAAATGGAACTTGGGGAAGGCGGAAACCTGACCTTCACAGAACGCATTCCATGTAGAGTTATTCTGATTCTGACCCCAATCAGAATCTTCTGTCACAGTGGCAATTCTTCTTTGTATCACCTGTGGGTGATCAAATAACAGAATGCTTGTAAATGATCCTTATTCATCATATATGCAACTTTGATATCAGTTGGTTTAGTACAATCACCCAGGAGGGAGGAGAAAAGGGAGAGAATAAAAAAATCTAACTTTGTTGAACTATTCATTGGTTTCTGGTGATTTTTTTACTATTGGGTTTAATTCCAAGAAATAGTTCCTAAGGAAAAAAACATTGAGAATGGACTCCCTCCAAAGAAAAAGAAAACATACTCTCCCAAATGGTGTAGAAAGAAGTATGTTTATGTACTCGACAATGAGCCAGAAAATCATTCTTCTCTGGTCAAAATCATCATGGGCCTTTGTAGAAATCAGTGGACCAAAGACACTCAAGGTCAGAGATGGTGGCTTTCAGAGATGAACTCTGATCCGACGCTTCTTTTCTCTTTTGTGTTGGTTCTCTATGGTGTGGAAGAAACTTGTAAGGGAAGAGAGAATTCTCAGTGAGTGTAGGAAAGAATAGACTCAGAACACAGTGGTAATCTATTTTACTGTGTTCTGATTGTCCCTCCATCTTTTCTGTGTCACACTCCCTTCCAGGTTCCTGTATCCCCAGGTTTCCCTTCGATGCTAATGAGAAGTGAGCTCCATCCTTAACCTTCTGGCTTCTTTACCCTCCTTCCCATAACCACCCGGGTCACATCAGTTCTTTCCCTCTAATCCTGCTCAGCTTTCCCCAACCAAGTAAGGGGGCAACCCTTACCAGTTCTCCTGAGAAGCACAGGCTGGCATTCAAACCCCAGTCACAGCCTTCCAGCTCGTACCCACAACTCTTGGACTGTCCTTAATTGTCATCCCAGCCCCTCCTCTCCTCGCTTCCTCTCTTTGTGGACTACAGTGGAGATAGCAGCAGAAGAAACAGCAATTACAACCTTCCTAGGACAATGAGGGATGAGATGCAGAGGACCATGAGAATGTGGTCTCTGGATGGAACCTGTATATTGGAGAAGACTTAAAGAAGGCACGAAAAAGAGGATTGAGGCCAAATACTGTGCTGCTGATGGCCCCACTGCCCACCTCATTGCCTTTCTCCCTCGGAGGACTTCTGCTGAATTTTCTTGATATTTCTGGTATGTGGACAATGCTAACTTGGATTTTCCCCATTCATATATTTATTTGATCCTTTTGATGGGAACTTGGGAGATGGGGAAACCAACAGTGATGTCTTTCTGGGAGGGAAAACACCCTTTGCAGAAGACAGATTTGCTATTTCCACTTCCTCAATCGCCCATAATCTTAGCATGTGCTATTACATTTGTGTGACTTTATTCTAGCCCTGAGCTTTTTCAAATTCCCTGCCACATCTGACACACTGATCATTTATTCTTTCTTTATTTACTTATTTATTTAGCAAATGTTTATAGTGTCTTATGAGATATGTTCCTTAGGAAGAACATTCATATCCCTTGTCAAAAAAAAAGAGATGATGATTGAGAATTTTTGGTTTGAAGGGCTAGCGGGACCATAAACTTGAGAGATTGTGAGACCCACGTGAGCAATGAGATGTCCAGAAATTGGGATACTCTGGACAATTAACATTGTCATGTGTGTTGTGGTTTTTGTTTTTTTAATGTAAAATATGAAAGATTATTCTTGGTAGAATACTTAAACCATTCCTACATCCAACTTTTTAGTATTTTAAAAAGCAGGGAATCATTATTATACAAGAAAAGAGCCTATGAAAAAGGGCGAAGTGTTTTTATTTGGATGTAAAATATTTGATGTTTATGTGGCATATTTTCTCAAAATCTGAAGTACTTTTTAATTCAGTAAACTTCTGATATTTTTATTCATTTTCACTCAATCATTTTATAACTCCCAAAACTATAATTTATCCCAACCGTTTTTAAAATTTACAATGTATCATTACTAACATGTCAACCTCCCAGATTTCTTAAGTCAATTTAGCTCACTGTTCCCTTTGCAACTCAGAGAAGCTCCACACCCCATCCCACAAGAACACCTTGTTTTTATTCTCTGGCACCTCACTATTGTCAAAGCACTTTCACACACACCAAATGGTTCCATCCTCACAGTGACCCTGAGAGGAAAGTAAAATGGACACTCTGATCCCCATTTTACAAGTAAGGAAACTGAGCCTTATACAAACTAAGTCAATTGCCCCAAATCATGAGGCTAGTAAGTAAAAAAACAAACAAACAAATAAAAAAAAACCTCTCACTCTGCGTTTTCTGACTTCTAGTTTTGTTCTTTCTACCATCCTGTCTCCTATTGCTCTGTGCACCCAATTTCTGTACAGTGGGCCAGAAGAGGGCTGTCTCTATAAAAAATAATGATTAGCTGGCTTAAACATACCCTTCATGCTACTTTCATTTCCCATAAATGCCAGCCAAGCTGTGCCCAAACCTTCTGCATGCATAAAAAGTATGAAAACAAAACACTATGAGCACACTATGAGCAATGACACACACACACACACACACACACACACACACACACACACACACAGGTCCAAAGTGTTCTCCCAGATAAGAATGTCAAACTCCTCCCAATATCTCTAAACCTGCTCCTGTGGGAACTATACTCTAGAGAAAATTGAATTTCATGATCACTGTGCATTGCTCTGTGCCTAATGGAAACATTGAAAGACATTTACCTTCCCACACATTGCTTAATGAAGGAGTGAAAAGATGGAAGGGGTTGTTATGGGTCCCTGCCTTCCCATCCTGTGTTCCCTCTGACCATCAAAATGTCAAAGGGCACAAATATTTTTAACATTCTCGATTCATGTTGCAGAATCATGTTGACAATCATGCTTTGCTAGGAAACCGATTTCTCTAGAAAGGCACATAATCTATTCTGAAGGCATCTGAAACTTGTTCAGCGTTAAACATGAATATCTGGGAGCCAGGTGCCCAAACTTTAGTGACTAGAAGAGATGAGGAGGTTGGTGGACAACAATAATATAAGGGGAAAGAGGAAGCATAGCCAGGTAGCATTAACCTCCAGGGCACAGGAACTTTACATAAAGGTTGAAGAGGAAATGTCTGGAAACTTCAGGGAGATGGGAAGAGGATTCCACACCCAGGGAATGTGGGAAATTGCACCCTACATTCGAATGGTCTGCATGGAAGCACTGTCTTCAGAAACAAGCCGAGCAAAGAGAGGAAGGGAGGAAAGGGTAGAAAGGCTGAAAGTATAGACAAGATTGTTGATAACCACTTGGTGAAGAGCTCTAAAGGAAGCAATGGGAAGATGAGAACGGGATGGGGAAGAAGAAAAGGGAGGAGAGGTTGCGTCAGAAGAGAGAAATCGAGAACAATTAGGAGGAAAGAAGACATATTCTAGTGGTGACCAACACCAATGGGCATACCAAATTAAAAATATCTTGCCCTAGCTGGTTTGGCTCAGTGCAAAGAGCATTGGCCTGCAGACTGAAGGGTCCTGGGTTCGATTCCAGTCAAGGGCACATGCCTGGATTGCAGGCTTGATCCCCAGTGGGGAACATGCAGGAGGCAGCCAATCAATGATTTCTCTCATCATTGATGTTTCTATCTCTCTTTCCTTCTCCCTTCCTCTCTGAAATCAATAAAAATATTTTTTAAAAATATCTTGATAACACATTAATGTTGAAGGCTTGAATGGAAGTGGATCTACCTGAGTTCCTCTGGACGATGGATGGAGAATGAGCATGTGGCAGTGGTTTAAACCTTAAGAGCAGCGTAGAATCTCCTGAAGAGTTTAATAAAACACAGATATCTAGACCCCATTCCTAACCAATTAGAATTATTGGGAGTAGAGCTGAACACTGGTTGTTTTTGGTGATGGTATCCTTTTTAAGAACCATGGATATATGGGAGTGGGTCCTTAAAGTTGGTTCTGGACTATCAATGTTACCTGGGAACTTGTTAGAAATGCAAATTCTCAGGCACTGCCCCCAGACTTACTGGATCTGAAATCTGAGAGTGGGGCCCAGCAGGCTGTGTTTTAACAAGTTCCCTGGGTGATTCTGATGCTCACTGAAGTTTCAGAACCACTGGTAGATGGGATGTGCTGGGGTGGGCTCACCTGCTCCACTGAGGCGCTATAACCGCATCTGTAACTGTCCTTCATGGCCAGCAGAATTTATGTTTCCATCAGCATTTTATGAGCATTCTTACTGCCAAAATCTTTTTACATGTAATTTTTGGCAGCTTGATAGGCAAGAAAAATTGTCTTACTTAAGACTGAACATTTTTCATATGTTTATAGTTAACATAAATCTTGCATGTTACAGTTCAAACTATTTTTTTAAAATTTTAGTCTAAAATGAAAATAGACCCTAGTCAGTCAGTTACCATCGACACACGGGCCAGTTGCAAGAGGGTCAAAACGCTCTATCTAGCCTGCTCTATGAAGAATCACAGGGTGAAGATAGTGTTTTACTTACCAACTAAATTATGAATATACAACATAACATTTGTTCACGGTCTCACTTTATAAATAGAGAAAGGGAACCACTCTCAAAAAAATTGAGGGAAAGAAAACTAAGAAGAGGAAATGCCTCAAACTAAACAAGTGTATATATCAGTGGTATATGGAATAAAACACACGTAACAATGTGGGTATATTTCCTGAACATGTTAGCTGTTCAGTGGAAGGGATCATGTTTCTGCATTTTCTTAAACAGAACTTGGCAAATTCGGGGTGGTCCACACGTTTTAAATAATAGCAATTTGCTCTCCAATCTGGCCTCATTTAGCTTCCTTTTTCACATCTCCACTGTCTGCCAATGCTTACTTTGCAATTCACTAAAAAAGAAAAAAGAAAAAAAAGAAAAGCTAGGAGTAAACATATTTAGAAAAAAAAATAAAAAAGAAAACAGCAGCTTCTTCAAGGTTGCACTGACTAAACTAACAAATCATTTCTATAGAAAGACAATATCCTCTCTTCAACTTTAGTTCAGATCTTCATTACTGCTTACCTGGACAAGCACTAATGTTTCCTTCCTCCTTTTATTGCACTCTGCTGCGAAGTTAATTTCCTCACAGCATAACTCAAAGGCTCTCAGTAACCTATCCACCACTGCTCCCCTGAGAGGTGCAAAGATATTTACCAAGCTTCGGCCACAGGGAATCAGCTCTGCGGAAACTAGAAGAGGGAAGGATGCATTTATCTTAAAAACAGAAATTCCTGAAGAGACTGAAGGTCACTGTAAACCTTGAGTGGAGAGGCCTGCAGAGATGGAATGACAAGTAAGCAGAGTGTTCTCAGGTTCTGCTCTGCCTCTTTCAGATTTCCTTTGACTCATTGCCGGCCTATGAGTCAGAAGGTAGCAACAAGAGCCCACATAATGTTACCCTGAGCACTCATTCCTCCCACCCTCGTCGCCAAGCCCGCATAAGGGATGGTGGGTCACAATGAAATAACTGTCTTCTTTTAAAACTTTAAAAGAAGAGAGCCCTCATTAGAGGAATGTCTGGTGGAGGGGCAACAGATGGGTGGTTGCCTGTAGTTCTGGTGTCTGGGACTCTGCCCTGGGGCTCATCTTCTAACCTTTTCTTACAATCACAAGGAACCTTGGTGTCTCATCCTGGCACCTGATAACTCTCAGGGAACATTAGCTCACAACCTAAAGTACTTGAAATCAGAACCACTCTAGTTATCCAGCTGAAATACTGGAACATATTAGAATTGAAAATAAACACAACTTATGATGTTGAAAGGTACTGGTAATATGAAGCAGGAAGAAAAGAGACGAATGGAAGATTAAGTATAAAACACACACACACACACATTTGAAATAAAGTAGGTGGGATAAATAACATGCTGAATATAGCCAAAGAAGACATTCAGAACTAAAAGAGCAGACTGAGACAATCTCCTGGAAGGCAGAAAAAAAGGTTAGAGAGATAAATAATAGAAACAAAAAGTTAAGTGGCATAGGGGATAACAGTAGCTATGCTAACATATCAAAAATAGGAACCCAAAAGGAGAGAAAAATAAAAGAAGGGGGAAATATTTTTTTAAAATATATTTTATTGATTTTTTTACAGAGAGAAAGGGAGAGGGATAGAGAGCTAGAAACATCGATGAGAGAGAAACATCGACCAGTTGCCTCCTGCACACCCCCTACCGGGGATGTGCCCACAACCAATGTACATGCCCTTGACCAGAATCGAACCTGGGACCTTTCAGTCCGCAGACCGATGCTCTATACCCTGAGCCAAACCGGTTTCGGCAGAAAGGGGAAATATTTAAGGAAATAATCAAAGTAATTCCTGAATTAAAGAAAGATGAAAGAACTTAGATGGAAAGAATTGTGTACCAAATAAGAGAGATTAAGAACTCAGATACTGTATTGGGAAATTACAGTACATCCAAGAGAAGGAGAAAATTATAAGAGGTTTCTACAAAAGTACAAGAATCAGTTGGATCAGGTTTCTTAACAGCAACACTGGATCCAAATATTTGGGGATTTTCCAGATATCATCCCAGCATTGATTTCTAATTTAATTCCATGTGGTCTAAAAATATACTTTGTATGACCAAATCCTTTAAAATCTTTTTAAAATATATTTTTATTGATTTCAGAGAGGAAAGGAGAGGGAGAGAGAGACAGAAACACCAATGATGAGAGAGAACAAACGAACGATCAGCCGTGCCCCCTCTCTCCCCACTAGGGATCGAGCTGCAACAGAGGCATGACCGGGAATTGAAACTCGACCTCCTGGTTCCCAGGTCAAACCTCAATGCAGGTCAGGCTGCTCTTAAATTTATTGAGACTTGTCTTATGGCCCAAAATATGACTTTTCTTGAGCAGATACTTTACCAAAGAAGATATATAGATGGCAAATAAACACATGAGAAGATGTTCAACACAATTAGTCATTAGGGAAATGCAAATTAAACCATAATGGAATACCATCATACCCCAACCAAACTAAGTTGCCAAGGGTGTAGAGGAACTGGAACTCTTGTCACTGCTTCCTGGAATGTGAAGTGGTTCAACAACTCTGAAAAAATAGTTTGGGAGTTTCTTAAAAAATTACACATACACTACCATATGATCTAGTCATTCCACTCATTAGAGGAAAAGGAAAAGACTTATGCATGAATGCTTATAGCATACTTACTGGTAATAACCCAAAGAGAACCAATCCAAATGCTTATTAACAGGGGAATGGATAAACAATTGCAGTACATTCATATACTGGAACACTCAGAGGTCTTAATCCAGCCCTACAGGGCTCCTTTTCCAAATTTATAGATTTTAATAATTTCAATCTCTTCTAATATTTTGCAGAAATAGTGGAGAAATAGGAACACTACTTATTAAGAAAGAATCAATGAATTTTCACTACTTTTTTGTTGTTGTTAATCCTCACCTGAAGATATTTTTTCCATTGGTTTTTAGAGAGAGTGGAAGGGAAGAAGGAAGGGAGGGAGGGAGGGAGACAGAGAAATGTCATCAATGTGAGAGAGACACTTCAATTGGTTGCCCCCTGCATGCACCCCAATCAGGGCAGCATCCAACCTGCAACCCAGGCATATGCCCCTCACTGGGAATCCAACCCACAACCCTTCGGTGGAGGTAGAGGGAGGTAGGGTGGGGGGGGGGGAAGGTGATGGTCTAACCACTGAGAACACTCGTCAGGGCAATTTCACTACTTTCAAAGAAAGATAATAGCCTTAAAGTTTTGTTTCCTTCAAAAAGTCTTATATTTAAAACATTCATACTGAAATATTTATAGAAGAAATAATGTGATGTCTGTGATTTGCTTCCAAATAACTTCAGGGGAAGGATTGTTAAAGTAGGTTGGGCTATAGATAAAACAAGATTAGACATAAATTTACAATTATTACACATGGATGATACACAGTGCATTAAAATATTCTACTTTTTTATGTTTGAAAATTTCCACAAAGGATATTTTCAAAAGCATGCACACAGTAGTATTTATATAATAAAAACATTCACACAAAAAAGTGAATTAGAATGGTTGCCATTGGTGTGAGTGGGGCTGGGATCAGAGTGGGAATGAAAGGAAATTAAAATGAAGGAAGGAAGGTCTAGCACAGACCAATGGTCAAACTGTGCTATAACCCCTGCAGAGTACTCACTGACTACTGCAGCCAGGAGAACATGGCTGAGCAACAGGAGATGACCAATGTCATCTCCTAGGCTCAGAGCTGCCCTCCATGATGATGCCAGGAGAGGTGAGGAGCACATCCAAGAGAAGGAGCTATTATTTATTTGGCTATTATTTATCCCACTCTTTGGAAATGCTACAGGAAATAGGGAAAAGGTGGGGAAAGAAAGGTCCCTGACCCCGATGTCCCCAATGTCAGTAGCTGACTTTGCAGGAGAGCCCTGGGCTCAGTGCCTTGTTCCCCTCTGGAGCTGGGGAAAAGCAGATGGTGGAGGGATGCCCAGAGAAGCAAGGTGGTAGACACTTGCATTTGAATTGGGATTCTGCCATTTAATAGATATAACTTTAAAAAAACATGCTGACCTCCTCCAAAGGTTGCTTTTTCTCAACGGCTAAATGGAGATAGTATTGCCCACCTCATCTGGTTGTTGTGAGAACTGAAAGAGAGGATGCGTTTAAGAGTTCGAACACAATGACAGACACACACTCTGGCCTCAACCAAAGGAACTGTCTCTGTAATGATTGGATCTTGGCCTTGAATTAGATGAATCAGCCCCCTTAATCTTTTCCTTGAAGAATGAATCATCTACCCAATTTCTTTCCGAACAATAAGATAGCGTATCTTAAATATGCAAAAATATAGCTTTTTAAAATTTTACCATAAGCGCTAATCAAAGAGATATTATTCTGCTCCTCCAACTTGAGTACTGGACACTCCGCAAGCTTTCTCACAAGACAAGGATGTTTATTCTTACTCTCTGTGCTACAGGGCCTGAGTCCCACTTGCAGGCCCT
This sequence comes from Eptesicus fuscus, assembly GCF_027574615.1. Classification (NCBI taxonomy): domain Eukaryota; kingdom Metazoa; phylum Chordata; class Mammalia; order Chiroptera; family Vespertilionidae; genus Eptesicus; species Eptesicus fuscus. The sequence continues at coordinate 21,644,704 of NC_072482.1, read as the reverse complement.
TGAAATACCTCAGATATGGTTTTAGAAATAAGACGATAAATGAACCTGTGCCTTTTATTAATAATATCTAGAGAGAATTTTCTTCTGTAGAGAATTTTCAGAAAGCACTTTTATATATTGTTATGTTGTTTAACCCTCACAATGACTGTGAGACAGGGCTAGAATTATTATCATTTCCAGTTTGTTTTTTCTTATGTTTTTATCTTCATTTTCCCTGCTGTCCCCAGAACCCAAGCTAAGAGGTTAATTTATTGACCCAAAGTCATATCACTAGCACACTAATATTTGAAAGAATGAATGAGTTAGTGAATGAACTAGTAAGCATGGAATCTAACACACTAACCCATGCCATCGCTATTGTCTTTCTTTCCTTTCCCTTTTCTCCCTTTCTCCTTTTATCTCCCCCTACCTGCCCCCATGCTTCTTTCTCTCTGCCTCTTTCTGGTAAATTCTCACATTCCACACCAGTTTTTATGCCCTTCCTCTGGGACTCTGGAATGCAACAGTAATGCGATTACTAAACTACAAGCCTCAGAGAAAACAAAACATAATAGCCATTGTTTTTGCTTATTTCAAAGTGTTCTTTCTAAGTACAGTTGAAAGCAACCCAGCCTTCATTAATCATGCAACAACATGTTACCTCAACGAACTGTTAACACACCGTAAATGTTGAAGTAAATATTTTCAGGCTTACGTTGGCATTTCTTTTGCCTTTTAAATAAACTATATAATCATCTAACTATAAAACAGCCCTAAAACTGTATGAACGAGACATAACTTGAAAACTAAAACTTGGAAACCTCTAAGCATATTCCTTTAGTTTAAATGTGATGGCCCTGATTCTCCTTTTCACAAAAACGGGTAAAGGAGAGAAAATTTTGTTGAGGATTCCATCTTTAAGTAGAATTTATGTTGTTTTATTCTGAAGGGAAGAAGACAGGATTTATAAGCAGCATGGGTGTAATATAATTACTGCGAGGTAAATTCCTTATTTATTACAAATTTGACTTCAAATGTACCAAATTTCTGAAAAACAGAACTATTTGGACTGCTCTCTCTTGTTTTACCTTCTGAATGCCTACCACCAGCCTGTGCTAGGAACTTGACAGCAATATGGTCTGCCTACAGAATATTGTAGTGTAATATTAGCAAAGGCATGCCATTCAGCATTGTTTTCATCCCAAGTAAATTGGGGGAGAGGGAATAAAAATCTTAATCATATTACAACACAAGTCAACTTAATCAACAGCCTTAAAATATCAAATCAAGTATTGTTTGACATTTTGACACATTTTGGCTTTCTGAATAAATCCTACCATAAATCCATCATAAACCCTTCTGGCTTTAGAAATTGTTTAAATATTATGTTTCTAAGGATCTATAGATTCATAACAGAAACTAGGGACTGTCAAAGGTAACTAAAACATGTGGTTTTCCTTTAAAGAATCATCTGTTTTTATTTTCATTTTTTATATACTTTGTAAAAAATTGATTTCAAAGAAGAATTGGAGAGGGAGTGAGAGAGAGAGAGAGAGAGAGAGAGAGAGAGAGAGAGAGACATCAGTAATGAGTGAAAACCATTGATCAGCTGCCTCCTGCACACCCCACACTGGGGATTGAGCCCACAACCCAGGCATGTGCCCTGACCAGGAATCGAACCGGGACCTCCTGGTTCATAGGTCTTCACTCAACCACTGAGCCATGCCACCTGGGCTAAAACATGTTTCTCAATAACCTCTCATGATGATCTCATTTTGAAGGAATTTAGAAAGCTATATGCCCTACCTGAAGGAAAAGGAGGAAAAAGTTATCTCTCCATTTCAACAGAGTTTATCCCCAGCTGGAGGAGAAGGAAATTTCCTAGAGCTGGCACCTTTCTCGGCCTGAAAGACACTAGCGACTGCATGGGTTAGTGAGTTAGATCACATTACAATTCATAACAGTAGCAACATTACAGTTATGAAGTAGCAACGAAAATAATTTTATGGTTGGGGGTCACCACAACATGGGGAACTGTATTAAAGGGTCGCGGCATTAGGAAGGTTGAGAACCACTGCTCTAGAAGGAAAGCTCCAATGGAGCAGAAATGTTGCCCTTCCCATCCACCCAGTATCCCAGTACCAAGAACCAGACCCGCACAGAGTGGGTACCTAGTAAATATCTGTTAAATAACCAAGCACTAGTGTAATGCGCCTGGCAGAGAATTGCCTTAGTTATATAATCATGGATATTTATATATTGTCCACACTTCCAAAGTTTTTGTAGCCCAGATCAACACTGGTACTAATTTCACAGCTAGTTTATGGACATATTTAATCCATGCTATTAAATATTAAAAGACATCTGTAAAAGATTTCTTAGTTATTTGTTTTGCACAGTGAAAACAAAGAGATAGTGCCCAATCCTAACTTCAATAATAACCTTGCCTTCAAGGACGCATTCTCATGTTCAAGGTTTTGGCTTTTGCCATTGCTATTGCAATCTCATCATGACTCAGAAACCTACTGAGTTTCGCCATGACACTTGCCAGTAACTACAGGACCGTGCCCTGACCTTACTGGGGGTTGTGTGAACAGTCTGTGAAAATGGTTCATGATCGCTCACAAAGTTGTATTTGGTTTCCCTGGAAAAGCAGCTTTGCTGTGCACTTGAGAGACATCTCTGGACAGAGAATCTTCTTTTCTTTTTAGGGAATGATCTTACTAAATGATACGAAAGAGTGGCCTGTTTTACATCCATGGATTTACTTTAATGATCATGCTCAATGAGGGTTTCCCTTTAAAAAGAAATAATTTCTTAAGGGACTTCTACCTGCACTAGGTCTCCTAGTAAGCACTCTCACCTCTCAAGCCTGTTCTTTGCCTGATTGGTGATTTCACCTTGATCTGCCTTTTTCTTTCTCCATACCTTCTTCTCCCAGCACATGACATAGGTGTTATTCTAAAATCCAAAAATTATAAGCAAGGAAATCAAAGGGTATAGAGAGAAGAGTTTCTTTTGTATAGTCCTCTGCACCCAGTAAAGATGACTATCTTATTTTGAAAGTTTCTACTGGATGAAATTACACCATCGCTCATGGGGCAAGGAGGGTCCTGAATTTGTAGTCAAAAGTCCCGAGTTTAAGTGCAGGTTCTATCATTCAACTCTTCTCCAGCTCAGTTTTCTCATCTCTAAAATGAAATTGTATTAAAATGCTACAAGATTACACTATCCAGTTGTGAAAACAGAGCATATTAAATGAAGCATATATATTAAAGTTGGCTATCAAATATATACATAAAATATTAAGGCAACCTACATATTAAGACCTGCAGGCAGATGATGTCAGGAAAGACTTTGTGAGGACGAGTGGGGTTGAATCTGGGCAGCCAAGCCATCACCCTGAGAGGAGGGATGCTGACCTCACCACCTGCCCCAAGCCAACAGCTCCTCTATCCAAAGAAGAAAGTAATTTTCTGGACTAGCCTTCTTTTGGTATTGGTTCTGAAAAAAAGCAGTTGACTGAGAGCATTTTAAAAGGGGGGCAGGGAAAAAACTATCTGCTAAACTTCAACTCTTGAAGAACTGGGTTTGTGATTAAACACTCACTAATCAATGTCCACTGCCAAGTGCTGGCAGCTTGGAGCAATAATGTCAGGTGCCAATCCCAGCTCGAGGTTGGACTAGCAGCAGGACTTTGGGGCAAGACAAGTAACCTCTCAGCCTCAGTGTGCTCCCCCGCAAAATTACCCCCCTACACAGGTGTGTTATAGGAATAAAAAGGGATCAAATATTTGAAAGCTACACTGTCGTACACAAATATGAGTCCAGTTCTTAGAAGGAGTGAGGTTAGAGAGAAAATTATGAAAAGGTGCATTAAATTTGTAAAACACATGAAAGCTATTTACTGTAAGTTTATACATAAGAAATTAAAACTGTTAAGAAAACTAAATCAAACCGTTGATATAAAGCACAGATGTAGTGCAGGTTTCTGAGTAATATTCGTTCCCTCATCCCTTAATTCCCCCTTTCTCTGTCAAAACAGTCTTAGGCCAGGAAGTCTTAATCAAAATGTAGGTATTTCTGTTTCTATGGTTTTGTTTTGTTTTTGCAATGTGAGGGAAGAGGAATGAACTTGGACTTGGAAGGCAAACAGGCTTGAAACAAATCCTAGTTCTGCTGTGTACTTGCTGTTTATAAGTGTGGCCTTTGAGTATGCTTCCTCATCTGTGAGCCTCAGCTTCCTCCTCTGTAAAATGGGTTAATAACTCACAGTAGTCTTTCCCAACCTTGTTTATAACATTGCACTCCTTAAAAATGAGAATATTTATACCTCAAAGGATGTTGCTGCCCACAGTGAGATATAACCAGAACAGGGGCTCTAATCACCCAAATCCGGTCCTGCTCTGCCATCGCAAGGGCTGAGGGAATGGGCATCTTGGCACTCCATTGCTCCTCAGGGCATGTTAGTATCTGGGCACACTCTTTGGGAAGCTCTGCATTATTTGGTTTGTGGAAAGGAATAAATGTGAACCTTCATGATCATAATAGATGTTAAATGATTTCTTAGTTCCCCCCCTTCCCTAGATCAAGGACAGAGCAACCCACTTAGCTGGTGCCCATCACCCTGGCTGAACACTCCTCTGAAGGCTGATGGTTGGACTGTGTCAGAGCAGAGATGCCCACACCCCGTGATGCTTCATGGCAACTCCTCTTCGGTGACTTTACTGGCCCACCTTGCTGTGTGCCCACCTTGAAGCAGGGTTCTGCAACACCCCTGCCTGAGGCCATGCAGGCAGCTGCTGACTAGCAAGTTGTTCTCTTCTTTGTCCAGGTTGCTTCTTGGGGAGGAAGAAGATGGAGGATCCCGTGAAGGTTTGCCTGAATGACACTTGCAGAAAAAAACAACAGGCAATAGTCACCAAACCTCAAAACTTAAAATGCCACAGAGAGGCAGCTATTAGTGGCCAGCAGAGAGCTTATAACCCTGGCTTTTACAGGAGCTGGGCTTTTGACTAACAGGTGAGTGTCTTTTCCAGGAAAGTCTAAAACTTCTTACCATTGCAGCAATAGAAACATCCGTGCTGGGAGATGTTTTCCGAGTTTACTGCTCCTCCTGAAAGTCCTCTCTTGCCTTGACTGATGCAAGAGTAGAACCATTTAATGAGCCCCCAATATGTACCACATGTTACTTTCAGTCTTTGCAACCACTCAGTGTGGTGTCACTCTCCTCCCACTCCCATTATACAGATGATAAAACCGAAGCACAGTAGCTTGCCCGGGGTTACAGAGCTAGAAGGAGGCAAAGCTGGGATTCCAACTCAGTTCTAACACTCAAGCTGCGGTTTTTTCCAGGACCCACATTTCCTGTTCAATAGTAACAGAGCTTCTAAGAGATCTAATGAGTTTTCATTCGTTAAACCTGAATTTTTAAGAAATGTAGACAGGGGGATTAAGAAATGTGCAGTTTAATCAGCATTGGTACAAGTATGTAGCTAGTCTCACATGGACAGAAAATAAGACACTAAACAGACCATGGCTGGACCAGCAAGGGGCCACGAGGAAAAATGAAACAGGATAAAGAAGGGGCCCTCACCCCTCCTGTCATGGTCTCCATCAGCGCACTAGAGACTAGTAGTATAGGAGATGGCTGTATATATTTCTGCTTATGATAACTACACATAAAGTGATACTAACCATCATATATATTCAGTTCTTCTCAACTAACCATTTTGATGACCTTTGAAACTCTTGCAAATACTAAAGGAAAGGCGCCCATGTAATATTTAGAATTAATCCTGATGCATATGACCAAGGTGTCTCAATGTTGGCACTGTTGACATTTTGAGATGGATGATGTTTTTGTGTGGGGTTGTCCTGGCCATTGTAGGACAAGTTGTTTCTAGATGAGCTGATTTTCCCCTCAAAGGTACCTACTACATTTTAGTCTCAGTACTAAAATAAGTGGCAGGGGGTATTGTGTGTGGAAAATATAATACCTTCAGGAAGTACAATTATCTCCTTCTCCTTCTTCCGCTTCCTCTTCCTTTCCTCTCTTCTTTTTAGGTCTTATTGAAGCAAAATTTCTTGATATCCAGTAAAATTATCTTTTTGCAAAGATGTAGTTATGGTTAGCACTTTTTCACATTTCATCATCCACAAATGATGGGTTGCTCTGTGCCAAAGATGAATTATTTGGTGTTCTCTAACCTACAATGAAATTTAAATATTTTTTTTGTGAAGCAAGGTGAGTGAAATAGGAGGAGAAGGGTGGGTGAGTAAGATTAGGAATCTTTAAAAGAGTAATTACTGTCTTAAAAACCTTACTCACCTTTTGAGAATGGGCCTACTTTGATCATAACAATTATCCAGGCCAGCCATTGTGAAATAGTTTATGTGTAACAAACATGGCTTTTTTGTTTTGTTTATAAATACAATGCCCCATAATTTATAACAACAATAGCTAAAAATTCATAATAAAGGAATTGAATAACAAACAGCCTCCAATTTCAGGATGAAGGAAATTGATTTTCAATAAGGGATTAGCTTGTTGCTCATTCCTTTCCATCTTCCTGGGCCACCCCTCATACCAATTGCTCAAAACATCTTTTATGTCCCTCTTTCTTTATTCTGCCCTCATTTCAAGCTAACTACCTGAAATCATAATCCAGTGAGATTTGCTTTAAACCCATGGTTGGCAAACTGTGGCTCGCGAGCCACATGCGGCTCTTTGGCCCCTTGAGTGTGGCTCTTTCACAAAATACCACGGCCTGGGAGAGTCTATTTTGAAGTGGCGTTAGAAGAAGTTTAAGTTTAAAAAATTTGGCTCTCAAAAGAAATTTCAGTCATTGTACTGTTGATATTTGGCTCTGTTGACTAATGAGTTTGCTGACCACTGCTTTAAACTAATGAAAGAGAGTGAATACCAGAAACAGGATTAGCCATGTGGTGATTCCTATTACTCATCAGGTACATTACACTATATTCTCTCCGTTTTTGTGCTTGTTTGGAGATGTCCATTATAAAATGTTGTGTTTCTGTAGCCATACTCCCATGAGGAGATTGATTCTACTGGACTCAGCTATCACCTTTCCCATCCCAACACACTGTTAGCATCCATACTTCCCCCCATAGGATCTGACAGGGAAACAATGATACTGCTACGAAAAAAAGCTCACCGTTTCACAGGTATTGTGGATCCCATTAAGTTATGTCTCCTGAGGCACTTGCTGTAAAGGCACCCTTTCTCATACGAACATCTTTCAGAGAGAGATTCTCGTACCCACATCTTTAACCTCACATCCTGTTGACTTCTGACCATTTCCTTTATTCACTCAAGCTTCCCCGTCTTAATAAAGGCCTTCACTTGACTAAGCAGACCTTTTGTGCTTCCACATGAAATTGAGCATATCTATATTTTTTAAAAATCCATATAAGCTAAAAGTTGGCTTTAAAAACAAAATTAAAAGAGGTTACATTTGTTTTTTAAAATATATATTTTTATTGATTTCAGAGAGGAAGGGAGAGGGAGAGGCAGAGAGAGAGAGAGAGAAACATCAATGATGAGAGAGAATCATCAATGATGAGAGAGAATCATCAATGATGAGAGAGAATCATCAATGATGAGAGAGAATCATCAATGATGAGAGAGAATCATTGATTGGCTGCCTCCTGCTCCTCCCCCACCCCTTACTGGGGATCAAGCCCGCAACCCAGGAATATGTCCTTGACAGGAATCAAGCCAAGACCCTTACGTCCGAAGAGCAGACCAACACTCGTTCCTCAGAGCCAATCCAGGTAGGGCTGTTTGTTTTTACTTAAAATGACAGTGGTGCATCTCAGAAGCATATGGAATACTATACAATACAAAAAGATTTGCTAATTTAGTAGTACTGACATCAGAGAATACTTAGTTTGGAAGGGAGTAATCATTTCTTTATAAACTCTCATTTGAAGAATGAAGAGGGTGGGGTTCCTGAGGATAAACACAACTTGGCTTAAATTGACCCAGCAGGTTACCCTCTGAGCTAAGGTGAACACCCCAATGTCTTCTGGCTACTGCTCTTCTATCATACAGTCCTGGGGTCCTTGTTCAGTATAAGCAAATCAAATTCCAAGTATAATGCAAGTGCAGGGAGAAATCCTTTCTACATCTTTTGCATTTTGTACCATGTACACTGAAGTTAAGAAGTAACTGCATTTGTTCCTACCAATTGATTCAAATAAAAAGGAAGTCTTAAGTGCTTCACTGGCATACCAGAGGTCTTTTGGGGAACAGGTGTGTCAGAGAAGAGGGGCTGTGTGGAGGTGGTATCAATACCTGGGAAGAGTCCCGGAAAGAGGCCCTCCCCTTCACAAGGCTGTGAGGTGTAGCAGAAACGGCAAAGGCTCTGAAATCACACTGGAATTCAAATCCCTGTGTAGCCACTACCTGTTATTTACAACTAGGGGCCCAGTGCACGAATTCATGAACCTTGGAAGGAACTGTGGGCGGTGAGGCTGCGGTAGGCATAGGGGCTGGTCTCAGCCCATCCTCCAAGCCCCTGCCCGGCCCTTCCTGCCACAGTCCCTGGTCCACTGACTGCCTGAAGCCCCATTCCTGCCGCCACTGCCACACGCTGATGGCGCCAGCCCCGCTCACATCCGCTGAAAGAGAGGATCGATTGGGGCTGGCGCAAGCAGCGGGTGTGAGCAGCAGCTGCTGCCCCAATCACCCCTCAGGAGCAGGGGGAGGTGGAGAATCCCTCAGGGGCAATTGGGGCCAGCAGCGAGCGATCGGGGCAAGCACGGGGTGCCAGCAGTGGGTGTGAGCGGTGGCTCCAGCGCTGGTGGCAGGCGTGAGCGGGGCCAGTGCTGGCAGCAGATGCAAGTGCTGGATGGAACCACAGCATGCAGGAGCAAAGAATTTTCAGTAACCACCAGAGGCTCACCCTGATGATAGCAACTGGCACCCTGCCTTGGTCTGGTGCCCCTGCTCTCTTGCTCCACTGTCCTGCCGACGCCCGCCATGTTCCGCACACGTCCCTGGTGGTCAGCGCATGTCATAGTGACCGGTTGTCCCACCATTAGGTCTAGTTACATATTAGCCTTTTATTATATAGGATTACAGTAATACGCCCTTATCCAGGGTTTTGATTTTCCTTTCTGGTTTCAGTTACCAGTGCCAAACGCAGCCTGAAAATATTAAATGGAAAACTGCAGAAAAAAATTCATGTTTTAAAATGTGTGCGCCATTCCGAGCAGCATGATGAACCCTCCCTCCGCCCCCTCCGGATGTGACTCATCCTCTGGTCTGGAGTATTCACCCTGTATTCCCGACCTGCCCTAGTCATTTAGTAGCCATTTCGGTTATCAGTTCAACTATCTCGAGTACTTAGTTTTCAAGTAAACTTTACTTAATAATGGCCCAAAGCACAAGAGTAAACTTTACTGTATGTATGCATAGGAAAAAAACACCATATATAGGGTTCTGTACTATCTGTGCCTTCAGGCATCCTCGGAGTGGGGGTAGGGGCAGGGGATGGGTGGGGGTTGGGGCTTGGAATGTATCTCCCACATAAGTGCGGATACCCGAGGATTACTGTACTGGATCTCAGTTGTCTCATGTGTATAAAACGCGGCAACGAGGACTGTTCTTTGGACTCCAGATCACAGTGCTTGGCATAAAGCAGGTGCTCGAAAAAGAGCAAGTTATTGAGACCACCGGAGAGCCCAGGGTATGCGCAGGCCAAAGAGAGCAGTATGGTCTGGGGCGGGTGACAAGTTCCTCCTTCAGAGAGACCGCTAGGCACACCCCCCTCTGCTAGCCTCATTTAATCTCTGCTCCGCCAGCTCCAAGCTCTCCGCGAACCGCTGACTCAGGGTAACGGGAACGGCGTGACGACTGGGAAATGACCATTTTTTCCCTCCTTGCCCGGGGTCCCGAAAACCGACGAGTCAGAAATGGCTGCTGCAGCAGAGCGAGCCAGGGGGTCAGGATTGGCCAACCCAGACTTTGCCCCCAAGCAGCCTTCCTGGAATTGACCTCTAGCCCGGAGCCCGCACAAAGTGCTGAGTCACGCGGAGGCGGCGCCACGCGCCCGGAGGCGGGCCCGGGCCGTCACGTGGCTGGGGCTGTATCACAACAACCGCGCGGCGTGCAGCGCCCGCGCTTCCTCCCGCGACCGAGCCGCTCTCCGAGCATGCTCAGCTCGGCCGCGCGGCTGCGGGAGGACCCAGCGCCCTGCTCCGCCCTCCGGGTTTTCCCGGCGGCCGCCCTGGGTGCTAGGAGCCCGGGATGCGCTGTCTGAACCGCCGCTCTCGGGGTTGGTTCCGGCCGTAGGAATCTTGTAACACCCCCCCCCCCACCGCGAAGAAATCACCAGGAATCTCCCTGGAGAAGAGCTGATTCTGCAATATACGAGCTCCTTCTTTTCTCCTTAAGGCTCGTTGAAGCCCTAAGCATGTCAAACTCGCAGCACGTCCAACTTGTTTGCTTTGCGGGGCTGTCTGCTGAAAACCCACTCCCTGGTCCTGGTTGCAATCTGCAGAATGAATTCCAGAAGTAAACCTAAAAATGCAAAACGCTGTCCAACAAAGGGAAATGACTGTTGTGGAATATGACTTCCGTTGATCTGTGGTGGATTTCTTTACCCCCTGTAACAGTAGTTGGCAAAGGCACTGTAGAGACCATGGTTTAAATTGTGAATAACTGGCAGGTGGTGCCGCCACGCTGCACCCAACTGGGGATTGTCCAGAGCCCAGGAGCTCCCTCTTGGGGTGCTAGTTTGGAGTTTGGGGGCCCTCCTGTGAGAATCAACCGGAATCTGAGACTGACTCAAATGATAGTATTAACTCTCACTACATTCAGTATCATGAGCATTAGCTAGACTAGAAAGAACTATGGCTCTTCCTGACCACACACCCCCTTCACTGTTTCCTTTTTAAAACGAAACTGACGCTTTCCCAAGAGACCAGCTTCACCATATTGTGAGGAAATGAAGCAGGTGTAGATAGAGGAAAGTGTGTGCTTTGCAAAGTGTAAAAGTCTACACCTGTGCTGCCTTAATTAAGTGGAATGCAAGCCACATATGTAATCTAAAATGTTCCATTAGCTACCTTTAAACACTAAAAAGAAACAAGTGAATTAATTTAAATTATTTTATCTTGACATATCCAAAATACTACTATAGCAATATATTTAATGTAAAGTTATTAATAAGATATTTGCATTTTTGGGGTACTAAGTTTTTGAATTGGGTGTGTGTATTATACCCACATCACACCTCCCAGGCCACTAAATTTTCATTGGAAATTCTTGATCTGTGTTTCATAAAATGAACAGATGAAAAAGTGGATTTACATTCCCCACCTCTTCCAGATTTACTTAAAAGTTTTCCAGCAACCACATGAAATATCAATTTTGAAATTTATATTTAAGTGGGCTTAAATAAAACTAAAATTCGGTTTCTCAGTCAACTTAGCCATATTTCAAATACTGTAGCCACAGATGGTGGATGGTTGTGTTGAACAATGCAGATCTATGCAAATATGGGGTGAGATTGTGAGAAAAACAAAATGATCCTTTGGATGCCTCCTCACCTGTATTCAAAACAATGACCAACCCTGTCTCCCACCCTAGCCCCCACACTTACCTGCCTTCCACAGGAAGCAAACATTTATGCAAAGCACTTTTCTAGAATTAAAGATACAAAGGCATAAATTATCCCAGAGGAAGTCACTATTTAATGTGGAGATATTTTTAAAACGATTCTATTATAATGTAGAAATCGAGGCCTGTTCAAATGTAACCAAAATACAGGGAGGAGTAACTGCAACTCCAAGAACAGGAATGTGTCAGGTGGAGAATTCTAAGCAGAAAGACACAACAGAAAGCCAGGACCACACAGGTCTGGAGAGATTGGTGGGGAGGGTACGGGGAAGAGTAGCGCAGTAGGTGGGGATGTTTGAGTCAGCTGGGGGTAAATTAGAATGAGACTTGGTTTTTATCCAGGCTATACCTCCGGGATTGAAACACCATCCCCTGAGCTTCAAACACTGCCACACTCCACCCCCCCACCCATACATACACATAACCTACTGTGGAAATTACAGCCAGACCTTGGGTATCCATGTCCCCAAGGCACATCCAATATGAAGGATATGAGAGAAGAGACTCCTATCATATATCCACTTAGCAGCTAATAAGTGCTTACTAAATGTTAACTTTGTAGTGTGAGGGAAGTGGGCACAGTAAGTACACACGTTCTGGCCTCAGTACATGTATGATCTAGTTGCTGTCACTTTTTCCCTGACCTGTCATGTCATTGCTCTGTCAACACATTTATTGAACAACTACTTTGTGGTGAGGTGCCTCATAGCTTCCCTTTCTTGCCAGGTAGGGCCAACCCCAGCTGTTTCTTATATCTTCTACCCCTAGGCGTAAACTCACATGAACATTATTGTAATCACTTACTGGATGACTCTTGGGCTAGGACCAGGTATATATTTTTGGAGGTGATTCCTTCAAATGACCCAGCTAGGGATATTGACAAAGTCCCTTTTGAAAGATGAGACAGAGGGCGGAAAACCAGGACTACAGGCTTTATTAGAGAAGGACCCTGCCGGGCTGCCTTGCAAAGGAAGAGAGCACACGTGCAGGAGTGAATACGCCTTTTGAGGGGAGGAATGGGGAGGGATGGGGCTTAGGGTACTCGGCACGCGCTAATTGGTGGTTTCATATAAGGCACATGATTAGGCACTTAGGGACTTAGGGTTTTGGCAGGTGCTGATTGGTGGTTCAATGTACAGTCCATATAAGGTGTCTGGTTAGGTGCTCAGGAATGTCCAGGCCGCAGGTGCAGTTTACATCACATTCCATCCATCAGTTGGGGGAAGGGAGGATCTATCACCTTTTGTTGTAATAAATGGTGTCTGTGTCATCCAGAGAATGTATGTCATCAAATAATTAGAGAATACACACATACTTGTAATATACACACGTGTCTAAAAACTTGTAGACAAATTGATTCTTCTTAATAACCCGACCACTTATTGACCATTAACTCTATGCACCTGTGCATTGTGCACATTCTTACAACAGGCAAAAAAGACAGAGTTAATATAATTTTGTACAGGTATGAAAAGAACTTGCGCAAGGTCTCACAGGTAGTAAATGGCGGACACTAAAACTGAACATGTGTTTCATCTGCCTCCCAAGTTAATATTTTTCTTGCCATACCCTGCTGTTCTCACTCTGCTTTTATAAGGGGGAAGCCCCTCTCACCTAAAAAATAATCCGGTGAGTCCTTCATTAATTCAAATACTCAACTTTATTCCCCAAACCAGAGTCGATATCTTTGGGTAAGAGAAAAACTGACTTTTCTACATTTCGCTTTTGCTTACAGCCAGGCCGACCACACTGCCCGCCCGCGGTGAGCGCCTTCCCTCTGACTCCGCCCTAACCACGCCCGCGCACGCCCCCTCCCTGCAGCCCACTTTGGTCTCTTCCGGCGCTGGGCCACGCCCCTCCTCTGACCCGCCCCGTCCTCCGGCCACGCCCCTTTCACCGCCCCCGCCCCCTCCCGTAGTTTATAAGATCCGGAGCGACGGATCGCTCCCAGGAAGGGCGGGCGCGCGGATGGGAGCACTGGGCATGCTCCGCGGCGGCGCAGGTTTTGGTCACAAGTAGGAAGGAGCCCGTGCAGGGCACAGGCAAAGAGAAGCGGGAGCCGCTGCGGCCCCGCCGCCTCGGAGCGGGAGCGGGCGCTGGAGCGGGCGAGGGGCGAGGCTGCCGGGCCGAGAGCCGCCCAGCCTGCCCTCACGTCCTCTGTCTCTCAGCCCGCGAGGTGCGCCGGACCTCTGGGCCGGTCACCGGGCGGTGAGTACCGCGTGTGGGGGAGCCGGAACGGACCGGACCCTCCCTCAGCCGACTGCGGCCCGAGGGCGCCCCCCCGGGGCGGAGCAGCCGGCGCCGCTGCTGCCTCCTGCGGGCAGCTGAGTGTCCGGCTCGCACCCCGCGCCGGGAGCTTGCGGCCGCCGTCAGCGCCCAAGAGCAGGAGGAGGGGGCGGCCATGGGGCTGCTGTCCCAAGGCTCGCCGCTGAGCTGGGAGGAGACCAAGCGCCACGCCGACCACGTGCGGCGGCACGGGATCCTCCAGTTTCTGCACATCTACCACGCCGTCAAGGACCGACACAAGGACGTGCTCAAGTGGGGCGATGAGGTGAGCGCCCGCGACCCCCGTCCTCCCTGGACCGCCCTGTCAGGTCACTCTGCGCCGCCTTTGTTCCGCGAGGCCCTACCTGCGACCCTGGCCCCGGCCCCGGCCCCAGGACCCCATGGCTGTCTGCGCCCTGCACTGCGCCCCGGGGTCCCCGGGCGCCTCCCTGCCCCGGGTCGCCGTCCCTGCCCTCCCACTGGGCGTCCAGGATGGTCTGGGGCGTGGGGCCCTGCTCTGAGCCTTCCGGCCGGACTGTGCTCACCCGTTCATTCATTCATTGCTTCACTCACGTGGGTTTCCTCCTCCTTTAAGCAAATGTGGATTGGGCACTGGGCGGGTTCCACCCTGAAAAAGCGTAACATTTGGTGCTTCGGGGAGTTTTCAGTCTCTGATACTTCTCTGCCGGCCGCCTTTCGCGATCTCATCTCAAAATGCACTTCTATTAACGTGAAAGGAAAGTTATCCTAGGAAGGAAGGAAGGCAGGCAGGCCCGTCGTTACTAGGAATCGGGTCTAAAGGATGTTCCTTCTGCCCCAAACCCCCTCTTTCCAGTTATCTTTTAAACCTCCAACTCCTCATCAGTCCCCCCTTTTCCTCCCCCCCCTCCCCCCCCTCTCTCTCTCTCTCTCTCTCTCACACACACACACACACACACACACACACACACACACAATTGGGATTTGTTAGTACCTTTCCATGGCCTAAATCCAGCATCTTAAACTTTACAAATCAGTGCTTCAGCATATGTTCTGCCTGGAGGTGAAAATGCCTCTGGGTTCTCAGTATGTTGAACCTTTGTTTAATTGGAATGATCTGGAAAGCATTGCCTCCGGTTAGAGTTACTCCTTTCTGCCAAAGCATTTTGTGCTCTCCTTCCCGTTTTAAAAAAGCACAGGTATATACAGTTAAGATAATTAAATGACTCCTCGAAGAACCCATTTATTTATATTTTTTGTGTTTTTATCATTCGCCTTCTATGGCGTGGTCAGGTGTAAGTGACTCATCTTCTAGACTTTGCTGTCACTCTTGGCCTAAGTGTCAAGGTGCTGCTTCACCAATGCAGACTCTCTCCCGGAAAAAGTTAGCTTTCCTGTTTCTAAGATGGGAACATAATTCTTCTTGCATTTGAAGGAGTAGTGCTGTTTTAAGTTAGAAAAGTATAATGACCAGTAATTCACATTTCTACTATGTTGTACGTTTTTTTCGTCACAAAAGGGGTACAGTATATGTTTGGTGATAATTCTTCAATTTTAGTCAAAAGTTAATTGTTTCTTTACAGCATCTGGAATTTTATACGTTCATTTGTGTATTGTGTGTATTTTATGCTCTATCTACTCTGCCCCTTGAATTTTTTTCTCTCCAGGACTTTTATAAAAATGGAATACTATGAAGAATATTGATTTTTCATGCATAGTAAAGAATATGTCAAACTTTTGAGTTATTATTTGAGGTAGTGTGTATTGGGTCACATTTAGGTTATTTCTCACCGTGGTTTCAGTTAAAGGAGTTTGAAAGCCAGATTTATTGTGGAAGGCTTACTGGATGAGATGAGGCTTTAAAACAGAGCAGTGGAGTAATTACTCCAGTGTTAGCTCTAATCCTCACCCGTAGTAGGAATTCACAACCACATTTGCTGAATAGAAGTCTTCAGGCAGGGGCACACAGCAAGCAAGTTTGTTTTTATACAGACGCCTCGGGCAATAATTGAGAAACTGGCTGGGCCGATAAGAGTAGAGAAGGGCGTGGTGGGTAGTATGGCCCCTGAGATGAAGAGTGGCCTTGGCAGACAGAAAATGGTGTTTGGGAGGCGATATGTTGGACAGTGTTAACGTGAAACCAAAATATTGCTCTTCACGGGAAGTTTTGGTGGTGTCCTTACCAGATCATGGACTTGGATTAAAGAAGAAGAAAGAAGTGCCTTGAAACGGTGGCAGGAGAAATGCTCAGCCCTGGTTACTAGGACACTGTTTGTCTCTGCTAGTATTTAATCAGAAAGGACCCTGGATCTGGAGTTTCACTAGTGTATTCCAAGGCCTGCCAAACTGCCTGCCTGTGGGATTCTGAGCCTCAGCTTCCTCATTTGGCAAGTGAGGGAGTTGGACATTCTTTCCTTGCCAGCTTTTACAGTTTGAATAAATTTTAAAATAATGTACATCTTTCAAACTAGAATGTTAGTCTTTGAAACTCGGAGATAATCTTTAGATTGCCGAGTAAAGAGAAGGCTGTCACCAATTGCCATGGTAAAAATGGGTTGTATAATAAAGGGGTGTGTATGCTGGCTTATTGGAACTAAAGAAGTGGGAACCTTGTAGATAGGTAGATTCCAAGATCAGCTTACAGATGCATGCATATATATATATATATATATATATATATATATATATATATATTTTTACCTTTAGTGTGACAGGTGCTGACCCTTGCCACCATTTATTATGCTGTCTCTGTTGGAAATAGAAGTTCTAACTCCTAGGTGCCAGGAACTCATAGGTTCATTTGCCTCAGGATGGGGTGGGGGTGAAGGGGAGAAGAGGGATATCCCTGGGTGCTCTATTGCTGCTAAACATTGTATGTATGCAAAAAAGTGTGCACTTCTCTCTTCACAGCTCACACACAACTTTTCAGGTACAGATTTTGTTTATAACTTGAGTCTGCACATTAAAAGACAAACCTATGAAGTCTATGGTGCAAATGTGGCAGTAGATACAACTTTTGAGTTTTCCCTGATAATCACTCTAGTGTTAGCTACCTGCCAGCCCTTAGCCGCTATTTAGAGGCAGAGGCATTATCAGAACTGAAATCTGTCTGACTCCAGGTCCATTTCTTAAACACATTATACCGGTTTTGGATTATTTACAATGTATGAGATTTCATCAAATCTCCATTTACAGAGTTCAAACTCGACAGGTTGCAGAGGTGTCAGAACACAACATTTAAAAGCAAACATAATTTTTCTTAAATGTTTTAATCCAATGTTGTGTGGCTCTCAAAGGCAAGAAGGTAAACTGTCCTCTAACTAGAAAAGTCCATGTGAGCTTTGAGAGGAAAATATATGGTATGTCTTTAATATTTGACTCACATGTATAAAACTAATAAAACAGGTGGTGGGATTTAAGGGTTGGTATATCATCTGTTGATTTTGAACTACAAGTTTGCCTGTGTAGGTGTGATTGTGTAAGAGTGCTTAAGTGACTATTTAGAAAAAGCATTGCTTGTCAGGTAATAAGATTATAATCCTATAACAAAAGTAACATAATCCTCAGCTATAAATCAGGAATAGACAAAAACATAGTCATTTTAGTCTAATGGAAGGTTTTGTGTAGCAATTACTTAATCTCGCTTAACCTCATATTCGTCATCTGTAAAATGGGGACAATAATACCTTCCTGGTAGGGTTATTAAGGTTAAATGAGATAATGTTGATGAAATAATTTACAAATGAGAGCCTAGCCTTTTAATTAAAGACTCATAAATGGTAACTTAAAATGTTTCCTTAAAAAATTTTAATATCCAGTATATCTCATTTAAATTAGAGTGGTCATTGGGGAATGAGGCATTCCATGTATGTGGGTTTTTAAACTAATGAAATGAAATTTACCTGCTTAGATATAGTTATATTCCATTAGCTTAGTAACTTTTGGTGATATTTCCAAATTGCATTTAAAAAGTAAGTCATTGTGAAGATTTTAGGTTTGTGGCACATTAAATAAAGTTGTTGCATCTTACTCTTTCTCAGCTGTCACTGTGGATATTAGTTTAATATCATTAACTTGTGACTAATAGCATAGTGATGAAATGAAGGAAAAAAGAGTGAAACATGGTTGGAGCCTTCTGGTGATTTTTTTTTTTTTTATCTCCAAAATTACCTTTTATACCAAGAGGTTAATTTTTGAAGGTTAGGAAACTAGATAACTGATCCTTATGTTTATATTAGGGATCGAGGCTGAGAATTTAAAGCTTAAATATGAGCTTGACTACTGCTTCTGGGGTAAATCTTATTTTTTTGCTGTTCATTTTGTGTTACTTTTGCATGGGCTTGCTTTTTAAATCCATTTCATTGAGTTGTAATTTACATACAATGACTTTTAAACAAGTATATGTAACCAGATATTTGCCAACACAGTCAAAATTAAAAATATAAAACACAAACACTTGTAATATATTACACTTCCATCACCCTCCAGAAGATCCTATGTTCCTTTGCAGGGGTGTGAGTGTGTGTGTGCGTGTGTGTGTGTGTGTGTGTGTGTGTGTGTGTGTGTGAAGCTGCCCTAAGAATGTCTGGCTCGTAATTAGATGAGGAGAAGGAAGGCATTCTAGGCAAAAGAACAATGTAATGAAGGTGAGAAATAGCATTGGCATGTGACGGTTATGTGCACTTAGGTGTTGTAAATGCAGTAAATAGGTCTGATCAGTTTGTAGAGGTCGATGTATGGCTCTGGATAAGTAGAGGTTTCACTGTAGTTTAAAGGCATGAGGAAAATAGAATGGAAGAAAAAGATTTAATACTTCTGTACAGCTGGCTCCTCTAGAAAAACGTTTCTGTGCTTCTGGACCAGTTACTATATCCCCACCATATCACTGTCGAATATCTCTGTGAAGAGGAATGCCTAGAATATGACTTCTAATACTACTGATAGTAATGTCTAGAAGTGGTATTAGCAAATGTACTTGCTAGTATTCTATGTGTAGCTTCATTTCAAGGTGTAAATTTAGGTAAAGTTTAAGATCCCATATCTCGAGAAAAGATATCAGAATATTAATTGAACTTTTAACATCAGAATTTGTGTTTCTGAACATTTTTAGATACTCAAGTCATCTGAATGTATTGTTAAACTTAAACTAAATATGGGGCATTTACTGATGTTGCTGGTGTTATTGGATGGACCATATCCTAATGAGCTTGCTAATTAATATTCTCTGTTTATGGTTTAGCCAAGTTGTGTGTTTTTTAATCCTCACCTGAGGATATTTTTTCCATTGATGTGTGTGTGTGTGTGTGAGTGTGTGAGAGAGAGAGAGAGAGAGAAGAGAGAGAGAGAGAATGAGAATGTAGGGGAAGGAGGAGGGCAAAGAGAGAGAGAGAGAGAAACATTGATGTGAGAGAGACACATTGATTGGTTGCCTCCTGTTCATACCCCAACAAGGCTGGGGATTGAGCCTGCAGCTGAGGTAGGTGCCCTTGACTGGGAATCGAACCCATGACCCTTCAATCTGTGGGCTGAGGCTCTAACCACTGAGAAAAACTGGCCAGGGCTAACCAAGTTCATTTTTCAATATTGTAACAGCTTTAGATATAATTGACATATAGTAAACTTCATATGTATAAAGTGCACCGTTTGATAAATTTTGATATATGTATACACCTGTGCAACCATCACTACAATCCAAATACCGAACATATTCATCACCTCCAAAATGTATTTGTGCCTCTTTGCAATTTTTCCCTTCCCCAAGGGATCTTCTTTATATTACTGTAGCTTAGTTCTGATTTCCTAGAGTTTTATATCTAGGAAATCATACAGACCAAAAATCTTGTACTTTTTTGGTCTCACTTTTAAGCTCTGTATATGTATTTTGAGATTCATTTATGTTGTTGCATGTGTTAGTAGTTCATTTGTCTTAACCGTTGAGTAGTATTCCATTGTATGGATATACTATAATTTGCTTATTCACTATTTGGATTATTTCCAAATTTTAGCTATTACAATAACACAAAACATTCATGAACATAAACAGAAGTTTTTGTATGGACTTATGCTTAAGTCTTTATTATTTTCTAGGAATGATGTGTTTTAGCTTTTCAAAGAAACAACCAAACGTGCTTTTGTATCTATGTTCTCGTAGTCTATTTTCATTCTCTTAACTGTCTTTTGAAGAACAGAAATTGTTCATATTGATGAAGTCCAATTCGTTCCTTTATAGATTATGCTTTTGGTGTGGTATCTTGCTTTAATCACAGGTTACAAAGATTTTCTACTATTTTTTTTCCCCATAAGTTTTATAATCTTATGTTTTTACAGTTAGGTCTATGATCCATTTTGAGTTAATTTTTGTATATGGTACAAGGTATGGATTTTTGGTTTGGTTGTTTTTTTTGCATATTACCCCAGCACCATTTGTTGAAAAGACTGCCTTTTCTCCACTGTCGAAAGCATGCACAGCCTTTGCACCATTAACTAATATCAGTTGTCAACGTATGTGCAGTTTATTTCTGGATTTTTTTTGTACTGTTTCATTGGTCTGTTTATCCTTATGGCAGAACCACACTTCTTATTGCTATAATTTTATAATAAGTCATGTGATAAGATAATATTAGCTCTACAACTTTGTTCTTTTTGAACTTGTCTTGACTCTTCTGGGTCCTTTGAATTTACACATAAATTTTAGAACCAGTTTGGCAATTTCTACCAAAATCAAACAATACAAACCCTTCTGGGATTTGGACTGGGATTGAATTGAATCTATAGGTCAATTTGGGGGGAAATTGACATCTTCACAATAATGAGTCTTCTAATCCATGAACAAATACATCACTTAATTATTTATGGTTTCTTTAATTTCTTTCATCAATGTTTTGTAGTTTTCAGTGTACAAGTTTACATCTTTGTTAGATTTATCACTGTTTTGTATTCTTTTATTCTATTGTAAGTAATATTACCTTTAAAGTTTTTTTAAAAATATTTCTTTATTAAGAGAGAGAGAGAGAGAGAGAGAGAAAGAAAGAAAGAAACATCAATGATGAGAGAGAATCATTGATTGGCTGCCTCTTGCATGCCCCCTACTGGGGATTGAGCCCGCAACCCGGGCATGTGCCCTTGACCGGAATCGATCCCAGGACCCTTCAGTCCGCAGGTTGATGCTTTATCCACTGAGCCAAACCCGCTAGGGCTAAAGTTTTGATTTCTAGTTCATTGCTAATATAGAGTGGGACAAAAGTAGGCTTACAGTTGTGGTAAGTGAAAGAGTTTATTCTTGTATTATTATTTATTAATGTATTTCCATACGAACAACTGTAAACATACTTTTTGCATATCATGAATATAGAAATAAAATTTTGTATGTTTATCTTGTATCCTCCAACCTTACTAAACTTACTTTTAAAAAAATATATTTTTTTATTGCCCTAACCGGTTTGGCTCAGTGGATATAGCATCAGCCTGCTGACTGAAGGGTCCCAGATTCGATTCCAGTCAAGGGCATGTACCTTGGTTGCGGGCACATCCCCAGTAGGAGGTGTGCAGGAGGCAGCTGATTGATGTTTCTCTCATCAATGTTTCTAACTCTCTATCCTTCTCACTTCCTCTCTGTAAAAAATCAATAAAATATATTAAATATTTTTATTGATTTCAGAGAGGAAGGGAGAGGGAAAGAGAGATTGAAACATCAATGATGAAAGAGAATCATTGATCGGCTTCCTCCTGCATGCCCCCTTCTGGGGATTGAGCCCGAAACACAGTACATGCCCTTAACCAGAATCGAACCTGGGACCCTTCATTCTGCAGGCCGATGCTCTATTCACTGAGCCAAACCAGCTAGGGCTAAACTTACTTTTGAACATGTGCAATATAGTTCTAATCACTGTTTTAATGTATTGGTTAACTCTCATCTTTGTCATTTAAGATCCGGTTCAGTGGATTTTTTTTCTCTTCATTTTGAATATGTTTTCCTGCTTCTTTACATGTCTGATAATCTTTGATTAGATGCTAGACATTATGAATTTTACCTTGTTGGGTATTTGGTATTTATTTACTCCTAAAAGAATTCGTAAGTATTCTTCATTCCTGGAATATAGTTATTTGGAGATAGTTTGTTCAGGTGTTGCTTTTGCAATGTTTTATTTATTTATTTATTTATTTATTTATTTATTTATTTATTTATTATTTTAATCCTCACTGAGGATATTTTTCCATTGATTTTTAGAGAGGGTGGAAGAGAGAGGGAAAGAGAGAGAAATATCGATGTGAGAGAGACACATTGGTTGGTTGCTTCCTGCATGAGCCCCAACCAGGACCAGGGCTGGGGAGGAGCCTGCAATCCAGGTAAATGCCCTTGAGTGCAAACGAACCTGGGACCCTTCCATCCGCAGGCTGACACTCTATCCAATTAGCCAAACCCTTTAGGGCTGCTTTTACAATTTATTAGGCAGATCTGGAGAAGTCTCAGTTTACGATAATTCCCTTCTACTGAGACAAGACCTTCATGAATACTTTCCCCAGTGATCCTAAATTAGGAGTTATTCCATTATGACTTGTGGGAACACTCCCTGCCTCAGCTTTGAATTCTTGCCTCACATGTGTGGGTTAATTCACTAGTGAATCTTTAAGGGGGACCCAGGGTTTTATGAGCAGCTCTTTTCTTTTTGGTAGTTGGTCTTGTGACCTCTAATTGACTTGGTTTCCTCAGACCTTCAGCTCCATCTCTTCAATTCAGGGAGTCCTCCAGGCTGTGTGTGGTTCACCTCCCTGCCCATAATGTAGAGCCTCTTTTTGATCAGTAAGTTGGGGCTATTGTAGGGCTCACTTAATTTGTGCCCTTTCACCCCATATCTCGGGGATCTCTGCCCTTGGTTATCTGATGTCCAGTGTCTTGATAAACTATTCTTATAGCCCTAGCCGGTTTGGCTCAGTGGATAGAGCGTGAACCTGAGGACTGAGGGGTCCCGGGTTCGATTCTGGTCAAGGGCACATGTCCAGGTTGTGGGCTTGTTCCCTAGGGGAGGCAGCTGATCAGTGATTCTTTTCATCATTGATGTTTCTATCTTTCTCTCCCTCTCCCTCTCTGAAATCAATAAAAATATGTTTAAAAAAAGAAAAACTATTCTTATTATATATATTATCACTCTCCCATTCTCTCCTTTCCCTTCCCCCTCCCTCCCTCTCTCACACTCTTTCTCTTCCATTGTTTAGATGGGAGGGTAAAATTGGTTGCTATTACACCATCTTGATCAGAAGTGGAACTCTTTCAGTTTTCCTGTTCTTTCAGCTTTATTACTTTGGCTCTCAACTTTGTCCAAAGGCTGGCTACCCTCGTGGTTATATCTCCAGCAACTAAGATGTAGCCAGATTTTTAAAATCAGATTTTCTTCGCTCTTATGCTGTAATGTTCAACACTTGATATCACTGTTATCATCCTACGGCCAGGTATCATTTTGAATGTTTGCATCTATTTTCTGAATGGACTTTAATTTGAAGATAGGAGTCCAATTCTTCTCAAATGGTTGTGTGATATTAGATATGGAACTTAAATTTTTTTGGACCACAGTTTCCTCATCTATAAGACAAATAAAGGAATTTGTACGTACTACTCTTGTAGGCACTTTATATGCATTGTTTCATGTAAGTCGCCCCAGTGGCTCTCCCCTCAGTGGCTCTATGAGGTAGCTATTCTCCCCATTTTACAAAAGAGAAAAACTGAAACTCGGAAGTTACCAAGATTCAAACCGACTCCAAAGCCTGCACTCCTCTAGTTGCTCCCTTAGGGACCACCTCCCAGATACCTTGAAGGAAAAGAGCTCTGTGACTGTTTATAGGCTGCAACTTGAGGTGAGATTGGAGGTGAAAGGAAAAGAAGAAAGAACAGAGGAAGGGGTGGTGTCAACAAAGAAAGGAGGATTTTGTTTCTGAGTGAAAATATAATTGTCTTACAGCCATAGACGCAGGTTTAAGAAGTTTTCGTTACCAGATGGCTGCCAATGATTCCCTTTTAGTGATTGCCAGTATTCCTTCAAAACTATCATATTGAAGATGATCTGTCAATTTCTCGGGCTGCAGGACAAATGTTAACAGGTTTGGTAATGTGGCCACAGCGTCCCAGCTAATGTGCTGGCAGCAGAGCCCTATGACCAGGCAGCTGTGGACGGGCCCTTTACCTGAAGATCAGGCTGACCTCACCTGGTAGTTAGGCAGACTGTGCCAGCCTCATCCCAGGACAGCAGGTAGCGGGCCAGAATCAGAGCCCCAGTCAGGAGCTTTGACTTACCTCTTTGAGAGTTTGCTCCTTTCACTCGAATCTCAAATATGGCAGTGAAGGAGTTTATGTTACCAAGAGTCTCCATCTTCCAAATCCCATCTGAAGCAGGTCTATTGGTGGCTTCTGCCCTACCATCCAGGAGTAATTCCTGAAGGAGAGCCCCACTGCTGCCCTTAGGAGATGTGATCATGAAAGAGGAACTGCTCAGATTCTTGTGATGGTGGAAGAGCATTAAACGTGGAGGTATTGAATCTCTGTCACGGAGGGAGGTGGGGGCCGGGGCAGAGGTGGGCCCCCTCTGAGCACAGCAGTTACTTTCGAGTTAGAATTCCTCTGTGGTAGCATTTGCTCTGGGTCTCTTTAGAAAGCATTCTCTCTCCCCCCCTCCCCCCCCCCTTCTTCTTTGTCTGGGTTAGTCTACCACCAGTTCCTAAGAACTAAAACTCTGATTTTCTCATAGGCAGTCCCTGAATTTAAGCCAATCTAATTTATAAACATATGTCACAAGGGAACGTGCTTGCTTTCTGGCTTGCTCATCTCTAGTAGTGTATCAGGCCCTGAGCTAGTGTCCCCTGTGGAGGATGTGTGTTCTGTAGCAACAGTCCTGCCTCCGCTAATGTCCTAAGCTTTCTGTACCTGGTAGGAGCCACCATAGAGGTTCTTGATGGACCTTACCCCCTATAGATTCTTGATGCGGCCTCACTCCCTCACACTCCTCTTACCCCACCTCCCGCTGAGCACTCCAGAGCAGTTGATCCAAAGCAGCCTCTATCTGGGGACCAGAATACCCTCTTTGTTGTCAACCACGTTGTAACTGGGACTCTGGTAGGGGAGTATGTTCTTGGAAATGAGCCAAGGAATTCACTTGTCCTTAGAGTTCAGAAGCTCTATACTCAAGTATAGTACAGGTGTTTTGAGGTAAATAAAAACTACTTATATTTAAAATATTGTTTCTTTTTTTAAAAAAAATATTTTATTGATTTTTTTACAGAGAGGAAGGGAGAGGGATAGAGTTAGAAACATCAATGAGAGAGAAACATCCATCAGTTGCCTCCTGCACACTCCTTACCGGGGATGTGCCTGCAACCAAGGTACATGCCCTTGACCGGAATCTAACCTGGGACCCTTGAGTCCGCAGGCCGACGCTCTATCCACTGAGCCAAACCGGTCGGGAAAAATATTGTTTCTTTAGGAGGAGCAGTCTTCTGGTTTAGGTTCAGGTTTCTCAGTTGCAGACTTTCTGCCTTAACTTGGCAGTTGTGGCAAACATCACCATTGATAACTTTATTTGATGTGCTACTTTTTCTGAGGTTCATTTGTGTGAGAAGACTGGTTGGGTCCTGTTAGATTTGGTTCAGAAATAACAAGAGTGCCTTAACCATAAGAAAATGAAAATTTCATATGCTGAAGTGTAGTGGTATGGTTAAAAAAAAAAAAAAAAAAAAAGGTCAGCTAATGTAAATTCTTAGGTCCAGAAATGAAAGTCTCATTCTCTCTGTAGGCCAGGAAACAGCAGATCTACATTCGGAGATTTCCCGAGTGATGAATTCGTATGTCCAGGTACAGTTTCAGGGTTCTGCTCTCTCTCGGGTGTAGTCCAGTGCTGTCCAATACACCTTTTTTGCAGTAATAGAAATGTTTGCACTAGCCATTGTTGGCTAGTGGGACTAGGGAACTGAATTTTAATTAATTTTAACTCTAACTAGCCACATGTGCCTAGTAATGGACAGCATGACTTTTTTCTTCCCTTTAGTGAAAGGTGTCATTGCCCCTCTTATGAGATCCACCACAATTTTCCCAGCAGCTCCCAGTTTCTTTCTCTCTTTTAAAGTCCTAAAGTTTGTCACTTAAGCTTCATGTCACTAATCTTGGCACGTGAAGAACTTGTTTACTCATTGTGGACCAAGAAAATAATTTAAGGAAGTTACTTTACCTAATCGTATAGGAAATTCATTGCTGTTCTGCTCTGTAGGCTGCCCACAAAGATAAGGTCAGAGTGAGGCCACGTTAATTTTGGTTTCAGAAGTGTAAACTTCCTTAGAGTTCACCTGTGTAATTCTGCGGTATGAGATGATATTTCACATTGAGGGGGAAAGCGGAAGTCAAAATACATCATATTATGAAAATTTATATACCTTTAGACTACGCTGCTAAAACATTTCTTTGGGGGACGTAGCACAGTTTAATTTGACATATCAACAGCTACCAGTTTAAAACATCATGTACACAACTATACAGAAGCACATTGCAATTTCTGCTTCATACTTGTTTCCCCCAAATGCTCAAATATTACCACATAAAACAGTGGTTTTGATATTTAGTAATAACATCTTTAGACGTATCTAATCCGGGAGTTTGCCTTAAACCGAATTCTGAGCCATATCAAACTTTATTACATCTATATTAGAATTTCTTACTGAATTTTGACCACTATTTTAAGCTCAGCTGCTCTTTTGGTCCTGTCATTCAGGTCTTCCCTATTTAAGTATAGGTGATTTTTTTTTAAGTGTCAACTATGGCTAGTGCCTTTTTGGGTCTTCCAAGTTTGGGTATCGTGCTAGATATGGAAAAGGGTGCCATCCAACTAGATGGTTGAGAGTGCTCAAAAATATTAGTCATTGATATTTTGCCACATGAGGAAATAACCTTCTGGACAGAAATTATGGTTACTAGCTTTAAACAGTTTATAATCTAGAGAAGGACTATTGTGGCATGATCTCTGTGGTATGGGGCCAGTTTATCTGCATCTCTGACCAGCCAGACAGGTGGTTCTGCTGCAGTCAGAATGGTGGTCAGGGAAATCCCGTGGGAGGTTGTGTTTACATTGAAGCATCAGCAGACCCTCTCCTTTGGGGCAGTCCCCTTCCTCCCAGAAGCCTCTGATCTCCCGGACGGGAGCATATTCTCCTGTTAGATGTGCCCATCTCCAGCACTCACTCAGGTCGTTAGCTCTGTAGTGTTGGTTGTGGCTCCAGCCACAGTGTAAGCTCGAGAACAGGAACCACACCTGCCTGGCTCCTCACAGTATTCCCAGCACAGGACTTTCCTGAGTGGATGAAAGGACCAAGCAGCTGGGAGGTTAAGGGAGTCGGGGGTGGCAGAGGGGGCAGCAAGATGCTGTTTGGGCACTGATTTGGTCATCAACTCTCACTAGAGCCTTAACCCTCAAAGGGCTCTGGGTTTCTTTTTGGAGTTAGTGTAAGGAGAAACCTGGGCCTCTGAGAAGCAGCAGGTAGTTGTAGGAGTCAGGACTGGCTTGGGCCCGGGGAGAGAGCCAACAGTGAGTAGAGGAGCTGGCCCCCAACCCTGAGTTTTGAATTTCAGTAGGGTGGCTTGAGACAAAGGAATTTTCTCAAAGTATAACCTCCCTAAATAGGGACGTGCCTGTAACTGCTTCTGAGTCTTAAAGAAGTAGATTGTTTGCCTAATTAAGCACAGTTTTCACCTCCAGAGAGTAGAAATTTAAAAATATGTATTTTATAAAATATCTAGCCTTTCCTTGGACATTCTAAGTTCCCTGTATCCCGTACCTTAATGGTAGAGTATCAGAATGTTTTTGTTGTAGTATTAAAAAGGAAAACTTTTATTTTAAACTTGGTAAATACCATTTAAAGACAACAAAAATACTAAAAAGTTTAATATTGATAGTTAATATTTACTGTTATCTTGAACTTTAATGCCACAAATATTTCACAGTCTGTTATATGATCAGCATTGTACTGAGTACTTACATCACCCTCAATTAAGATTATATTTATTGGCCTAATTTCAGATGAATAAAGCATCTTGTGCTTGTGCAAACCTGCATTAAATAACTAGAGGGTTATTGTGTACACATCATTCCTAGCAATGCTATGTAACAGTAAACTATATAATAGTCTTTGAATGTGCCTTTGATTAAACAGCTCAGAGATATTAGTGACTGTTATTCTAGTAGGATAACATTTAGCCATTTAAGAATGAAATTCAAAAGATTTTTATTTGTAGAAAGAGTAGTGTGCATTTTTAAAAGATGAGTTTCTTACAAAGAGTGGTAGGTTATTTTTATGGGGCTTATTCTCCCTCCACTAAAAAAGACAACTGATGGGCACCAAATAGCAGTGTCCCTAAGTTACATCTAGGGCACTATGATCTGTGTACTGAGAATAGTACAGTGGCTATTTTTGCTTTTTCCAAACGATGTGTTAATTACACAGATTTGGATTAGTCACTCTGCAGTCCATTTTATGTTCTTTGGGCATACACTTTTGGAGTTGTGTGTGTGCAGTGCACATAGATGTTGCTATAACTCTGGGTGTACCGCCTACATGCTATTCGAAGTCAGGAAGCTGGTTCAGTTTAATCATTGGGATCTGTTGTGTACGGAAGGGCCTGTATATCCTATTTTGTTATTTTCTCTTTGATTTTATCTTTTCCTCTCATCCTTTGTCTTCAGAAAGATTTAGGATAGGGACAGACTCCAGAAGGAATAAAATAAATCACTGTGGTTTTAGGTATTTTATATTGGGAAAGTATTGTCTTAGTGTATCACTTTTTGTCACCTCTCAACAGCAAGGTTACTGAATCAAAATCCGTTTCAGCTCTAGTTTGACTCTTAAAAGATTGAGTTAATTGAGTGTTTGTATGAACTAGAATTGGAAAGAAATACAAATGTATTGAAGTTGGTGGGGGCAGGATTAAATAAGAACAAAAAGCCAAGAGGATAAAGACCCATTTTGGGCCCGGGCACAGAACGGTCAAGGTGACTGGAGGGACAGTTACTTCAGAACGCCTTAAGTTTGAGTTTGAAAAATCTTGAGGGCATTCTTCAGGCTTCTAACTGAATTTGGGTTTTTTTTCCAGAAGTAAGTTTGTTTTTCTTTCTCATTTGATAAGTGCTCTGATGTTTTTCTGTTTCATTTGCTTAATGAGATCGAGGCTGAATATTTTTTAGTTGAGAATTGGGTTTGTTAGCATTTTAAGTATCATCCATTTGGCTGGTATGTAAAGCTCAAACTGAGTTTGAGTGCTTTGCTCTTTTTGCCCTCCCATGCTCTAAATTGTGGGCTAAGAGTGATTTTTGAAAACGAAGGATTTCAACTATTTAAAAACTAGGAAACTAAAAAAAGTAATTGCAATTTAGGTTATGCAATTGGTACAAAAGTTCTTGTTCATTGTGATGGTAAACGATGGGAACCCAGTAAGCTAGGAAGTTTCTCTTCATCTTTCAGAAGATAACTCTGAAAACATATGCTGCCAGGCAGATATGTTGAAACCAGGGATAGAAGGAGAAGTACTGAAGGAGAAGATGCCTTCTAACTGGGAGAGTTAGGAATGCTGGATAGAGCACATGTGCGCTCCGTCTGGAGCCTAAGAGATGGGCCTACCCATCTATTTAAATCTGTAACCATACCGTTATATCTCAGCTACTATGATACATTGTCAGGCCCACCTCATAAAATTGAGGCATAATCAATTTGAGAGATTTTCAGCCAGTTTTATAACCTTTCCCCTGCCTCATGTAGCTTACAACAATTTTTTAAAAAGCTTATTTCTAACCAAGACTGGCATCCTCTATAGTCCTAGCAGTAAGGTGTGCTGGGCCTTGAGGCCAGTCAGAGCTGGGTTCAAATCCCTGCTCTGATACTATGGCCTTGGGCAACTTACTCGGTATCTCTGAGCCTTAGCCTATCTGGAAAAGGGGGAAAATGCCAACTTTGCTTGATGGGTTTGAAGATCAGAATCCATAAATGAAAGTTCATGGCATACCTTTTCTCATTATGATCATTTAGAGGTAAATTTGTTTCTCATACCTATGATACTTTATATATTCATCCTGAGACTTAAAGGTTCCTGTTCCATCATGTTTTAGTTATTCAGAAGTCATGGGTCTGTAGATGCTATCTGAAAGCCTGTACTTAAACTTGGGAGCAGTTCCAGATTCTGCCGCCCATGTTTCAGGCATTTCACATGGAGTGATTGTACAGGTACAATCTCACACTTCTGGCTCGTGTACCTAAATCAAGTAGTCTTACCTACTTTTTGAACTAAAAAATTCTAATGGAGAAGCATGAATGGACTCATTGATAAAGTAACTACCTTGTCCATTCAGGCTGTTGTAACAAATACAGACATTTATTTCTCACAGTTCAGGAGGTTGGGAAGTCCAGGGTCACAGGTGTTGGCAGATTTAGTTCCAGGTAAGGGCCCCATCCTGGCTCACAAATGCCCGCCTTCTTGCTGTGTCCTCCTACATTGAAGAGAGAGATCACTTGTCTACTAAGGGCACTAATCCCACCATGAGGACTCTACTCTCCTGACCTAATTACCCACCAGAGGCCTCACTCAAATACTATTACATTGGAAATTAAATACTATTACATATGAATTTGGGGGGACAAAAACACTCAGTCCATAGCAACAGTTAACAAAAGTTAATTGAAAGTTCATTATTTTGTTGCTTAAACTTATCAGGCTGTTTCCTATGGTTACTATCACACACACCCCCGCCACCCCCCTCCCCCCACGTTAATTCTATTTCTTAGCTGAAGGGCAAAACCATTTCTTGAAGGGGTACCATTTCTGTGCTAAGGAAGGCTGGCTCAAATGCCTTCCAAGATGGGACAGGTACACATAAAAAAGGGAATAGGCCCCTGCGGACCACAGAGCACCCCCAAAGGGGAGCAGCCCAGCCCCAGCCCTGCAGGACCCTGACATAGTGCTGGGCTCTGGGTGTGTAATTCTAAGGCTGGGAATCTGAATTGACATGCAGCTGTCAAGGTGGTAGATGTATTGTTGCTTGCCTTTTTTTTTTTTTTTTTTTTTTTTTATTTTAATACTATGATAAGCCAAACAAAATACATCTGTGTATTGGTCTGCCTTGTGGGGCATCAGTTTGCCTCATCTTCTCTGTCTTGTGCAAAAGGTACTCTCAAGTGTTTGCCTGGAAGATCCATTTCCATACCTTCGCTTATATATGGGTAATATGTGTTTTATTTCAGTTCATATCAATAATCATGATTTAAAGTATCTGATTTGAGGGAAACCAAAAGCAGGTTTTATGTGTACTCTGTCCAGAAAAGTCTTACTTTGGTATTGAACTCTGATTTTTATCAGAATTCCCCCAGGTATGGTTATAAATGCCCTAGATCAGTGGTCGGCAAACTCATTAGTCAACAGAGCCAAATGTCAACAGTACAATTGAAATTTCTTTTGAGAGCCGAAAACAGACTTCTGCGCATGGGCCACAAAGTTTCAATAGCACTGTACGTGCACGCCCACACGGGGTATTTTGTGGAAGAGCCACACTCAAGGGGCCAAAGAGCCGCAGTTTGCCGACCACTGCGCTAGATCACCTTGCATTGTCAATTTGATCTGGTTTCAGAGTTGGGAAGTTGTCTTACATTTTTATTGAAAAACACTAAATCAAACAGGTCAAACTCAAAGGCTAACATGGGCCAAATAAACGAGGCATGCCGAGCGTTTGACATGCTTGCACTGACTGACTGAAACTCCTAAAATAACTGCTCTGTATTGGTGTGTTGATGATTGAACTCTACAGTAGTGGGACTTAAGTGGGATTATTAAATAGCCTGCCAGGAAGTAAGGATCACCTACCTTGGATCAAAATGCCCAGATAACCCACTTTATAGTAAGCCAGTTGAGGAAATAAATTTTAAAATGCAACTTCTTGCCAATGTAATATATAGAATCTTAGCTTAAAATACTCCCCTCTTGAAGTACAATTTTCCAAAATGGGCATCTCGACTTTTCTTAGGATATTAAGAATAAGAGGGGAAAGAAGGAATTGAGGTATAAGAGTGGTCCTCAGTGCCACTGTTAACCATTTTCTCCACGTTTTCATATTAGGCAAACAAATGTTTATTTTATGCTATCGTGTTAGGAAATGTGAGTCTAAAGTTATTGTCGATCCTTTCCAACCTCCCTGTATCCCCGCCTTCTTCTCTTAAAGGTCACACTGAGCACCAACCTGGAAGAATGTTCATCTTTCTCTCCTTAATTTCAATAGGTGGAATACATGTTGGTGTCTTTTGATCATGAAAATAAGAGAGTCCAGTTGGTCCTGTCTGGAGAAGAAGTCGTTGAGACTCTACAAGAAAAGGGGGAAAAGACAAACCCAAAGTAAGCTGTTTTAGTGTTTCTGAAACTGTCAAACTACTAGAATAGACTCTTTTCTCGGATGTAAAGGACACAGGATAGCATAGCACTTTTAACACAGTTTAGAGCCCGGGCTCTGATTCCCAGCTGCTTGGGTGCAAATCCTGGTTCCTGTACCTAACAGTTGGGTAACCTTAGGCAAGTCACTTAACTCCTCTGTGCCTGTTTCCTCACCTATAAGGTAGGGATAATGATATCTACCTTGTAGAGTGTTGACATTTCAAAATCCATTAATATATTAAAGCACTTAGAACAGTAAAGGCTCTCTACGGCCATACCACCCTGAATGCGCCCGATCTCGTCTGATCTCAGAAGCTAAGCAGGGTCGGGCCTGGTTAGTACTTGGATGGGAGAACAGTAAAGGCAATATATAGCTTGTTTACTATTTTTAAAAATTGCCATAGTGTTACTGAGACCACGGACTATGGTGCCAGATTAAACTTGCAGATTGGTTTTGTTTGGCTGGTGGGATGTTTTCTAAATATTTATTTAACTAGACAAAGAGGGGAAGGGGGCCTGTACTCGGCGGTTTATTTTTCTCCTCACCTCAGCCCAGAACTGCAAGAGCCCTAGGGCCTCATCTTCTTTCCTGCACAGGGACTAGCTTGTCTGGACAGAGAGTGCCCTGTGCGTGTTTTCAGTTATTTATAAATATTTTGGGCCTAGGACTTTTAACCCTATTTATAGAGTTGAAGAGCTATGGAAAATTAATGGCCTTTGGGAATTATAAAGCAGTTTTTAGCTTCATTTATACCTAATAGTTTCTAACATTTTTGAGGCAGTGCTTTAAAAGAACTTCTAAGAATTGAGTAGACTGCAGCAAAGAAGATGAAGCAAATTTTTTTCCTCCTCTGTAGCCACCCTACACTTTGGAGACCAGAGTATGGGAGTTACATGATTGAAGGGACGCCCGGACAGCCCTATGGAGGAACCATGTCCGAGTTCAACACAGTCGAAGACAACATGAGACAGCGCCGGAAGGAGGCAACTTCTTTATTAAAAGAAAATCAGGCTGTTTGCACAATAACTTCATTTCCCAGGTTAGTTTCTACGTGAACATGCCCCAGGGGACAGTTCGGAGCTCGGAGCTCGAGGTTTTAAAGAGCAAATCATGACCAAGCATTTGACTCTACAGTTCTCATACTTTACAGACCACAGGCCGGTCCTTCTTCCCAGCACTGCCTTAGGCAGCCTCTTGTTAGAGCTATAGGCAGACGGTGCACACCAGCTCCAGTGGATGGTGGTGGCCTGGAGCACTGTGGTGAGGGCTGTGTCTGGGCTTGGTGGGAAAGACCAGGAGGACCACTGTGGCTGGGTAGCAGTGTGGCAGCCTCCCCCAGGCAGGGTGGAGGGAGCAGCACATCCTGTGCCATGCAGCTCTGACCTTGTGAGGAATAGTGAGTCCCCTGATCAAGTGCTCCTTGCACCCTCACATGTGTTTGCCTACCAGTAGAGGGTGACATTGGTGGCCTATCAGAGGTCACCTGCAGGAGGGCCACCATCAGTGCCCCCAGGGCACTATTGGCATTGAACCAAGGGGCGGAGGGGACTTTAGGTCATATTTCCCCTCTCACTGCCAGAAATAAAAATACGTGGAAAATTTTCCTTTCCATATATTTGGATATTATGTGGAAAAGAAAAATTTAGATTTGTCTAATTGGGAATTGTAAAGCAGTTTTTAGCTTCATTTATACCGAATCTAGTAATGGCTAAAAGTTCATAAATATTAAGTAAATAGAAATAGTGAGATTATGTTCTTAGCTTACAATGATAGGTAGGACCTGTACGTAAGAATACAGTTCTACCAAATCGTCAATCTGATCTATGCTAGATATCCGTCAGAGTGTGACCAAGTATGCTCACCTCCTCAAAGTTCAAAAGAGCTTTGGGGGGTTAGTATCTATGTCCTGGAACAGTTTGATAAATGTCTGTAATGAACTCAGTCATTTAGAGTCATACCATTGGTCTCAGAAGGACACTTGAATGAGAATTCTATTTTTTAACATTCCCATGGTCACATCTAAATAGTTGAAACCTGTTTAAGCAACTCAACAAACATTTAGAAAAACATCTCTTATTTTCTGTGATTCCTTTGTTCATTTGTGCAGGCCACTCCCCTCTCCCTGCCAGAAATAAAAACCCCAGCTGGGGAGGGTGGGCAGGTGTGCTTGGAAGAGAACTGGCATGTTCCTTGCCCACTGTTTGAAGGGGGTAAGGAAATCATGACTGCTATTCACAGGATACCTGAGCGCCTGCTCCACACAGACCCACACAGTGAGGATGCAACCATGAGGGAAAGTAGTGAGGGGGTGTGGCTCACAGAGAGAGTGACATGGTTGTCTCATGGCCTCTGTGCGGTGGAGGAAGGCGCCGCCCAGGGAGGAGGATGGTAGCAACATCCGAAGTTCTAGTAGGAGCCTAATAGGAGGGGAGAGGGAAGGCTGTACCAGGGAGGGGGCACAGCATGGGCACAAGCCCTAGGATGAGCCAGGGGAGCACCGAGCCGTCAGAGCTGGAAGAAGGCTGGCCAGTGTGACGAGGATGCTGAGAATGAAATGGAAGTGTGGGGTAAGGTGACGCCGGGCAGGTAGTTGGTGGGCCAGTTGTGTTAACTAAGAATTTCAGTTGCTATCCTAAAAGCAGTGGGAGGCCTTGGGAAGGTTGGGGTGGGCGGATTGCATCACGTTTTAGTTCAATAGCCCCGCACTTGGGCTGTAGTGTCAGTGTGGTTGTAGGACGGGTGGAGGGCTTGCTAGGAGACCAGCAGGGGGCTCAGTGGGGAGATGAGGGCAGCCTGCAGAGGGTAGGTGGTGGAGATGGAGAAAGTGGATAGATGAAGAGACTGCAAAATCAGCAAACGGGGTGGAGAGAAGAATTGGCAAGGCTGTTGGTTAAGTAATTATTATGAAATTTAGAATAATAAGTAGGCTACAGGTGTTATTTGACAAGTTTCAGTGAACTGGAAAATTCAGTATATTAAATTTTCCTTTTTCCCCCTTAACATTAGAGGATTCTACCTTTCACTTAGAAAATTAAAAAGAAAAAAAGGTTTGTAATACAAACCCAAATTGTTTTCTCTTAGTAGTGTGGCAGTGGGCTGAAAAGGACTTTTAAAAATTAAATCTAATGGGTCTTTTCTTCCTGTTAATGGCTCTATATGGAACCATTGGCACCCCTGCCCCCCTTTGTTTTTAAGATTTAGCTTCTTAAGTCATTATGAGGGAGAGTTGAAACAATGAAATAAGTTTTATTCTAAAAAGCCTATCGTATGTTTTAGACTTAAAAATAAAACAAGAATACTATTTAGTTGTAGAAGCTTCACCTTACTTCTATAGTAAATGATAAGGAAAGTTTTATTTTGGGATCAACAGTAAAAATAGTGCTTGGTTTCTTAAGTGTAAACAGTATGCTTTTTCTCTCTGTAAAGAGGCAAAAATTTTATAGTGTGGGATTATAGTCCGAAACAATGGTCATATGACAATTTGAGTTCAATCAAATTTCAGGGAATGAAGAATTCAGTTCCCCAGTCACACTGGCCGCAGTCCAGCTCTCAGGCCACCTGTGGCTAGTGACCACATGCTGAGAGTGGATGGTGCAGGTCTTAACGTGGCCGTCTTGGCAGGAGGTTCTGTGGGGGTGCTGGTCCAGAAGCAAAGCAAAGCTGTGCAGGAGTCTGAGGATCTGAGCTCTGACCGCCAGATCAACACCCTGGCGGAGAATGCCCCATGTAAACTTGTTGCTCCCCTAAAGGACTCTCCCTAACGCACATGGCATGTGCCGCAGGAGTTCCAGCAACCCTGGGACTATTTTCTAGATAAGATCAGCAAATTCAATTGTTCACAGGGGGAAGTGAGGCGTGGGGGCTAGTCTTGGCTCTCAACCAAGTTTCCTACCACTGATCTATAGCCTGACAAGAGGCTCCCTTGTGTTGCTTTCACCAACTTGTCTTTGTCCTCCCTCACAGCACAGTTACCAATGACCTTAAAATTCTTAACTCGAAGAACAGGTGGTGTGATGGCAAGTGAGGTGGAATTGGAGCTTTCCACTCAGGGATGCACACAGAGCTTCCCTTTTCTGTGTCAGAACTAAAACTCTTCTTTAGGTCAAGTAGATAATAGGGTTGGGTTTCAGACCTCAGAGAGAGATCTCAGGGGTGGATGGGGACACCAGTGGAGACACTACTTAATCTGATCTTGAGGGATTTGTGAGGTGACCTGCAGAGGCAAAAAACAGGAGACCCCTTTCAGATTCAGGCAAAGCTTACCAGGGGGTTGGGGGTAGGGCCAGTACAGGGGTCAAAAGATAAGCTGAGAGTTTAGAGCTAGTAAAAGAAGCCTCAGCAGCTGGATAGGGGCACCTATAGCCCCTGACGTACCTGTGCTGTGGGTTGATGCTATTAAATGAAGAGATGGGTAGGATGCAAGTGGGCCTTCTCTGCAGCAGCAGTCGCCAACCTTTCGGACCTCACGGACCACCAGTGGTCCACGGAGCACCAGTTGGCGACCGCTGCTCTAGAGGGTGTTCTGTGGGCGATGAGTGAACGAAGCTCTCTGATGAGGTTAGTAAAGGGCTGGAATCACAAAAGAAGATCTTGGTGAATAAGAAAAGCAAAGGCGTGGTTGTGATGGAGCATAATATTTACAAACCATTTGTGTGCTTGACCCTCGGAAAAAGGGAATGATAGATGCTAGGTATCTTCACAGGTGCAGTGATGACGAGGCATAATTAACTCAATTTGTTGTAGATTAGGCTGTCCTGGGTTCACGCTGCCGGAGTGCAAACCCACCCCAGTCGAAGGAGGAGCTTCCAGGTCCCTCTTCTTTCCTGATGAAGCAATAAACAAGCACCCCCGCTTCAGGTGAGTATGGCTTCGTGTTTAAATACAGGTGCCTTTCACTCAGAGGATACTATGCCTGCCTGGGAATCCTTTTCAAGCATTTACTGAATCCTGGCTCCCTCTGTAATTAACCAGAGAAGACACCACACACACACACACCCACCCACCCCCCCACACCCCCCACACCTATTGTGTGTCCAAGGCTGCTTGATTATTGCTTCTGGGGCCAGGCTTGACTTGCCCATTTCCAACTCATCTTAAAGTCATTAACGTAGCCACTGTCTTCTCCTTTAGTGAGCAGCTTCTTTTCCATCCTAGTTCTGTAAACAGCTATTTTGGGAAGCTTTCCCTTAGTTATTTCTACCTTTTCCCCTCTAAGTTACCACCAGTGTCTGTGATCTGTTCTCTCCATTCTGTGTACCCTGATAATAAGGTAAATTATGTACATCTGCATATAATAGGCATTCTCCACCTTTTGTTCTGTTATCTTCTAGGTCTATTCCTGTTTAATTCTTGGGTTTAAATTGCTTCAGGGCCCACACCAGTCTAATACCTTTGTACCTTGAGTCTCACCCTTCATCCTGAACCTGGGCATCTGACCTAGAGTTAGGGATGTTGGGATTTCTCAGTATTTATTTTAAAGAGGTCTGCAAAGTTTTTTTGGGGGGAGACAACAATTTATAGACATAGTTCCCAACTTCAAATGTTAAGAATGTGCGAAGGGGAAAAGAGATATTCAGCTGCAAGAAAAGATAGATTATGACACTTAAAAAAAAAAAAGGTAGCACTGCCCTGGCCAGTTACTCCGTTGGTTAGAGCATCATCCTGCACACCAAAAGGTTGCAGGTTAGATTCCTATTCAGGGCACATACATACCTAGATTGTGGGTTTAATCCTCGATGGGGGCGCATATAAGGGACAACTGATTGTTTTCTTTCCCTTTCTCTACAAAAGCCAATGTAAACATATCCTCTGGTGAGATTAAAAAAAGAAAGTGCAGGGGTCCTCCTGGGAGAGAGCAGGTGCTTCTGACAAAGGATCCATGCAGGCTTGTGAGGCGGTGGCACTACCGAGTCTACAGCAGCACTCTCCAACAGGATGTTAAATTTTCTGTTAGCCACTAGAAAAGTTAAAAACGTAGACTTGGCTTTATAATATATTTTATTTAACCCTATATACCTAAAATATTATTTCACCTTTAATCTCTATTTTTAAAGTATTAATATGAAATTTTTTTGTACTAAGTTGTCAAAATCTGGTGTGTATTTTCTCCTCACAGCATATTTTTATCAGGACGAGCTACATTTCAGGTGCTCAGTAGCTACATTTGCTTAGTAGCTTCTAGATTAAACATCACAGGTCTAGAGGATAAGTATTAAAGCTGCAGGTTGGGGGCAGCAGTAATGAGGTCTTGGGGCTCCAGAGATGCCTGGGAGAGCAAGCACTAAAGTTTGGTTAAAGTCTTGGTTAACATGGAAGTGTTAGAAGTGCAGGGTGAGACCAGACCATGCAGAATCCAAACACGTGATCTGGAGAGTTAGGAGGAGCTGGGGAAGCAGGGGAGAGACGGCAGTCTTGAGTAAGCACCCAGGGAAGTGGTATTAATGTAAAGCCCTTTTTCAGAGGATCCCTCAGAGTATCTTGATCCATATAAATTATCTATAGAGTGGCCTCAGAATTAGTTTGTTTTTTAAAAAATATATATATTTTATTGATTTTTTAGAGAGGAAGGGAGAGGGATAGAGAGTTAGAAACATCGATGGGAGAGAAACATCGATCAGCTGCCTTCTGCACACTCCCTACTGGGTATGTGCCAGCAACCAAGGTACTTGCCCTTGACCGGAATCGAACTTGGGACTCTTGAGTCCATAGGCCGATGCTCTATCCACTGAGCTAAACTGGTTAGGGCCAGAATTAGTTTGAAGGTACAGGATTTCATTCATTTACTTGTATATGATCAAATTTCCTTTTACATAATGGGTCTTTGGTACCGATGGGACTGATTTACAGCGTTTGGTTGTCTGTTTCAGCACCCTAACCAGAAATATCCGGCATAGGAGAGGAGAAAAAGTGGTCATCAACACGCCAAGTGAGTCCACAGGGGTGGTGGGTGGGAGAGGTTCCTGTTGCGTTGTTGTTTAATCCTAGGCTCCCACCCATTCCTTTTTTTTTTTTTTTTTAATACAGTATTTAAAGATAAGAACACACCGTCTCCGTTTATAGAAACATTTCCTGAGGATGACGAGGCGGCGAAGGCTTCAAAGCCCGATCACATCTACATGGACGCCATGGGATTTGGGATGGGCAATTGCTGTCTTCAGGTACTAGCTCATAGGCAGAGGCGAGTGCCCTCACCTACTTCTCTTTACTCCTTTATAGGTTTGGGTTTCCGTTTTAAAGATCATATTTAATCAGGTTGAAATGGTAGCTAGTATGCTTTTCTGAAAACCAGTGAAGTTATTTTAGTAAATTCACTGGAAACTACCTCTTGACAGAATCTACCTTTCCACTACAAAGATGTGTAGCTGTTAATTAACATAAAATGTGAACTGTTCCCAGGTCATTGTCTCTGTTCTTTCTATATGCCTGATTTCTGCTGCCATCTAGCGACAGGGTAGCTTTGAGGTTATAAACGGCTTAAATCTCTTGTTTCTGAAAGTGAAGTCTAATGGATGCATTCCAGTGATTTTTGTAGCCAAGGGAAGGACTGTTTGGACTTTAAATTTTTATATTCGTGCAAGGCCACCTCGCAGCATAAAAACAAAGCAGCCGAGTTTGCCCTGCCCCTGGCTCAGTTACACAGGAGGTAGAACAGCCTTTCTGACCTAATCAGATCACGGTGCCCGGCAGGGACTGTGCCCAGGCTCCCTTAGGGCCTGGGGGCAGAGTCCGGGCCTCCTCAGGCAGCTCAGGGCCTGTGTGCAGGGTTTGGCTACTCTGATATTTGGGTAACTTCCTTCACTTTTTTTGGCCTGTTTTCTCAGCAGTTTAAAGAAGGGTTTATATTAAGCCCCCTTCAAGGTCTGACTCCAAGCTAATATTTATTTCATTGTTTTTATGAACAGAAGTATTTATTTTAATCTTTAATTTATTTAAAATCCTCTTAGGAGTTGAAAATTTGAAAAAAATCAAAGAAAAAGGAGCCTCTTGTTATTTTTTAAGGAGATTTTATCTAGGTCTCATTATTTTGGCTGATTAGGAACAGTGTTTTTGGAGCGGCATCAGGCATTGTCCCCACGTAAGGGCCCCTGAACCTCCGGCCTGAGCACTCGTGACACACAGGGGCCGGGAAACCAGCCTCCCCATCATCTCACACAGCTGCAGCACAGGCACACGGCTTCCTGCACATGTCTCTAATGCGTTTATTTTCACAGCTATGTGGAATCAAAAGCGGCTGCCAGGGTCTGAGTTTTCCATGCTCAATGTGTTTCAGTAACCATGGCCAAGGGTATAGTTTTCCCCGACTTCCAGAGGTAGTATAAAATATGTGGCTTAGACCTTTTGAATGTTAACTGCATATCTGCCTCCCTATCTTAATTACAAACATTTCCAAAGAGAACCATTAAGCTCTAGAACTCACAGTGCACGGCTTTAAAACGATCGGCGCTGTGGGAGAACCGCCTGCCTTTTTTTGGTTTAATATTAAACCAGGGTGTTTTGCCAGGGACATCGCAGTTGTTCTGTTCCAAAGGGCTCTTCTTTCCCTTGAAATGCTGAATTGTACAAATAAATGCGGTCTCGTGGTATCTACCAGCAACATTTTTATTGCTGGTAGATATAGTTTTCCATCCAATTTAAGCTTTGTCATGGGTTTAGGATTCTTTTTCTCAATGGCACGTCCAACACCCCAGTTTCAATACTGAAAAAATGGGCACAGATGTGAAGTGTGTGGCAGAAGCAGCTTTCACAAATCAACACAGAACTTCCTGCTGTGAATCTCTTTAGTGGAACACTAGCAACTGCTTATACGGTAAAGCAGAAAAAAAAAATGTTTAAAAAGTAATTGAAGATTAATGGAAAATTTACAAGATGAATCATTTAACCATATTCAAATTCTGACTCTTGGGAGCTTTTCAGTAATCATTTAATGAGTTCATGTCAGTAAGTTCCTGTGTGTGGTAAGAGGTCTCCCCACACCCCAGAAAATCATGTGGCTTTCAACTGCTTTCTAGATAAATTTTAAATATACCATACTTGTATTGATTTCAGAGAGGAAGGAAGAGGGAAGAGAGAGAGATAGAAACATCAACGATGAGAGAGAATCAACAATCGGCTGTCTCCTGCACGCCCCTGTGGGGGATCCAGCTCACAACCCAGGCATGTGTCCTGAATGGGAATCTAACCATGACCTCCTGGGTCATAGGTCAAAGCTCAACCACTGAGCAAGACTGGCGGGGCCTAGATAAAT
This sequence comes from Eptesicus fuscus, assembly GCF_027574615.1. NCBI lineage: Eukaryota > Metazoa > Chordata > Mammalia > Chiroptera > Vespertilionidae > Eptesicus > Eptesicus fuscus. The sequence continues at coordinate 21,603,153 of NC_072482.1, read as the reverse complement.
TTCAGATTAAATACTTAGGTTTGTAATGTCTGTTTTTCATACTTCATTTTTCCCCTCTCATCAGTTTCCTGGTAACATTGCTTCTCTTCTTTATATACTTTAAATGGATACCAGAAGCCAACTGTTCATATATTTACACCTTTTAAAGGTATTAGAACTTTTTTTCTTCCTCCAGTAAAGCCTTTATCTGCAGTGAGGTTGCATTTGGTTTGGTAACAGTGGTATCAGCTCTAGAGTGAGGAAGACAGTAAGTAGGTTTAGAACAAGTCACTGTGCTGTTGTAACGCAGCTGTTGAATTCCAGGTGCTAATTTTCTTTTTTTTTTTTTTAATATATTTTATTGATTTTTTACAGAGAGGAAGAGAGAGGGATAGAGAGTTAGAAACATCGATGAGAGAGAAACATCGATCAGCTGCCTCTTGCACACCCCCTACTGGGAATGTGCCCGCAACCAAGGTACATGCCCTTGACCGGAATTGAACCTGGGACCCTTGAGTCCGCAGGCCGATGCTCTATCTACTGAGCCAAACCGGTTTCGGCAGGTGCTAATTTTCTTAAGCACACTCGTCTAGGGTTGGCTTTTCCAGGATCTGCCTGTGGAAACAAAATGCTCACTGTACTATCTTTTTAAAAACAAAAGTCACAGTCACACACTAAAATTTCCAGAAGTGCTGAAATAGGACCTAAGTAAACTAGAGAAGTCTATTCAAAAGAATTCAGCAGTCAAAACACTTGGGGAACATTTAGGTGCTTGTAATCTCAATCCATGTGAGTTTGGCCTGTGGGGTCACAGTTTTTCAAGTATCTCACCAATTTATTAAAACTTATCTTTGCCCCTGTGTTCTCCTCTATAGCACCCTCATTCCTTCAAGATGCTATGTAAATGTAATAAATATCTATTAAGTACTAAGTGGGTGTCAGACACTGTTCTTCACACTTGGCATAGAGATCCCTGCTGTCCTGGAGGTTTCTGTGGTGGGGTCACAGCAGATAAGCATGTAAATACTTTATGCACCCTCCTCCATCTCCTCACTTCTCATTTAACCCTTACCCAGCACAGACTAATTTCTGAGTTTCCGCCTCTTTCCGAAAACTACCCTTCTGGTTATCAGTGACCTAGTTGCCAGCCCTACTCAATCTTTATCTGTTTTAACCTTTGATACTCTTATTCGTTGATGTCTATGACTCAGCTCTTCTTCGGGTTGATTTAATCTGTAATGGCTGGTGAATTATTACATTTTAATGAAAACATAGCCTTAGCATAGGAATTGTAGGAAGATCAGGACCAGTAACCCAATTTGCAGTTAATACAGATGTGCCAGCACAACCACATTTTATATCCCTTGCTCCCATCCACTGCTCCTAGTGTTCTGCCTCAAAAAAGGTGGAAGATTTTTTTTAGTTTCTTTTTTGTGATTTGTGGAGGATTTGTGCTAATCATTATGTGATCTTTTTCTCTGCCTAACTCTTAAATATCCTACGTACCCATCATGTGCAGACTCTCTGGGTGATCTAACCATCTTCAGGTCGTCGTCTGAGCCTACTCCCCAAATATTTCTCCAGCCCAGGTGTTTCTTCTAGGAACCAGCTCTGGACCCAGCCACTTACAGGGCGTCTTTGTCTGTCTGTTTCTTGGCTCCGTAAGCCTTTGCCTCTTCTTCCTTTCTGTCCTGGGAGCACCCAAGCCAAGTCCTAAGTCACACCCTCACTCTCTCTACCCCCTGGCCACCAGAGCCAGGTGCCTTGTTATGGTGTGCTCAATTTTTTCTTAGGCTGTTGCAGCATTTGAACTTCCCTGCCAAGATGTTCCTCATGCTGCCACCAGTGCACTCTGAAACCCATCCTTAGTAACTCCAAGTCCCCTTTTCACCAAAATGTGTATAACCTCTCAGCCAACTGAAGCGAATGGGAAGCTCTTGAAAGAAACCAGTAGAAAAGGAAATGCCTTAATGAACTCTATCATTTATCTAGTGTCTTATTTTTCTTTATCGACTTTTACTAATTCATTTATATTAGTTTTGAACATGATTAAATACCATTTTCTAGCAAAATTCATCTAGGACAAGCTTTTAAACAAACTCCTGTATTAAATATTTCATCAGTGGAATGACCATTACGTACCAGGCCCCTCCCTTCTTCAGTCTTCTTCTCAGACTTCACTCCTTGGGGAGGATGTTAATGATTCTTTGTTGTTAATAACTTGCAATTCTTAAACAGGTAACGTTCCAAGCCTGCAGCATTTCTGAGGCTAGATACCTGTATGATCAGTTGGCCACTATCTGCCCAATTGTCGTAAGTAGAAGTCATACCTTATTTTAAATACTTCTTTGCATAGAATAAAGACCGCATGTGCGAAATTTGCTGAGTGTGCTAGTTAAGTCCATTGAAGACTTCATTCAGAAATGAACTAACCCAGATAATAGGTAGATTAAGAACCAGTGGACTAAGTCTAAGCTGTAGACCGTTACTGTTGCTAGTAAGACATTTATGTGCTAAAGTGTTAAGTTTGAATGTTAGCCATCTTCGTGTCCTCGCATTAGAAAGAGGAAGTTAAATGTATAAGATCCAGGGATTTCAGTCACTCCTGGGGTATTTCACTATGAGAAACAGGCACAGATAGTGCTATAGAGCTATGTTGCATAACTGATTCTCCGTGACCAGAGATAACTGCATGGAGCTTTTTTCAGCATGAAAGTGACATTTTGAACCTGCAGGTGCTGACTTCTGTTTGTTTTTAGATGGCTTTGAGTGCTGCGTCTCCTTTTTACCGAGGCTATGTGTCAGACGTTGATTGTCGCTGGGGCGTGATTTCTGCATCTGTAGATGATAGAACTCGGGAGGAGAGAGGACTGGAGGTGGGAATGATTTTTCCTTAATAGTCTTTATATCAAGCAGATCAAACAGAGTTATTGTAATAACTACTTGTGATTTTGAAGTTTCCCTCAAGTTTTTATCTTGAGTAGGTTAGTCACACATGGGAAGAAATTCATGGGTTATAAACCTATCTTTGTGGTCTTTGGCTTTGTAGTGTTTGTTCTGGGGTGAACATGTGGGAAATGTGATTTGATCTGGTTGGGGTTTTAATTTTCATCATTAGTTGAAATCTGTATTTGTTTTATCTTCTGAAATTAAGAGTGTAGTTTTTTTGTTTTTTAATCTTTTGGCAGTCACTGCTGATGGCTGTTTTACCAAATGCTTTTTGGCGCTACATGAGTGCTTTGAATATGATGCTTTCTGCTGTGGAAAGTGTACTCTGCTGTCAAAGATTTTTTTGCCCCTTATGAAGGGTTAGTTAGTGCCTCTTGTTTGCCTGCTGAACTGTGACCTTGCATTTCTCCAACCAAGAATATCCACCAGAACCACCTCTGGAGATGTTTAAAAAATAGACCCCAGACCCATCTCAGACCTTTAGTAAGTTTTCCAGGACTGGAACCTTGACATAGGTATTTTTAAAGGAGCCCTTCCAAGTAATTCTGATGTTCTGAACCAGGGCACACTGCTGCTGCTCTGCTCTTCATGCAGTTCATAAATTGTTGAACATGCTTTCTAAAAATAAGTGAACTTGAAAGGAGAAATCATTTTGATAGTTTTCTTTTACAGTATAGGCTTATTATTATTAATTATTTTGCTGTCAACCTTGGCATTTATTTTTGAAGCTTCATAAGAATGAAGGTGATGTGCTTTAAAAAAGAAAAAAGTTAAGGTATATTTAAATCATCAGGCAAAAAGCCTACTTAATTTGTCTCCTTGCTTTTTAAATATAATTTTCCATAATATTACTTTTCAGTGTTAACTTATTTTTCAGAGTCTTATGTTAAGATTGGACATTTTAATATAATTATTATATATAAAAACATAGGGCATTTTAATGTAATTATTTGGGGCATATGTTTATTTCCAGATGATTTTATATGGCATTCATTCACATTTTTTAAATTTTAGCCACTGAAGAACAGTAACTATAGGATTAGTAAATCCCGATATGATTCAATAGACAGTTATCTGTCCGAGTGTGGCGAGAAATACAATGACATCGACTTGACAATAGATAAAGAAATCTACGAGCAGCTGTTGCAGGAAGGTGAGCATCCATGCCTTTTTTGCCCCCTAGATTTGATTGTATGTCTTCAGTTCTTCAAAACTCTTAAACTTTTTTGCTGACTCCTGGTCTGGTTTCTGTTTTTAGTGTGAAGTCTCTAACTTTTCTTAGGAGGCTGCTTGTTCCTAAAGTTTCAAGTTCCAAATACTTGTGAGATCTTCTTGACTTTTAGCAAAAGGAACTTACTTTGGAGGTCTGTATCTAGGTCCCCACCAGTGCCCCAACAGGCATTGTGTAAGTAGCGAATGAAACTCCGGCGCTTCCCCAGGGCCCGTAGGATAAGGTCCTGGGTGAGATGAGAATACCGAACAAACCAGCCATTGCCTGAGCTTCTAGATACTCGCTCTACAACCTCCTGAGCTGTCCTGTCTTCTTTTGGGACTTGGAGGACAGTGGAGTCTTGAGCTGTGTAGTGAGTCCAGGGTGACCTCTCTTTGCAGGCATTGACCACCTCCTGGCCCAGCATGTTGCTCATCTCTTTATCAGAGACCCGCTGACTCTGTTTGAAGAGAAAATACACCTGGATGATGCCAATGAGTCTGACCATTTTGAGGTAGTTCCTGTTTTAAATGCATTTTTATCTCACTAACCAAGACGGAGGTAGTTTTCTGTGTCTGTGAAAAATTGGCCAGTGTGCCTCATGTGCCTTTTGAAACCTCATGTGCCTTTCATTATCTAGTGCAGTAAAAAACCAAGACACATTTTAAATTGGTTCAAGGTACTTTTATTATGATTCCTACAGGTTATATCTCCAGTTCTAAATTTCTTATTCAATATTTTCTCTTGTTTGCAGCATGGTGAAAAGTTCAAGCATGCTACATAAGAATAACCTGGTTAGTTATTTCAGTGCTGCTGGCATATCACCCAGCTTTTATTAAACATTTGCTGTTTGTTTTCCTAGCAGGTCACATTCCAAGAAAATCTTAAATTGTACCTTTTTGTACTTATAAATTGAAGAGTTAGGTATGGATAGCAAACAGTCTTCCCTCATTAACTATCAAATCATCTTAGTATTTTCTGTGGCCTATGGAAAGTTGTTTTATTCTCTGCCTTTTTTATTACAGAACATTCAGTCCACAAATTGGCAGACAATGAGATTTAAGCCTCCTCCTCCAAACTCAGACATTGGATGGAGAGTGGAATTCCGGCCCATGGAGGTAAGACGAGGGTCAGCAGGAGCGAATTCACACGCACCCTGTCTTCTGACTGCCCACCACCCTCTGACGCTCTGAGCAGAGGCTCCTAAATTAACTGGAAGACAATACAGATCAAGTGTGTGCACGCAATGAGCACGTCCAAAAGCTGAGGCGGGTTGATTTCTGAGAATAGATTGTGAGCAGACCCAGACCCCGAAGGGGCATTGGGGGATGATGTGGTCCGAGGAGGGCTTTGTTGGGGAATGGCTTGCTTGTGTGGTGGGTTGCTAACTTCTGGGCTCCTGCTTATCTAGGTTCAGTTAACAGACTTCGAGAACTCGGCGTATGTGGTGTTTGTGGTGCTGCTCACGAGAGTGATCCTTTCATACAAATTAGATTTTCTCATTCCACTGTCAAAGGTAAGAGTGTGGTAAATGGTAGCAGTGGGTTTGATTAGCTGTAGACTGTTCTGTTCATTTATATATCATATTAATTTTAAATGTGATCTCATTTAGAATTGTTCACCCTTTAGAATAAAATGCTTCTCCCTCCATCCTATTCTTTTCCTTTTTGATGCTACATTGGTGGAGACTTTCCCACCCCATCCCCCACCCCCCAAAAAAATGCTAACAGTGGTTCCTTACTCAGCCCATTTGAAAGATGGTGGTTGGAGTGAGTCCCACAAATAGATTTCATCCTCCCCACGATCTCATTTTGGTTACAGTATTAATCCTAGGATGCAAGGAGAACGGGTAGCTGCTGGAGTGCAGGGGACAGTCCCTGCAGTGGGGCTGAACTGGAGCTGTTCCTGGAGAATGTGATGGCTTGGACCATCAGAAAAACAAATCAGAGTTCATCAGCCCCAGCCCAATAAAAAACAGAAAAGGAATCTTCTTGAAGCAGTTTCCTGGCAGAGCCTCAGAATAGTTCCAGGCTGTGAGGCAGCAAATAGAAGATTTTGGTTCCCGGGCCAGAGAGAGAGGCTGGGAAACGCTGCCAGGTAGAACGAGGGGTCTGGTGAGGTGTTAGAGCAGAGCAAGGAGAAGAGCAGCCCTGTCCCAGCAAGTGTGGAAGGAGGAAGAAACCCCGGGCCTCTGCTCCCTCTCCCCCAGGGGGCACTGCAGCTGCCCCGTCCCCCCACACCCCCTGAAGGCAGTCTGGCTGCCAGCTCGTCCCTGCCTGCTCTCACACCCAGGCCAAAGGGGGCCATGGAATCCCATGGGCCCACGTTGCACACTGGGTGTACCTGTTGGGGAGAACAACCCATCTGAGGCACAGTCCATGTAAGCTACCAGTCTAAGCCTTATTTACAATAGATGTCTAAAAGTCAGTAGGAAACCAAGAACTTTTAATGGCCTTAAAGAGTCTACAAAAAATTTATTATCCTCAGTGAAACAGTTAATTCAAGAAATTGGAAAGAACTCTTAAAGAAATTCTAACTAGTGCCTGAGAGGAAATTCTGGAGAAGGCTCACATCCATGAAGCAAGCACTGTGGACCACAGAGCATTTGGAGAACAGTTATTAGAAACAAAGAACAATAGTATCCACAATTTTAAAACTCAGTAAAATGGCCCTAGCCAGTTTGGCTCAGTGGATAGTGCCTGCCCACGGACAGAGGGTCCAGGGTCTGATTCCGGTCAAGGGCATATACCTCGGTTGAAGGCTCAGTCCCCAGTCCTGGTTGGGGTACATTGGGGAGGCAGCCAGTCTGTGTATGTGTCTCTCCCCCTCCCTTCCACTCTATAAAAATCAATGGAAAAATATCCTTAGGTGAGGATTAACAACAAAAAACAAACCACACCTCAGTATATGCCCCAGTAGAGCAGATACTGAAGATCAAAGTCAGGGATTTAGGAAGCCAAAGTGGGATCCATCCCAGCAGATGGCAAAGAAATGAAAAACTGAAACATGGAGAATTGCTCTGGAAAGTTCAGTGTTTGTATAATTTAGAAGAAAAGAATGGTCTGTATCAAGGGTGGGGAACCATTTTTCTGCCAAGGGCCATTTGGATATTTATAACAATATTTGCTTAATATACATTTATGTTGCTATGTAAAAAGCTCCTAAATTTATTGAATTTTGAGTCCTGCGTATAGTTACCTTGGCAGGGGCAGACCAAATGGTTTCTTGTGCCTTATATGGCCCATGAGCCAGACGCTCCCCACCCCGGTCTATATAAAAGAGATGCAGGATACAGTAATCAAGGAAATAAGACAGTTTTCCCTGTAAGAGTCCATTAGGTCAAGCGATAAATATTTAAAGAAGAACCCACTAGGAATTTCTGAATCTCAAAAATAACAGCTGTCTAAATAGGAGAGAGAAAAAGGATAGCTGCCAAAAGGGTGAAAAAACAGTTTATATCACTTCTCATCTACAACATTAAATAGTGAGATCGAGAAAGGTCTTCAGAATCCTGAGGGGTTAAAAATCACAACCATTGAATTCTCTTCCAGTCACATTATTCTTTAAATTCCAGGTAATTCTAACAAAACTTGTTAGATTATTAGGGCTAGAAGTATGCCAGAAGTCTTACCTAGTGGAGGAGAGGGATGGTAGATACTCTTTAATGCTTAGCATTTGAAACTACTTGTTTAAAAGAAAAACTAGTAATAGATAGCTGCAGGTTAATAGTAAATCCTACTATTAACTATTTACTATTAACCTGCAGCTAAAAGGTGTGGGGTCAGGGGAGTGTAAGACAGGATAGCCCAGAGAGCATAAAATGGTAAGAAAAAACACACACACACACAAATTTGAATAAACTCTCCTATTAAAAAGCTGAAACAGGTAATATAAAATAGCAACATAATGGCATATGCCTAAAATAAGGACAGTGTGGAAAATAGAGCTATCATTGAAAAGATAGCCAGAATGACAAATGTGATAGAAAGTATTAAATGAGATAGAGGAAGCAGTTTTGTTTGATTTTCTAAGGTAATGTTAGACTCATGGTTCTTTTTACACCATAAAGTGTAGCCGACATTTCTCAGAAGCATAAGAAGCATTTAAAGGCACTGTGGTTTGGTAAGGTAAGGCTTTATCAGGCCGACGCTCTATCCACTGAACCAGACCGGCTAGGGCAGTGACCATGGTGGAATTTTAGACAGTTATTTGAATATGTTTCTAGAGGTATCTAGATTATTCAGCTCATAGGTGTCTTTAAAAAACAACAGTAGGAAATGAATATGGTGAAGAGGCCAAGTAATCAAAGACTTTGTATAGCCCATGTTAGTTCAATGTGACCCCTAACTTGGTCTTTCATATATTGAGAATCCCCTCAGTTTTCATTATAGGAAGTAAGGGATTACTAAGAAGGTTTAAAAGCTCTTTGTGAGTCTTGAAAAGTCACTGGAGAAATGGAGAGGTTTTGGTCTGGTGAATAAGTGGACATGGCCTGGGCAAACAGTGTTGCTGCCCCTCTGCCCCTGGAGAGCTAAGCTTGGTCCAGATCTGACAACAAAGCGAGGCAGCAAATCCCCAGGGGCGGCGGGGGCAGAGCACTGAACTGGGAGCCAGGGCTGGGTTCCCGGCCTTTCCTCACCTGGGGTCTTGGATGAGTCCTGTGCTGTGTAAAGGGAGCCAGCCACCTGCCCTCGAGACAGGTTTCCTGGAAGGTCAGTCACAAAGGTGCCTTGAAATGCAGGCAGCCTACGGGATTATAGGGGGGTTTTTTTTTGTTTGTTTGTTTGTTTTTAAAGGTGAGCTTCTCTTTCCCCCCATTGTTAAAAAGCACATACCAACTTGTGGTTGAATGGCACAGTCCCCACATAAAAGTGAAAAGTCTGCTCTTCTGACCAGAAACCGTGGGAAGGACAGTAGAAGACTTGAGGGAGGCAAGTCCTGATGGCAGAAGTGATGAAGGCACAGCTCTGGTTGGTCAAGAGTGTTCTGACTTAGGCATGTTATTTTTCTCCCCTAGGTTGATGAAAACATGAAAGTCGCACAGAAACGAGATGCTGTCCTGCAGGGAATGTTCTACTTCAGGAAAGATATTTGCAAAGGTATTATATCCTCTTGGATTTCTGGGGTCACTTAGGCTACAACAGGCCACTAACGCTGCTCTGCCGTCACCAGCAGGTGGCAATGCTGTGGTGGACGGCTGTGGCAAGGCCCAGCAGAGCATGGAGCTGGCCACAGAGGAGCACGAGGAGTACGCCCTGATGAGCATAGACACCATCATCAATGGGAAGGTAGGGTCCTGTGCGCCCACTGCCTGCCGGCCGGCCGACACCCACAGGCAGGGAGCTCATGGCACATCCTGCTTCTTGTAGGAAGGCGTGTTTCCTGGGCTGATCCCGATTCTCAACTCCTACCTGGAAAACATGGAAGTGGATGTGGACACCAGATGTAGTATTCTAAACTACCTAAAGCTGATTAAGAAGAGAGCATCTGGTATGGTATCCTTTTCTTTCTTTTTTCTTTAAAAACAACTCTCAATGTAGGCACAATCTCTCAGTCTTACAATACTCAGATTCCTAAAGTTGCCTTTTAAAGCAGCAGTCACCATCTTTTCGGATCTCACGGACCACCAGTGGTCCACAGAGCGCAGGTTGGAGACCGCTGTTTAAAAGGATGGCCGAAACCGGTTTGGCTCAGTGGATAGAGCGTCAGCCTGTGGACTGAAGGGTCCCGGGTTCGATTCCGGTCAAGGGCATGTACCTTGGTTGCGGGCACATCCCCAGTAGGGGGGTGTGCAGGAAGCAGCTGGTCGATGTTTCTCTCTCATCTATGTTTCTAACTCTCTATCCCTCTCCCTTCCTCTCTGTAAAAAATCAATAAAATATATATATTTTAAAAAATAATAAAAAAATAAAAGGATGCATTTACTAATACACACCTTTTCACATTCTGACATCTCTACAATCAGATACACCTTATAATCTTTGATAGTCACAGTTTAATTAGCAGTGCTCTGTTTTTCAATACCGATTCATAAAACTGGTGCATCTTTAAGTTGATGGCATTATAGACACAGTGTCTAGATTGCCTAGTTGTCACTGAAGTCCAGCTGTGTTCACTGTGCACCATCACGGGCTCTTTCTAGGCGGAGTAACTCTGTAAGGTAAATAAGCAACACAGCGAGGGCGTCGGGTCTTCAGCCTGCTGCATACAGTGAGCACCCCCAGGAGCCCCCTCCTCTGTTAGCCTAGGGGAGCCATCAATTTTACAAAGGATGTACCCCCAATAGTATGTCTGCCAGTTTCCCCTCTCCATTCACTCCACTTACTGTTCTTTTTTCTCTCCACCTCTTCGACCAGAGGTCGCTCTGGCAAACTCGGGACCTGCTGTCCTCTGAGGCAGTCTCATGACACGGCCAGCATATGTGGTCGTAACCCTCTGGCCAAATGGGAGGACGCGTGCCTTAGTGCACGTGCCGGCTCTCGTTTCTTACGAGCTGGCGGTGTCGGTCAGTGTGCGGGTAGCATCTGCCAGGCAGCACGGGGATGTGTGTGGTCTAGTTGCTGCCTGCAACCTGGAATTCCTTCCCAGGAGGAGTCCTGCAAACACTATGGAAAGCATGCTTTCCCGGCCCTGCCACCTGGCCACACCAAAAGGTCAAGCTGGTTTTTCTTCAGGATTGTTCAACCTGGCCAAATGTCAACTTATATTTTGAAAAGCACTACTATTAAAGTGTCTTAATTTTTTTTTCCCCTTTTTCAGGAGAACTAATGACAATCGCCAAATGGATGAGGGAGTTTATTGCAAACCATCCTGACTACAAGCAAGACAGTGTAATAACCGATCAAATAAACTATAGCCTTATTTTAAAGTGCAACCAAATTGCAAATGAATTATGTGAATGCCCAGAGTTACTTGGACCAGCATTTAAGAGAGTAAAAGACAGCGGAAGTAAAACGGACTCTTCCAACTAGACCCCTGCAGAGGGACACGCTTGCTGTTTCATCAGAGAACTGGCCACAGCTCCAGGGAACAGGACTGAACCGTGTCCTGGGCCAATGGGCCGGAAATGGAGTGAGAGGCTTCCTTCAGCGGGTAAATCTAGAGTTTTTACAGTGAACATGTACATAGTAAAGTATTTTTATGATTAACGATGTATTTTAATAACATATCTAAAGTTGTGGACTGGCTTGTACATTTTCTAATTCTCACTCTGGAGTAACAACTGCCCGAGCAGTTTTGTAAATGTAATGTTCTAGTAATTGTACTATATCTGCATTCCATTGTTCAAAATGTTTACTGTAAATATTTGTGCTTTCGTTTTTAAAAGACTTTACCTGGACCTGATTTACAGAAATTGATCACTTCACTTTAAAACCAGTTTGTCTTGTTGATGTTCTTTCAGCCATCTCCTTCGATTTGTATTTAAAATCACTGTTGGATCCATTCAAGGGCTTCAGGGGTAACCCTGGGCTCTGGCACCTTATCTGTTCCCTTTGTAATCTGAATAGCTAACCACCACGTAAACCCATCGAGCTGATGGCTGTTATCAAAGGTACTGTCCTTTTTTATTTAATTTCACGAGGCAGGAATTACAGATAACTCTGTAGGAAGGCAGGAGACCTTTACCCTGAGTTCACATGTAGTGATTATTTGGGGTGATTGTTTTCCTCCTATGCATAATATACAGAGTATTGTCAAAAATGGCACCCGCTCCTGTGTCTATTCTGGTTGCTGCTGTGTATTTAAATGTGCAAATCAGGTGCAGTTGCTGAAGGTTGTTTTGTTACTTTCTAGTTTCCAGTAAGCATATTGACAGACATTCTTATAAAAGCCATTTGCTTTAGGTTTTACCTGGAGGATATTCTACATGCTGCTTATGCCCTTCTCTGTGAAACTCTTCAGGAAATCATGATATGCACTAAGTTTTGTGAACCGAGCCCCTAAGTGTTTAACTGTAAATAAGTTTCATATAATTGTTGTTAGAGCATTTTGTTGAAGGTTTTTTTCCAATTAAAGTCTTAACCTGCTTCAGAAATAACTATGTACAGTAGATTATGCAAACCGTAACAGGCACCAATATTCAAACTAATGTGAATTTTAAGAGATTGTGACAAAGCTGCTTCCGCTAAGTCTGCTTAGATATAAATACTAGGGTTTGTGCTATGTTTCATACATGCTCTTTGGAGGATTAATGAATGCCTGCTTTTCATTTGCTTGTAAATCAGGTTGTAAAAAGGCAGATAAACTAAATGTTTGTGGGATGAGGAAATAAAAGAATGGGATGAGAATCCTGAAAACTGTTGAATGTGTGCGTTCTGCAACTAAAGGGGTGGTGGCGTGGCTTGTTTAACCACCTCAGATAGTCTGTGAGCTTGTTTTCATTTCCATCCTCAGAGGTTTTCAGAAAGAAGCACAGTGACAAAAACAGACGCCTCATCTGCCCTGTAGCTGCCAACCCCGGAGGGGAGGGGAAGGGACAGAGGGGCTTGATGTTTGGCTGAAGTGATGCCTGAGCCACAGGAAGTGAATTTTTTTACTCCACACGCCTGCTCAGCTGAGCCAGTGGTCACGGGAACGCCGAGGAACTTGTGCTGACGCACACTCCCACCTAAGCTGGGAATCTGCAAGTCCTGCAGAGCGCTCCTTTCAACCTGTGACTGCGTCAGCACCCTCACCCTGCGTTCCTGTGGTCATGCCTGTCCTGGGGCCAGTCTGCTTTTCTCAGCTGTGTTTACCTGAACAGCCCTAGGGTCGTGTTTGTCAAATTAATCTGCATACAGATCTCTTGGGGGTCTCGTTAACAGGCACAGCCTGGCTCTGTGGGCCACACTGAGTAACGTGGACTTACTGTACCCGAGTTGCAGACATAGCTTGTATATCTCAAATGACACTTGCTTTTCATTCCGTCGGTTGTATCTAGATTTTTTTTTCCTTACTGATCTCCAGGTAACGGTGCTCTGTCTCCAAGACAAAGTGAGTTGCACCTTTCATGAGCTTTACCACCTGCACACGGCCGAGGACTCCGTTTCAGGAACAGTAACTATTAACGCTGAGATAAGTAAAAAGCGCTTTCTCCCTTTGGCTGAGCCCCGGCTCAGACCCTCACTTAGAAGACAACTTCACCCACTCTTACCCCAAGTTAGTCTCCGGCCCATCAATTGCTCCTGGGTTAACAAGAGGGTCTTCCGGGTCCCAGGATACCTTTGCCCCTACCACTTCGCTCTTCCTGAGGCTGCTCCTGAGCCTTTCCATTCAGATGGAGGGAGCTCGCCGTGGCCGCCTCTGTCTGAACTGCCTCCTGACACAAAATTAACCGGGTGACGTGGAAATCCAGGGTGTGGTACAGGTTAGGCCACATCTCTGAGGAGCTGAAGGGAAATTTCTGGGGACCTGGAACCGTGCCAAGAGAAAAAGTGGACGTTCCTTCAAGCCGCTGGTAGCCCTTGCTGTGGCGGGACCACAGGGCCAGGCCTTTCAAGTTCTAGGTCAACCCCCGACTTTCCCTGAAGATAAGCCACTGAACTCTGCCAGCTGCTCTCCTCTCCTTTATGCTTTTGCATGTTCCCTGAACATGCCTGCCAAGTGATATGTAGAAAAGTGTGAGTGAGAAGGGGACTGATGAGGTTTGGACTAGGAGTGAGGAGACCTTGGTGGGCAGCCTTGGCAGATGCACTCTGCAGCCTGTTCAGTTCTCAGTGTGTGGAGCTGAACTAGGCTGGCTAGTCCCCGGAGCCCCTTCCACTCTTACTGTCCTATGACATGAAACACTACAAAGCTAAGTATGGAAGATGCATTAAGTGCCAGCCACTTTATACTTCAAACCAATCGCAAAGCTGTAATAATCAGAGTATGGTATTGGCATAAAAATAGACAGATCAAAGGAACAGAATAGAGAGCCCAGAAATAAATCCATGCATGTATGGTCAATTAATTTACGACCAAGGAGCCAAGAATATATACAGCCTCTTCAATAAATGGTGTTGGGAAAACTAGACCCCACTATCTTACACCAGACATGAAAACCAATATGAATTAAAGACTTGAAAATCAGCACCTGAAACTATACAAACTCTAGAGTAGTGGTTCTCAACCTTTCTAATGCCGCGACCCTTTAATACAGTTCCTCATGTTGTGGTGACCCCCAACCATAAAATTATTTTTGTTGCTACTTCGTAACTAATTTTGCTACTGTTAATGAATCGTATTGTAAATATCTGTGTTTTCCGATGGTCTTAGGCGACCCTGCTAGCAGTTCTCAACCTGTGGGTCATGTTCTTTTACAAACATACCCATTGCTCTCCTGCACTCTCCCCACCCCGTCCCTACACTCTGACCACTAATCGTTATTGGGCCTTTTTCACTCGACATAACTCATTGGAGATTCATCCAGATTGTTGCTGTGTCAACAGTTTGATCCTTTTTATTGCTGAGAATATTTGGTGATGTAGATGTACCACTGCTAACCATATCCAAGATATGACCCACAGGTTGAGGACTGCTGCTGTAGAACCTAAGACCATCGGAAAACACAGATATTTACAATACGATTCATTAACAATAGCAAAATTACAGTTACGAAGTAGCAACAAAAATAATTTTATGGTTGGGGGTCACCACCACCAACATGAACTGTATTAAAGGGTCGCGGCATTAGAAAGGTTGAGAACCACTGCTCTAGAGGAAAACAAGTGGTAAGCTCTTTAATATTGGTCTGGTTGTGATTTTTTTTTTAAAACCTGATACCAAAAGCAAAAAACAGGTGGGACTACATTAAACTAAATAGTTTCTGCACAGCAAAGGAAACCAACAAAATGAAAGGGCAACCCACTGAATGGGAGGAGGACATGATGGCAAATCATATCTGATAAAGGGTTAATATCCAAAATATAGAAGCGACTCAATAGCAAAAATCCCCTTGTAATCCAATTTAAAAATGGGTAGCAGATCTGAGTAGACATTTTTCCAAAGAGACATGGATGTCCAACAGGTACCCGAAAAGATGCTCAACATCATTAAACATCAGGGAGATGCAAATCAAAACTACAATGAGATGTCACCTCACTTCACACCTGTTAGAATGGGTATTTGATAAGAGACAGGAAATAAACATATGGTGAGGATGTGGACAAAAAGGAACCCTTGTATCCTACTGGTGGGACACTGAATTGGTACATCCACTACGGAAAACAGTTCAGAGGCGCCTACAATTGAACATAGAACTATCACATGACCTAGCAATTCTACTTCTACGTATTTATCTGAAGAAAATGAAAACAGTAACTTGAAAATATATCTGCACCTTCATGTTCATTGCAGCATTGTTACAGTAGCCAAGATGATGGAATCAACCAAAGTGCCCATCGATGGATGAATCAATAAAGATGTAGATATACACACAATGGGATATTACTCAGCCATATAAGAATGAAATCTTGCCATTTGCGACAACATGAGCGGCCCTTTGAGGGCATTATTCTGAGATAAGTCAGAGACAGATACCATGTGATCTCGTGTATGTGGAATAAAAATCAACCAAGAAACTAAATTCATCCAGGCCTGTGTAGCTTGGTGGTTGAGCATTGACCTATGAACCAGGAGGTCACAATTCCGGGTCAAGGGCACATGCCCGGGTTGCAAGCTAGATCCCCTGTAAAGGGCATGCAGGAGGCAGCCGATTAATGATTCTCATCATTGATGTTTCTATCTCCCTCTTCCTTCCTCTCTGAAATCAATAAAAATCTTTTTTTAAAAAGATAACCAGGCTCACTGATACATATAATAAATTGGTTTTTACCAGAGGTAGAATGGGTGAAGGGGTCAGAAGGTATAAACTTGCATAGTGACTATAGTTTATAATACTGTTCTGCATATTTGAAAGGTGCTATGAGATCTTAAAAGTTTCCCACAAGAGAAAAATAATCTTTTTGTGTCTGGTGGTGGATGGTAATTAGATTTTCTTTTTATTATTTCACAATGATGTTAGATAATAGTGCCTCTAGTGGTGTATTCTATAGTTGCCTTTTTATTTAGTTTCATTGGTTTACAACTATTCGGAAACACATTCTGAACAAAGATAATATAAGGTGAAACTCCATATTGAAATCTATTTTATTTCTATTGTCATTTTAAAATGGAAATGGGCTTGTGTTCTAGCATAATCAGTTAAAGCTATGGATTTCACTTATTTTTAGCTATAACCACACATTTTATGTTGTATTTTCATTGTTTAGTTATATTTTCTAATCCCTTGTAATTTTTTATTTGATTCATGGGTAATTTAGTAGTGTATTTCTTCATTTAGACATCTGTATTTACCCAAAGAAAACAAAAATACTTATTTAAAAAGATATGCACTGATTTATAAAGATATGCACCCTTATGTTCATTGCAGCATTATTAGTAATATCCAAGATATGGAACTAACCTAGATGTCCATCAGTATATGAATGGATAAAGAAGATGTGGTACATATATAATGGAATATTACTCAGCCATAAACAGAAATGAAATCTTGCCATTTGCAACATGGACAGAACTAGAGGGTATTATGCTGACATGTCAGAGAAAGACAAATGCCTTATGATCTCACTTTTATATTGAACCTAAAAAACAAAACGAATAAATAAAACAAAACCGAAACTGGCCCGTAAATATAGAGAACAAGCCAGTGGTTGCCAAAGGGGAGGGGTGTGTGGCAGGGGAAATGCAATTACTCTTCACCCAGCAGTTCCACTCTTAGGCATTTATCGCAGATAAATTAAAACTTATATTTACACCCAAACCTGTACACATTTTCACAGCAGCTTTACTCCTAGTAGCCAAGCACAGGAAACAACCCCAATGCCATTCAAGGGGTGAATGGTTAGCAGTGGTACATCTACATCACCAAATATTCTCAGCAATAAAAAGGATTAAACTGTTGACACAGCAACAATCTGGATGAATCTCCAGTGAGTTATGTCGAGTGAAAAAGGCCCAATAACGATTAGTGGTCACCAGAGTGTAGGGACGGAGTGGGGAGAGTGCAGGAGAGCAATGGGTATGGTTGTAAAAGAACAGCACAAGGGAGCTCTGAATGATGGACTTGTTCTGCTTCTGGACGCTGATGATGAACACATGAACCTGCATGTGTAATAGAATTGTATAGATACACATAACAGTACAGTGAAATCTGGGAAAACCTGAAAAGGATCAATGGCTTATATCAATGTCAGCACCTTGGTTGTGATACTGTATTATAATCTAATCTGTTTCCATTGGAGAAAACTGGGTAAAAACCGGATCTCTGTATTGTCTCCTACAACTGCATATAAATCTGTATCTCAAAGTAAAGTTTAAAAAGGATAGTTGTGCCAGGAGGTATAAAGAGGTAACACATGTTCTTGCCATTAAAAGAGTTTATTACCATGGAGATCCAGAGTTAGGAAGCCAGTGGTTTGAAAGTGGCCAAAGCCGATTGGTCATGTGCAGGAGACAGTTTAGTTGTAAGACATGAAGTCTGTTGTCAGGTAATCACACCCATGAACATTTGAAAAAAACCTGGGGCAGTCCTGATCTGGCCAGTCTTGAGCACTATTTCAGCCTATGGAAAGGGCACTGGATTATTTGCCAAAAGTCTTAGGTTCTAATCTCAGTCTGGAACTACATATTAACTGAGGAGTGATCCAACCACTCAATCGCTCTATTTGAAAAAAAGGAAATAGGAGTACATTTCTAGAATCCTTACTGCATGAGCATTCGATATTTTTATAGTGCCTTAAAATGACTCTAAAATGAATAGTAAAAAAGAATGTTTTTCATCCCCATTTTGACAAGTAGAACCATCTCTAGTGACGACATTTGCTCCCTTTCCCCCTACCCTTCAAGTGTTTATTGCACTTCTGCTCTAGGGCATATGTTGAGTTTTCAGTTTTATTTGTGTTACTGATGCACATCCTTCCCCACCCCCCCAATTCTGGCACTTTTCTCTCTTCTTGGGGAAGACCTCTAATCTTCCAGGCATGGCCAATTTCAGACGACAATAGCAGTCATTTATTGAGTGCTTTCCAAGTGCTAAAGATTGACACAGGAAGGTCATTTAGTCAATACAAAACCTGTGAAATGGATGCTCATACTGGTTTTTTACACTTTAGGCTTAGAAAACCCAAGTGGCTGGTCTAAGGACACTCACTGATAATGGTAGGTTGAGGCAGGTCTCAAACCCTCACCTACCTAACTTGGCCACACCTAGTAATATTGTCTATCCCTTTAAGCCTTGCAGAAGGGCATTTTTTAGCAGGCGGACTATTCCATCACGATTTTTTTGTTGTTGTTGCTCATTTTGTTTCTGAAACTCCATTGTATAAAATCATTTTAACCAAAAGGGCGTTGTAATTCCAGCAGCCCCCACATGGTGGCAGTATAAGACTAATCCATGTGATTGCAGCCTTCAGCGCCAAGGAGCTAACCTGTAGGTCATGTCATTTCACATGCTTTTTGGTCAGCTCTGGGGTTATGTAAAATACAAAGTCAGGGCATGCTGAAGGGAAAGAAAGAGTTTCAGGCATTTGGGATATTTACCCCAGACACAATAGAGAGTCAACAAACTTGCAAAACAGAAAATAACTTCCTATGGGAAAAACAAAGCACCTACTTGTTGCCTCCCACCCATGTAATAACTGGCCTTGGTGGCCTTCCAGCAGCAAACACAATAGCCTGGGCCACAGATGTTTCCCCATTTCCTCTGTCCCCTCAAAACCAGCCCTTTTACAATAAATAGGCCATTTCTCCTTTCTTGATTTGCCCCAGTGATTATAAACAAGGGGACAACTGGCATATAGAAATGCCACATCTTTTTCCTGACCACCTATGGACACTGCCTAGGGACTAAATGAAAAAAAAGAAGCGTAATTCAGCCAAGGTTCTCAAAGTGTTTGGTCAGGACCCCCTCTCCCCCCAAAAGCAATCCTATCTAATAATAGACAAATATGCAAATTGACCATACTTCTGACACAAGCCACGCCCACCATCCAATCAGAGTGAGTATGCAAATTAACCCAAACCAAGATGGCTACAGCCACAGAGAGCAAGGTTTCCTAGGTAACAGAGGAAGCCAAGCTTTCCGCCTGCCATTGCCAGGCCTAAGCCTCCACTCAAGCTACAAAGTTTCAATTATAGAAGGTAAACAAATTCAAACAAATGGCGGCAGAATGGAGCTTGAGAGAGCAGGCTAGGGTTGCCGCCGGTAACAGGGGAAGCAAAGCTTTCCGAACACCCTGGCCGGGCCCACCTGCTTAAGGCAACAAAGTTTCAATTATAACCCCAACAGAAATGGCTGCCAGCCTCAGAGGGAGCCCCAGGCTTGGCTCTGCTCCAGGCTACAAAGTTTCAATTGTAGAAGGAAAATAAATTCCAGATACCAGGGCCTCCGCTTGCATTGCCAGGGGGCGTGGCTGGCCTGCAAACCACCACAGGCCCCTCGCTCAGGCCGCCCCATGCCCCAAGGGAACCCCCACCTGATCCGGGATGCCCTTCAGGGCAAACCAGCTGGCCCCCACCCCTGTACCAGGCCTCTATCCTATCTAATAAAAGAGTAATATGCAGATTGATCATCACTGCAACACACAATATAGCTGCCCTCATGTGGACACAAGATGGCCAGCAGGAGAGGGCAGTTGGGAGGCACCCGGCCTGCAAGGGAGGGCAGTTGAGAGGGACCAAGCCTGCAAGGGAGAGCAGTTGGAGGTGATCAACCCTGCAGGAGAGGGCAGTTAGGGGTAACCAGGCCGGCAGAGGAGGGAAGTTGGGGGTGATCAGGCTGGCAGGCAGAAGTGGTTAGGGGCAATCAGGAAGGCAGGTAGGCAAGCAGTTGGGAGCCAGCATCCTGGATTGTGAGAGGGATGTCCGACTACCCGGTGGGATCGGGCCTAAACGGTCAGTCGGACACCCCTCGAGGGGTCCCATATTGGAGAGGGTACAGGCTGGGCTGAGGGACAACCCCCCTCCATGCACGAATTTCGTGCACCGGGCCTCTAGTAAACAATAAGTATTTATTGAAATACAGCCAAAAATATACGTTTGGGTTGTCTGCCCAGCATAGAACTGTGTGTGTGTATTTTTTTAGAGAGCTGTTCCATCTATCCACAGGATTAGTGCCTAGAAACCAGGTTTTTACTTCATGACTCTGTCATAGCTGATTGGACTAGACGTGAACACCTGACACTGAAGGAGTCAAGCCATTGGCTGGCCAGCAGCCAATGGGGTTCTCTCCCTTGATAGGCCAACTAAAAAACAGGTACAGGTTACTGAGCCTCCTCCTGGGTGGAGCGTCAGGGAGAAAGCCCAAGGACTCCCGCTGCTGACCCTGGTGGTCAGCCTTCCTCCCATCCTAGCAGGTTCCCAGTAACCCTCCCAATAAACCCACAAGTTTGTTCCAGCTCGTTCTGAGTGGGTTTCTGTTACAAGCATTCCCTGTGAGAGACACCGAGGTCCTGTGCCAAGTCCAGTGGGGGTGTAAAAGGAATTTATGACTGCCCCTTGCCCCCATGGGAATGGGTAGACAACTGAGTCTCTGGAATTCAGCCCAGCTTCCTGACTCTGCAAACTCGTTTGTTTCTCTCGGAACCTCAGCTCGGTTCTCAGTTAACCCGGAAATGATACCATCTGCCTAACCAAGTCATTTCCAGCGGGCAGTGCTCCTCTGGCCAGGTGCCTGGCACATCGCAGGCGCTCAGTCAGTGCCAGCCGCCACTCTGCCTTGCAAGCAGGTCCTCTGGCTGGGCTCAAATGCAAGTCACACAGACACCGAGGGGACTGTTCATAGACATCACACCTGATATTCCTATGAAGGAAAGGAAATAAAACCGCGATTATGGCTGTTTAGCCAGGGACTGATTTTTCTCTGTTGGCGCCTGCGAGGGCGGGGTGGGGTGTCACTGCTCCTAAGAGACAGGCTTATGGAAAGAGGGGGTGTGAGTAGCTCCTATATTTTTAAGCCAATGTTGAAGTTTGAGTAGGAAAGTCTGGAGCCCACCTGCTTGGGGAGGATAATTCAGCCAAGGTTCTCAAAGTGTTTGGTCAGGACAAAAATAAATAAATAAATAAAAATGCAATAAACAATAAGCATTGTTTACTGGAGCAGGTGAGTCTAATGCTCCCGCCTGGGCAGCTGCCCCTTCCTGATAATGATCTGTCTCGTGAAGAAAACTGTTACATGACTAGGTAACTCAGTCTCATGAAGGCTCAAGGGCCCCATGTGGATGCCCCTTTTTGAGGCATTTTCAAAGAAGTTAGTGAGGATAACACAAACCAAAAAAACCTTGCTGAAACCGGTTTGGCTCAGTGGATAGAGCGTCGGCCTGTGGACTGAAGGGTCCCGGGTTCGATTCCAGCCAAGGGCATGTACCTTGGTTACCGGCACGTCCCCAGTGGGGGGTGTGCAGGAGGCAGCTGATTGATGATTCTCTCTCATCGATGTTTCTAACTCTATCCCTCTCCCTTCCTCTCTGTCAAAAAATCAATAAAATATATTTTTTAATTAAAACAACAACAACAACAACAAAACTCTATTCATGGAATTTCAGGCACCACTGGGGAAGCCTTCTTCTTAGGGTGGCTATTGGAGTATCGTCAAATCACCCCGTTAGAGATGGGACATTAGGTCTCTTTCTCTGCCTGGAGAAATCTTCCTTGTTCCTGGAGCTCCTGGGGGCCTGGGGTGGTGGTGGTGGTGGTGGTGTGTGGTGTCTTAGGACGCCAATGCCCTATGGCTGAGGAAGCATTGAAATGCCAGGCTAAGTTGTGTCTGGCAGCCAATAGCTACTGGCTGAGTGTCCACTCAGTGCCAGAGATGTGAGATGGCCAAGACCACAGTCCTGTTCTCAAGAACTCTGCATTCTCGTGAGTCTACGCCACCTGTCACACATAGGGCTTAGGACTCAGATTGTTCCCACTGCCCAGCCCCTCTGGGTTTCCGTCTAACATCTATGGAGAGCACAAAAGAGCTGTTCCTCAAAGGCCTTTAAAACAGCGGGGCACCCGTATCTCTCTTTATTATTCCTTAAAAAACACACACACCACCACCACAGGGCAGAGGACGCTCTTGCCCATTTTGCAGCTGAAGGTTGAATCGCTTTGCCACCAGGGGCATTGCTGTCACTTCCCAGGTGTTATATCCCTAGCTGGGCCCCACAGGCTGGCGGCTCAGGTCAGACAATATGGGAGGTGATAGCCATGGGAGCATGTGCGAGACAGCCCCAAGGAACGCACCGGAGCATTTATCACCACAAGCATCACTCACACAATCGAACAGACAGGAGCAACGTTTTCAAGGTCTGCGTGTAAATCAGATTCTCCCTGAAAAAGAAACGAGACGTCCTCAGCTCAGCCCTGTGCTAAACCCATCTCGGATGAGGATCCAGGTTTGCTTTGGTGTCATGGTGGTCCTGATACCAACTTTTAACTCTTTTCTCCGCCATTTGAATATATGTCTGAGTAAGTGTCTGAGTTTGGTCTAGAGAGCCAAGGGTGCATTGGGAAGGGAAGGGTAAACGTTAGCTCAACATATGCAAATAGATCAAAATAAAGGTTAACAATTATATGATGCAGAAAAGGCATTTGACAAGATACGACATCCTTTTATGATTAAAACACTTAATAAAATGGATATAGAATGAAAGTACATCAACATAATAAAGGCCATATATGACAAACCCTCAGCTAATATCATACTCAGTGGTGAAAAACTGAAAGCTTTTCCTCTAAGATCAGCAACAAGACAAGGATGTCCACTCTCACCACTGTTAGTCAACACAGTACTGGAAGTCCTATCCAGAGCAATCAGGCAAGAGAAATAAATAAAAGTTATCCAAATTAGAAATAAAAAAATAAAACTGCCAACTTTTGAGATGCCATGATTCTTTTTAAAAAATACATATTTTTATTGAATTTAGAGAGAGGGAGAAAGGGACAGAAATATCAGTGATAAGAGAGAATCACTGATTGTCTGCATCCTGCATGCCCCCTACTGGGAATCAAGCATGCAACCTAGCATGTGCCTTGACCAGGAATTGAACTGTGACCTCCTCGTTCATAGGTTGATGCTCAACCACTGAGCCACACCAGCCAGGTAATATAATTCTTTATATAGAAAACCCTAAATACTCTCTCTCACACACACACAAAAAACTATTAGAAAAGCAAGCAAATACAGTAAAATTGAAGAATATAAAATCAATGTAAAAAAATCCATTGTATTTCTATATACTAGCTATGAAATTCCAGAAAAAGAAATTAAAAAATCATTTTGTAATTGCAACAGAAAAATAAAATACCTAGGAATAAACTTAAAGAATGTGAAGGACCAATACACTGAAAACTGTAAGACATTCATAAAAGAAATTAAAAAAGACACAAAGAAATGGAAAGATATCCTATGTTCATGGATTGAAAAAAAACACAACATAGTTAAAATGGCCATATTACCCAAAGCAATGTGCAGATTTAATGCAATCTCCATCAAAATCCCAATGGCATTTTAAAAAAGCAATAAAATAAAAATTATCAGATTTGTACAGAACCACAAAAGACCCCAAGAAGCAAAAGCAATCCTGAAAAAAAAAAAAGAACAATGCTGGAGGTATCACACTACCTGATTTCAGAGCTACAATCATGCCACAGAGTTACAATAATCTGAACAGCATGGTGCTGGCAAGAAAACAGACACATACTAGTGGGACAGATTTGAGTGCCCAGAAATAAACCTATATTTATATGGGCAAATAATTTTCTACAAAGACGCTAAAAACTTACAATGGAGTAAAGAAAGCCTCTTCAATAAATGGTGCTGGGAAAACCAGAAAGCCAGAGGTGAAAGAATCAAACTGTTATTTGTCACCATACACAAAATTAACATGGATCAAAGACTTAAATATAAAGATTCGAAACAATAAAATATATAGAAGAAAAATAGTTATCAGACTTATGGACCTTGGTCTTAGGATTTTATAAATTTGATTTCAAAGGCAAAGGAAGTAAAAGCAAAAACAAGTGAATTGGACTGAAAACTAAAAAGCTTCTGCACAGCAAAAGAAGCCATCAAAACTTTGCAAAACAAAAAGGCAACCAACCAAATGGGAAAGGATAGTATTTGCAAACAACACCTTTGATAAGGGGTTAATATCCAAAATATATAGCCCATCTAATAATAGACAAATATGCAAATTGACCATACCTCCAACACACCTACAAGCCACGCCCACCATCCAATCAGAGCGAGCATGCAAATTAACCCAAACCAAGATGGCTACAGCCACAGAGAGCAAGGTTTCCTAGGTAACAGAGGAAGCCAAGCTTTCCGCCTGCCATTGCCAGGCCTAAGCCTCCACTCAAGCTACAAAGTTTCAATTATAGAAGGTAAACAAATTCAAACAAATGGTGGAAGTATGGAGCTTGAGAGAGCAGGCCAGGGTTGCTGCCGGCAACAGGGGAAGCAAAGCTTTCCGCACACCCTGGCCAGGCCCACCCGCTTAAGGCTACAAAGTTTCAATTATAACCCCAACAGAAATGGCTGCCAGCCTCGGAGGGAGCCCTAGGCTTGGCTCCACTCCAGGCTACAAAGTTTCAATTGTAGAAGGAAAATAAATTCCAGATACCAGGGCTTCTGCTTGGGTTGCCAGGGGGCGTGGCCGGCCTGCAAACCACCACAGGCCCCTTGCTCAGGCCGCCCCACACCCCAAGGGAACCCCCACCTGATCCGGGATGCCCTTCAGGGCAAACCAGCTGGCCCCCACCCCTGTACCAGGCCTCTATCCTATCTAATAAAAGAGTAATATGCAGATTGATCATCACTGCAACACACAATATAGCTGCCCCCATGTGGTCAAAGATCCTGCCCCCATGTGGACACAAGATGGCCACTACAAGATGGCCAGCAGGAGAGGGCAGTTGGGAGGCACCTGGCCTGCAAGGGAGGGCAGTTGAGAGGGACCAAGCCTGCAAGGGAGGGCAGTTAGAGGTGATCAACCCTGCAGGAGAGGGCAGTTAGGGGTGACCAGGCCAGCAGAGGAGGGAAGTTGGGGGCAAACAGGCTGGCAGCAGAGTGGTTAGGGGGTGATCAGGCTGGCAGGCAGAAGTGGTTAGGGGCAATCAGGAAGGCAGGAAGGCAAGCAGTTGGGAGCCAGCATCCTGGATTGTGAGAGGGATGTCCGACTGCCCGTTTAGGGATCCGACTGCCCACCGGGATCGGGCCTAAACGAGCAGTCGGACATCCCTCGAGGGGTCCCATATTGGAGAGGGTACAGGCTGGGCTGAGGGACAACCCCCCTCCGTGCACGAATTTCGTGCACCGGGCCTCTAGTGTGTGTGTGTGTGTGTGTGTGTGTGTGTGTGTGTGTGTGTGTGTGTATATAATTAGAGGAGGCCCAGTGCACCAGCTTCCCTCTGGGACCCAGTCTTCTCTCACAGCCCTGGTTTCATCTGGAAGGATGCCCAGTCTAATTAGCATAGTATGCTTTTATTATTATAGATAAAGAACTAAATATATATATATATATATATATATCTATATATATATATATATATACACACACACACATATATATATATATATATAGAACTAAATATATATATAAAATAACTTAAAAAAAAAAAAAGACTTAGAAGCTACTTTCTCCAGATCATCTTCCTTCTTAGTAGGTGAATCTAAATAAAAGTCCTGCAGCAAAAAAAAAAAAAGAAAAAAGAAAAAAATACCGCCCCCCCCCCCAAAAAAAAAAACAAACCCAAAACAAAAAACAAAAAAAACAACCTTCATACAACTCAACAACAAAAGAAAAAACAATATAATTTAAAAATGGGCAGAGTACCTGGACTACACTTCTCCCAAGAAGACATGTAGATGGCCAACAGATTTATATAAAGATACTCAACTTTACTAGCTATTAGGGAAATGCAAATCAAAACCACAATGAGATACCATCTCACACCTGTTAGAATGGCTATTATCAACAAGATAAGACAAGTAATAACAAATGTTGGAGAGGTTATGGAGCAAAAGGAACCCTCATTCACTGCTGGTGGGAATGTAAACTGGTACAGCCACTATGGAAAACAGTATGGAGGTTCTTAAAAAAAATTAAAAATAAAATTACCATATGACCCAGCAATCCCTCTTCTGGGTATCTCTCTGAAAATTTTGAGAATATTTATTCATAAAGATATGTGTACCCTTGTGTTCATTTTAGCATTATTCAAAGTGGCCAAGACATGGAAACAACCTAATTGTCTTTTGTTAGATGATTAGATAAAGAAGATATGGTAGATAGAGACAATGGAATACTATTCAGCCATAAGAAAAGATGAAAGACTGCCATTTGCAACAACCTAGGTGGACTTTAAGAATATCATTCTAGGCAAAATAAGATGGAAAAAGTCAAGAAACAATAGGATTTCACTCACATGTGAGATATAAAACTGAAAGCAACAAACAAGACCAACAAACACTCATAGACACAGACAAGTGTATGGTGGTTACCAGAGGGAGGTGAGAGGAAGGTAGAAAAGAGTAAAGGAGGTCAAATACAGGGTGTCCCCCAAAATGTATGCACACTTTGACAGCTGATAGCTTAATTTTAAAAAATGAAATGTATTTTAGTAAACACTGTCTTTATAATTATCCAAAGTGTGTGTTTACATTTTTTGGGAGGACACCCCATATCCTATATAATAAAAGACTAATATGCTAAGTGTCTGGTTTGGCCACCCGTTCAACCAATCAAAGCATAATATGTTAATGATATGCTAATGCCACTCAACTACTCACTATGACATGCACTGATCACCAGGGGGCAGTCAACCGGTCAACCAGTTGCTATGACGTGCATCTACCCAGGGGGTAGATGCTCCGACTGGTAAGTTAGCTTGCTGCTGGGGTCTGGCTGATCAGGACTGAATAAGATGGGCCTGACATGCCCTGGAGCCCTCCCAAGATCCCTCCCTGGCTAGCCAACCTCCCGCATCCCTTCCCAGCCCTGATTGTGCAACAGTGGGGTCCCTTGGCCTGGCCTGCACCCTCTTGCAATCCAGGCTGAGGGACCTGTGCACCCCCCATCCAAGTGCACAAATTTTGTGCACTGGGCCTCTAGTATCCTACCTAATAAAATGGTAATATGTGAATTACCATCACTCCGCTATGCCCACGATTGGGCCAGCAGGAGGTGCAGGGGGCGGGACTCAGGGTGGCCGGGGTAGCCGATTGGGCCAGCGGGATGCTGAGCTCGCATCGCCAGCGGTGGCGCGAGCTCAGCATCTGTGCCATGGCTGTGCTGTGGAACAGAAGGGGCCTCTGGGGCAGTGAGCTCATGTCCCACCACAGACCATCAAAAGCGGGGGAGTTGGGTGCCTGGTGCACCAGCGGACAGGCACCCAGCTCCCCTGCGATTGAAAGTGAAAGCGTGTAGGGGACCCTACACGTGCATGATTCAATCATGCACTGGGCCTCTAGTAGTGATATAAGGAGACTTGACACTGGGTAGTGAACACACAATGCAATATACAGGTGATATATTACAGAATTGTATATTTGAAACCCATATAATTTTTTAAAGCAATATCATCCTCCAAAATTTAATAAGATTTTAAAAAATTATCAAGAAAATGGAAAGGTGAATAACTATCTAGGAAAATATTTGCCACAATATGACAAAATGTTAAAGCATTCATAAACATTGAAAATTAAAGATATTAAGATAGTCCAAAAAAGGCAAGGTATACGAAAAAAGTTATTTTTAAAAAGATAAAGCTTGGCCCAGCTGACCTGGCACAGT
Source organism: Eptesicus fuscus (assembly GCF_027574615.1). Taxonomy (NCBI): domain Eukaryota; kingdom Metazoa; phylum Chordata; class Mammalia; order Chiroptera; family Vespertilionidae; genus Eptesicus; species Eptesicus fuscus. The sequence goes on along the minus strand of NC_072482.1, from coordinate 21,575,214 downwards.
GATTGAGCATCGACCTATGATTTAGGAGGTCACCGGTTCAATTCCTGGACAGGGCACATGCCCGGGTTGCGGGCTGGATACCCAGTGTGGGGCATGTGGGAGGCAGCCAATCAATGATTCTCTCTCATCATTGAGGTTTCTATCTCCTTTCCTCTCTAAAATTAATGAAAATAAAAATAAATAAATAGATAGATAGATAGATAGATAGATAGATAAAAAGACTTAAAATTAGAAAAAAATAGATAAAGCTTGGAAAGACATGCAGTGTTCATGAATTGGAAGACTTAATATAGTGAATGTGTCAATACTACCCAAAGCGATCTGCAAATTTATATCAAAATCTCAATGGTGTATTTTATAGAAATAGAAAATCTGCCCTAAAATTAACATGAAATCTCCAGGGACCTGAGTAGCCAAAACAATCTTGAAAAAAAAAAAAGGGGGGGGGGGACAATATTGGAGGATTCATTATTTTAAAACTTATTACAAAGCCACAGTATTCAAAACAGCGTGGTACTGGCTGGCATAAAGACAGACATATAGACCAATGCAACAGAATAAAAAGCCCAGAAATAAACCCTTACAATTATGGGTTTGTACAATTACAAATACAATTATGGTCAAAGGATTTTTGACAAAGGTGCCAAAACCATTCAAAGGAGCAAGGACTGTCCTTTCAGCAAATGGTGCTGGGAAAACTAAATATCATGTGCAAAAGAATAAAGTTGGACCCTTACCTTACACCATATACAAAAGTCAACTCAACATGGACCAAGGACTTAGATCCAAGACCTAAAACTATAAAACTCCTACAAGAAAACTTGAGGGAAAAATTTCATGACATTCAATTTGGCAATGATTTCTTGGATATGACACCAAAAGCACAGCCAACAAAAGCAAAAATAGATAAATGGGACTATTCCAAACTTTACATGTCTGTGTATCTAAGGAAATAATCATTAGAGTGAAAAGGCAACTTATGGAATGGGAGATAATATTTTCAAGCCATATACCTGAATTTACACATCTGGAATATCTAAGGACCTTCTATAATTCTACAACAGCAACAGCCCCCCGCCCCCATAACTCATCTTTAAAAAATGGACAAAAAACATGAATAGCCAAATCTCCAAAGGAGATATACAAATGACCAAGGAACATATGAAAGGTGCTCAGCATCACTAGTCAGAGAAATGCAAATCAAAACCACAACGAGATGTCCTCTCATACCCGTTCAGATGGCCACTATAAAAACAAACCAAAACAAAACAGAAAACAAATGGGGGCGAGGATGTGGGGAAGTTGGAATCGTGTGCACCGGACTGTAAAATGGCGTGGCTGCTATGGAAAACAGCATGGCAATTCTTTAATAATTCAAAAATGAAACTACCATATGACACAGCAATCCCATAGCTGAGTATATGCCCCAAAGAACTGAAAGCAGGGTCTCGGAGGAATCTTTCCACGCCCGTGTTTATTGCAACACTCTTTACAACAGGCTAAAAGTGGGAGCAATCCACGTGTCCATCAACAATGAATGGATAAGCAAAAGGTAGTACATGCATGTACTAGAATATTATTCCGCCTTTAAAAGGAAGGAAATTCTGATACATGCTACAACATGGGTAAACTTTGAGGACACTATGCTAAGTGAAATAAACCAGTCACAAAAAGACAGACATTGTCTAATGCCACTTGTATGAGGCAGTCAGAGTAGTCAAATTTATATATAAGAAAAATATACCAATGCATTTGTAATTAAGAAAATAAAAATTAGAATAAAATCAATTTTGCTGATCAAATTAACAGTTATTTTTTTAAGAGTATCATAATGGTACTGACATAGATATAGCAAAATGGGCGCTTTCCTATACTTCAATAGCACTAATTTTAAAAGCCTTAAATATTGATATTTCATATTCAGTAATTTTATTTCTAGGAATCTATTCTTTAAAAATTATCAGAAATACAGAATATATATATATATACACACACACATATGTATATATACTGAAGATGTCTCCTTACAGTGTTATTTGTAATTTTTAAAAAAATTAGGCAACCCAAAGTTACCAACAAGGAAATGGTTTTACATGTTATTGTGTAGAATAAGTGTTATGTAGCATTGTTAGAAATGATATTTATGAAGAATTTCTAATGATATGAAAAGCAGCTGTTGCGAGTGTCCCCACCCCCACGTCCCGTGTGGGGTTCAGGTTCAGGGTTCGGGCTCTGGAGGAGGCCGCACACAAATGAAAGAGACTAGACAAGAAAATACTAATTTGGGAATTGGGGGCCAGGCGGAAGCCCAAGAGAGGACTCCGCTTTGCTCTGGCCTTTCGATCCTTTTTATTCAGGTTTGGGATCCACCTATAGCCCTTAGGCAGGCAATTTCCAGTAACAGGCAGACTATCTTATCAGTAAGGATTTACATGAGACTAAAAGGTGGAAGTTGCTTCAGCTCCCTTTGTCTCCACTAGACAGTGGGTGTATGGCTCTGACCCTTGCCAGAGCCTCAGGGTTGACCAGCCTTCCGGACTCCTTGTCCACCCCTCTCTGCTAGTGAAGGCAATGGGCAGCTTCCAACAGGCTGTGATGTGATTTAAGTACTGAAACAGGACATAGAATTTAACAGGCAACATAATTACCGTCACACTGTAAATGTAGGTGAGCAGAGTAAAAAGAAGGAAAGCCATGTGAGGCATGCACAATGATTCCTCTAGCTGGTCCAACTCAGGGTGATTTTATTTTCCTCTTTATACTTTTCTGTCATTTTCATTCTTTTAGTGGATCTAAGGTCACTCCAGGGCCTTGCTGGAACATGCCATCTTTACCATCAGCCTCATACCAGATGAGAAGTAACTACTGTTAGCCAGCGGGTCTCAATTCGCTGACATTAGCGCTACCATCAGTCAGCTCTTCCTCGACTCTGAAGTTCATATCTATGTCCTAGATTCAAGTCATAAAATGTAGTCTTGACAATATTACATGTTTTTATTTATCTTTTTGTTGTCTGCAGTAAAATGCATACACAAGAGTATTATTACATTTTTAATAAGTGGCATTATTTTTGTGTGTGTTTTTTTTAAGTAAGAGCAATTAAATATACTCCTAAAAATACCATTGCAATATTTATGTTGCCATAAATAAGCTTTTGTTTCTTCTACTTTGTTCCACAGGGCACCCCTGAGAGGCATTTACAGGTACGCCAATAAGAAAGGGGTTCTGTAATAAAGTAAGCTTGGGAACCCTGCTACTTGTTTTGTTTCCAAACGTATTTAACTGGGAACCTCTTTTATCAAGTAATGGCTGTGAAAGTGTTCCTAGGAGCCCTTCAGTGAAATGCGGGGGTAACAGCTGTGACTACAGATGCCGGTATATGTGTGAGTGAGAGCCCTGCAAAAAGCAGGGTTTTGCTGTTGTTGTTGTTAATCTTCACCCAAGGATATTTTCCCATTGGTTTTTAGAGAGAGTGGAAGAGAGAGGGAAAGACAGAGAGAAACATCAGTGTGAGAGAAACACATCAATTTGTCTCCTGCATGAGCCCAGACCAGGGCTGGAGCTGGGGAGGAGCCTGCAACCCAGGTACCTGGCCTTGACTGGAATCGAATCCAGGACCCTTTGGTCTGCAGGCTGACGCTCTATCCACTGAGCCAAACCAGCTAGGGCAAAAGTAGGATTTTTATTACTGCCATTGTACAACCTAAAATACTACATAGATGGTGTCAGTGGTGTTAGGAGTTGAATTGGGTCCCTCCACCCCAAATTCATCTATGGAAGTGCTAACCCCCCAGTATCTCAGTATGTGACTGTATTAGAAGATAGGGTCTTTCAAGGGGTAATTACGTGAAAATGAGGTCATTAGGGTGGGCCCTAATCCAACATGATTAGAGTCCTTCTTTGTAAGAGGAGGAAATCTGAACACAGACACACACACAGGGAAGACCATGTGAAAACAGGGAGAAGCCATTCATAAGTCCGGTGAGAGGCCTCTGAATACCAACACGGCCAACACCTTGACCTTGCGCTTCTTGCCTCCAGCACTGGGAGAAAATGAGTTTCTGTGGTTTAAACCAGCCGCCGCCAACCTTTTGGACCTCACGGGCCACCAGTGGTCCACAGACCTCTGGTTGGTAACCGCTGGTTTAAACCACCCAGTCTGAGGTGCTTTGTACTCAGGAAATGAATCTGAGTGGTGCGCCGACGTTTACACTGATGTGCATGTGGGGAGATGCGGGGAGTGGAGGGAATGGTCCCCCGGTAGGAAGGAGTGTTGCACTACTGATGTTGTTCAGAATTTTGGGAGATTGGTGATAATAAAAAAGACTGGCTTTTACTTGGTTTTCGTATGGCTTTTAGACTCTCAGTGGACAATGCATGTCTTACTGCCTGTATGTGAGTGGGCTGTGCCCGTCACCAGCCCCTTGGCACACCGTGGATGTAAACCAGTGCTGTGGGCGGAGCTGTGTCCTCCAAAAAGATATGTTGAAGTCCTAATCCCCACCACCTGCGCGTGTGATCTTATTTGGAAATTAGTCTTTGCAGATGTAGTTAAGATAATGTCAAACTGGGTTAAGGAAGGTCCTAAATCCAATAACTGGTGTCCCTGTGAGAGAGAGATTTGGCGACCCACAGGGAAGAAGGCCCTGTGAGGCTGGAGGCAGAGACCGGAGTTATTCTCCCCTGAGCCAAGAAATGCCAGGGATTGCAGGCAATCAGAAGAGGCAAGGACGGGTTCCGTAGAGCCTTCGGAGAGAGGAGACCATTCATAGCCTGCGGACCTTGCACACAGTAGGTGCACTGTGGCCTGGCCGCCTCCTCCCCCACAGGCTCACCTCCCCTTAACCTGGACTCCACCAATACCAACTCTCAGCAACTCTCCCAAAGCTTGGCAGCCCCCGCTCTGTGCCACTGCATGTGCTGTTTTCTCGGCCTAGAATATTTCTTCTTCCTTTTCTGTCAGATGGCTCTTCTCATTTTCCAAAAATGAGAAGAGTCAGTATCTCTTAATTTCAAAATCATTACTTTGGTCTGCAAGGATCCTCTTTGCTCCCCTTTCATAACTATCTCTTATGTCAGAGACACACCGGGCTCCGGCCTGTCCCTCTGCTTCCAAGCATGCCCTGCCCTAGGGCCTTGGAACTTGCTGTTCCCTCCGCCAGGCTTGCTCTCCTCCCCACTGTTCACAGGACTCATCCCTCATCTCTGTCCTTTTCCCACGTAAAGGTAGCCCTGTTGGGAGGCCTTCACTGATCTCTGTGTAAAAGAGTGTGCACCCATTCCTGCACACATCATCTCGCTCTGCCCCTGCCTCTGGGGTCTGTCTTCATGGCACATACCAAGATCTGATTTTATGCTACACGCTTATGTGTTACATTCATTGTCCGCCTCCCGCAGTGGGATGTAAGTCTGCAGGGGCTTTTGTGTTCACCAGCACATCGCAAGCCCCTAGGACAGCGCCTGGCATGCAGGGTGCCCAGTACACAGTGGCTGGCTCTAGATGGTTTCTAGTTGATTTATATCACGATATTCTGGTGCCTCTAGCCATGCCGTGCATCTCTCTCTCCTTAAGGATCCTGGGGTCAAACCCAAGAGGCAACCATGAAGAATTCTGTGTCTGTCTCTCGGGCTGCTTTGCAAAGATCCATTTCCTATGCTCTTTTTTTACAGTCCACTCGGGCGCCTGCCAGGGCATTGCTCATGGAAGCGAGGGCACTGCTTGGAGACTCAAAGCTAAAAATTCTCCATTGGCAACCTGGAATTTTATAAACTGCTTCCCTACCCTTTGCTGTTTGCAAATTCCCGCCTATTTATAATATATCACAGGCCTGGCACATAGTAGGTCTTCAATGAATAGCCACTGAAAGAATATGGGAATGTCTCTGAAGGAAGACGAAGCAGTGGTCTGAGGCAGCCGTTCCTGCTCCGACTCTACCATATGTTATTCTCTTCTGTGTTTTCCTTCTGCATCAAGCAGAGCTCACTGCTGACTCTTTAGTGTGTGTGTGTGTGGGCGGGGGGGGGGGAGGGTTGTATATCTGGGAAGCTTGGTTTGGCTAATAAGGGCTTTCCAAGTCACTCCCACTCTGCCCTTAGTTTTATATAAGCATACATATACACTGAGTGGCCAGATTATTATGATATCTGAACGCATAATAATCTGGCCACTCAGTGTGTGTGTGTGTGTGTGTGTGTGTGTGTGTGTGTGTGTATTAAAGGCCGGTGCATGAATTCGTGCATGGGTGGGGCGGTCAGCCTGGCCAGGAGGAGGGGACATAGGCGGTTGGCCTGCCTGCCTGCTGGTTGAACTCCTCCTAGTCGAGGGGACAATTTGCATATTAACCTTTTATTATATAGAATATACACTGAGTGGCCAGATTATTATGCGTTCAGAGATCATAATAATCTGGCCCCTCAGTGTATATTTGTGTTTTGTCTCTTCTGTAGCTAAAAGCTCTTCAGACACTGAGACAGGGTCTGACTCCCTGTGGTGGGTTCCACAGTCACTAGTTCAGTGCCTCACTGTAATAGTTTCTTATAAATAATTACTGAATCAAAGATACAGAGGCAAAGCAGCTCTTAAATACTTCTGCCGATCCCCATCCAGTATGATGAGGTCTCATAGTTCTGCACATTTTGCTTCTATCCCCATTCTCCCTGTCTCCAGCCTTGGGCAAGAGATGTAACTCGCTGCTCCTAGATTAGACCCTAAACTGTTGTCCTGCCCCAGGGCAACCTTTCCAAGGCCCCTCTCCTGCAATCACAGACCCTGAGACACCTTCACCCGTTCTCTTGCTCATGCTGTTCCCTCTGTCCTGTTCACCCGGTTACCACCCGGGCGGGCATCACATGCCTGTGACCGGTGTGGCCTCACAGGGCTCTGAGGGGCTTAATGCTCTGCTCTGGCCTTAGCGTTCTCAATAGTTTAAATCTGACTTTATCCGCTGGACAATGGCTCACAATGGCTCACGTCCCACCTCTCTCAGCCCTGGCAGCTGCTGGGAGCCCCATCACCCTCCCCCGCTCAGTACCAGCTGTGCTCCCCCTGAAGAGGTCACGGGGTGGGGTGCCAGGAGGGCCAGGGCCCTGCCTGCTGAGTCTCAGGGTAGATCCGGTGCCTGTGAGCGTCTGCACTCACCCCTTGAGGATCCCCATACCCAGGGCACCATGATTAAAAACAAAATTTTTTTAACAAGAATTAACAACAAAAGTCAGATCAATACAGATTGAGAGAGTTGGGTGTCAAAGAGATCAGTGGAAAGTTCCAGAAGGAGGGGTGGTGAGCCTGTCAGATGCCGCGGAAGGTCCAGAGCGATGCTGGGCAGAGAGGTTTGGATCCATCAGGTCGGAGGCCCTAGACAGGGACAGTTTGTGTTCACACCTGTGTCCTAACTGCTACAATTGTTGGAGCATCTCCTCCCCTCTCAGCAGCATCCCTGTTGGGCCCCTCTCGTTACCGGTGACCTTTGGAAGAAGCAGTTTCAGCTGAGTCATTAGCAGCAAAAGGCAGACTTGGCGGAGTTAAGGGGAAAAGGAAAGGGGAAAACGTGGCTGCGGAGAGGAAATCGTTGGAGAGTAACTAGAATCGAGGGCCTGGAACTAACACAAAATGATGTTGAATGTAAACGAAAACTGAAAAAGAATTTTTTTTAAAAATTGGAATTTACATTAAAAAAAAGACAATTTTACTTCTTAAAATAACAGAAGAGTAGGACTGGGGCTTGGTGCTGCTTTTCATTTCAGTGAAAGTGAAGATAAAAAACCAAATATGCCATCTGCCTGGTACTGACTGGGGATGAAGGCGGTGCGTTCTGCTCCCTGCCGGGTGCTCTGCTGGACCCCGCCGCCTCCTCTGCTCTTCAGAAAGCTGAGCCCCACAAAGGGAAAAGCTCTTACTTCTCTCTGTTTGCCTGGGAGGGTGGAGTTCAGAGTAATCAGAGGGGACTGCAAGGACTTTTAGTGTGTGTGTGTGTGTGTGTGTGTGTGTGTGTGTGTTTTCAAAGGTTATTTACAGAAATGAACCTTTTTAATTTGTTTCTCAGAAATGCATGAAGGTGTGAAACAGCAGAGGAAACATATTTAAAAGGGAGTTCCGGGGTTGAAGAAAGAGACAAGGATATTATGTTAGGAAAGAGAAAGCATTTCAGTGAGAGGGAGTGGCTTCATTTGTTTGAAATGAACATGTAGATGGGAAAGGGGTACAAAAGGCTACTCAAATAAAGGGGAAAGAGGACATTCGTGGCCTGATATATCACTTGTGTTAACCTAGTGCTTTTCTCTAGAAAAATGACCTCCCTGATCCCTCCCTTCTGTGGGATTCGATGATCTGGCTCATTAACCATGTGAGGTGGGAGCAAGTGTGTGGCCGGTTGGGACCATCTACTGACATCCCAGGGGGCTTCAGGGCACAGCAGCCTGTGTGCCCACTGCCCTCCAGCTGAGTGACGATGCTGCTGTGGAACAGGTGAATGCTGTAACAGACATAAACGTCATGGCAGTTCTCTCAGAAGAGGATCAAACAACAACATCTCCTTCCAGTCTTCCCTCCAGCACACTTCAAACAAATGTGCAGTATTTCCCCATTGATGCCTTCTCAACATGTTTCCCAGTTAGAGTTGCCAGATTTGGCAAATATAAATACAGGATATCCAGTGAACCTGGGGTTCCACATACACAACAAACGCATCTTATTTTTTTTTATATATATATTTTATTGATTTTTTACAGAGAGGAAAGGAGAGGGACAGAGAGCCAGAAACATCGATGAGAGAGAAACATCGACCAGCTGCCTCTTGCACACCCCCCACCGGGGATGCGCCCGCAACCAATGTACACGCCCTTGACCGGAATCGAACCTGGGACCCCTCAGTCCGCAGGCCGACGCTCCATCCACTGAGCCAAACCGGCCCCGGCCAAACGCATCTTTTAGCATAAGTACAGCCCATGCAACCTTTGAGACATGCTTATACTAAAAATTACTTTGTTTACCTGAAATTCTAATGTAACAGGGCATCCTGTGTTTTACCTGACAGCCCTATTAACCCCACTTCTTTAAGCTTCCTCTAAGATAAGGGGGCATAAGTTCAACCAAAGTTAGTAAATACTTTAGCTCCCCTGGGGAAAGGTCAGTGAGTAGTGGAGGGATGTTCCAAGATGAGGAGGATATAGGAATTTACAACCTAAAATCTAGACAGAACCACAGAAGTAACTGAAGTATCGAGTCCGGCCTTGATTACTTTCTGGGAGAAGTCAGGGCAGAAATACAGAGTCTATGTTGCATGAGAGATACGGACATACAACTGAAGGGCTCAAGGGAAATGAAGTCACATGATTGCATTTGCTGGGCCGGTCATGGTGGGGCTGTGGCATGGAGAGTGATAGTGGGGTTGGTAAGGGGCAGGCTGGCTTATTGGGGAATTGTGGGCTTTCAAAGGAGAAGTGAGGAGAGCTCTGTGTAGAGAAAACCACAGAGCGAAAGTATAGGGTGGGGGAGAGAGAAGAATGCAGGGTGAGGGATGGGGTAGAAGTGAGTATCTGCTTTGGGGCCAAGTAGGGTCAAAGCATATGGTGGGATGGTGGCAGTCAAGTTTGAAACTTAGGTTGAGGCCACCTTAAGGTAGACCTTAAGTAAGCGACTGACACCTCCTTCTCTGTAAGACCTTGCCTCTGCTCTCGCTCAGTTCACTGTCGGATGCATGCGAAGGTGAGCTGCATTGGGTGGAGGTGGCATGCAGTCTCTACAGAAGGACCATCTAATTGATACCAGAAAGTAGGAAAGAGGAACAGGTTGAGCCGGAGGGGAAATGAAAGGAACATTTAAGGAACCCCTCCTATGTGCACGGCCCTGACCTTCTGGTTTACGTATTACCCCACTTAATCCTCACAATAGCTTTAAAAGGTAGGTGTAGTCCCTGTGTTTCAGCTGATCGCACTGAGATTCAGAGGCCACATGGCTAGTTAAGAGTCAGGATTTGAGTATCAACCCATGAACCAGGAGGTCATGGTTCAATTGCTGGTCAGGGCACATGCCCAGGTTGAGGGCTCAATCCCTGGTAGGGGGCGTGCAGGAGGCAGCTGATCAATGCTTCTCTCTCATCATTGGTGCTTCTATCCCTCTCTTCCTCTCTCTGAAATCAAGTAAAACTCTTTTTTTTTTTTTTAAAAGATTCAGGATTTGAACCACATCTAATTGGAAGGGTGGATGAATGATGAGATGAAGAATAAGGTTTCTGACAGAGGGTGGGAGGAAAGGCAGCAACTCAGTCACACGGAAGCACCGGTGATGGCTTTGTTCCGAGTAGCTTTAGAGCTTTGTGACCACAATGCATGAAAGGTCCATCATGTAACAAAAGGCTGACCTGATAGAAATCTGCTCAATGGACAGTCGAAAGAATGTGTTTCAATTAAGGTATTGAGCAGATCTTCCCTACCCTCCTACCCACCCCACTTTGCTCTTTTTTTACTCTCATGCTCTAACAGTGGACTCTTGCTGCAATAGCTCTTCAAACCTGCTGGGTACATTTTCTATTTCTCATGAAAATCCTCCCTTTAATTGAGTTTATGTGGACATGCTCATTTGTCCTCTCCCTGTGCCACACACACACACACTGCTCACTATTGTTGGCTAGGCATTAGCTATGTGCAGGCACATGTTGACATACATTTTGTCATTGGTTCGGGTGCAAGTGTGGGCTGTGCTATCCTTGGGTCCTGTGAGGATAAAATGCAATGTTGTTTGTGAACTAGAAAGGACTGTACAATTAAGCCTTTTATTCCCCCAAACCCTTGGCCTGACTTTATTGCAGCATTCAAAAAGTCAGTCCATCACAGTTCCTGCTCATATAATTGAGAAATAATAAAAGCTTGATCTGGTTTGGGGTCAGCTTTGATTACAGGTATTCAGAGGAATGACAAAAAAAGCAGCTCATCTTATATTGATTATAAGGCCCATTTCCATCCTGAACACAACTATTGAAAGCGTTTCCTACACTTGACAAATGATGCCAAATGAAATGCCATCTCTTTTGATTCCTCCTTCTCGGATTGCCTTTGGGAAGGGCAGATTTGTCACAGGCATGATGGAGCAAATTGCTCACTTGGCGCAGTATGTGAGACTGTTCCCACGGGAGATCTATTTACTTCCAGTGATAATGAGAAGACACGCAACACGAGAGTTGGCTTACTTTACATTTCTAACCTTTCAAATACGAGGTTGGTTGGATGTCTCTGAGGAGCCCTTTATTCCTTCTCCAGTCATGTTTCCCAAGTGACTCATCTTAAATGGAGAGGTCAGGAAGCAACGGGACTGCTGCTTGGAAAGGACACACGAGGACTGAGATGGAATGTGCGCTTGGGGACATGCCCAGCTGTGGGGACAGGAATGAAGCTGAAATCAAGCATGCCGGCAGAGAACAGTTGGCTGGGAAGGAAAATTACAGGACCAAACCTAGGGGCCAATCTAGACAGATTCAGCCAGAGGAAAGGCGCAGGGAGATTACAATAGCACAATCTCTCTCATCAAAAGAGCCTTCCACGAGCCAGGAACTGTGCTAGGTTCTTCGCATGTCTTATTTAACTCCTGAAACATTGAATGGTAGTGGTTACAGAAATAACTTAAGATAACTGAAGCTCAGAGAAGTAAGTATTGTGCCAATAAGAAGTGTGGTGAGGGAGACTCCGGGGATTTGCTGACATTAGGTCTCAAGGGCAGGGCCAACCCAAAGAACTTGTGTTGGGGAGTAGACCTCACTGCCTTATAAGACCTTAGTAACTTTATAAGAGAAGGACACACTCTGAGTTTTAACAGAGTGGGACACGAGGCAGAGAACCATGGATGGTTGAAGTAAGCCCAGCCGTGGGAAGAGAAGGATTAAAGGGCAGAAAACCTGGCATGACACCACAAAGACTTGACCTCTTCGAGGCTGTGAACAAGTCATTTATGATTATGAAAATTCTTCAAGTCAGGATTCATCAAACTGGTGACAATGTAGGTATCATCTCTTCAGCATTTCTTGGCCACCTCCAGAGTCAATACTAAACTAATTGGGCAGGACGTCCTAAGCATACATATAACCACAAACATACTGTGATGCACCAAGAGGTCATGTACCTGTGTTTTAGTTCCCACCCAGTGATGAGCCAAGCTGGAGTTCTGGATAAGAATGAAGTTGAATATATTAAGCAGAAGAAGAATTGAGAATGAAACCTCCCATTTCCATCTTTTGAGGGAGTTTAAAGAAGAGAAGAGCAAAAGTTATATGCCTCATACATGAATGTTTAACATAGCACTATTCACAAATGTCCATCGATGGATGAGCGGTAAAGAAAATATGGTATAGCCTTTCAGTGGAATATTATTCAGCCATAGGAAGGAAAGAAGTACTGATATCTGCTGTAACATGGATGAACCTTGAAAACATTATGCCAAATGAAAGAAGACAACACAAAATGGCATTGATGTCTGATTCCATTTATATTCACTATCCAGAAGAAGTGAACAGAAAGCAGACTGGTGGTTCCAGGGGCTGTGAGGAAGAGGCAATAGGAAGTAACTCCACAGTGTTAACAAGTATAGGACCTTCCCTCACAGTGAGGAAAATGCTTTGGAATTTGATGGAGGTAGTGGTTGTACGACATTATAAATGGACTACTGCCACTGAATTATTCATCTTAGAATGGTTAATTTTATCTAATGTGAGTTTCATTTTGATTTTTTTTAGAAAGGTTATTTGCTATGAAAATTGCAATAGATGCCAGAAGCTTCTACTTCCTCCAGTTTTTGTAAACTTCTGAACCCATGATGGCGGGGCCAATACCCCGTTAAACTGCATCCCTTGGTCATACAGACTGAAGCAGAAACCAAGGCACATGGCCCAATAAAGGCCACTTTTTTCTGACTTGTAAATTTATTCCTATGAGATATGAAAATAAAACTATGTTTACTTATACTTTAAAAGATTAATTTTTACTAAAAATGAGAAAGCACATAAAGTCAGAGTCATTCGTAGTGTCCTTACTAAGATGTTCATAATCCTCATGCTTCGTTCATTATCCCAAAGGTCTGTGCTTGTACTTCTGAAGACAGCCCTGTTTCTGAAGTTTAACTGTACTTCCCCCACACCTTCTAGACGGGTGCAAACACCTTCCGGCTGATTCCCCAGTGACTCGTGAGTCAGTCCCATCCCAGCCAGACAGCACGGTAGGAACCTATCCCGCTGCAGGACACCAGTGGCTGCGATCTCACCTGCACTCTCCAGGCACACACCTGCATTTTCACCGAACAGTCTAGGTTTCCCTATTCCCTGTTAATTTATGACCTAAGCACCCCCTAACTTACAAAGATTTAAAATTATACGGAAAATTCTCCAGGGTGCGTTTCTCTCAGAGGTGTTTGCAAGGAATACAGAGGGACACAGACACAGGAGCCTCATAGGGCGGGGCTGACAGGAAGCCAAGGTTGTAGGCTCCACCCTGTAGCTCCGCCCCAGCCAAGCTGAGCAGAAGCTTTTTCCTGCTGAGTGCCTCAGGTAGTGGCTGACCCACACTACATTGGAGACCCAGAAACGAGGGCATCTAGTGGTTGGTGGGAGATGACACCAGATTTCAATCACTTGCATAAGGGAGGCATTCTAGAGGCAGACTCAGTGAGCGCCAAGGCATTGCTGCATCAAGACCCGGCCCACAAACATGTCTCCTGCACAGCAACTCTTCCTATATAGACAAAGAGGGTCCTCACGGCCAATTGGCCTGGAGGACAATTCCTCCCAGTGACACCAACAACAATCAAGACTTAACTGTACAAAGGAGGACCAAGATGGAGACATAGGGCAGCAGCCTGATCGTTGCCTACCACAACAATATTGAGACTACGACGGGAGAGCAGAGCAGACACCAGCCAGAAAGACCGGGGGGCTGGCTGAGCAGATGCTCTACAACTAGAATAAAAGAGAGGGGTACGCAGGATGATGCTGATGCCGGTGACCCAAAGTCCACACTTTAAGAACTATGGCTCAGGCGACACAATGGTGGCCTGGAACGTGCTCGGCGCAGTTCCCCCGGCGGTCTCCGGCTGAGGGGACGGCTCCACTCGCTGCCAAGCACGGACAGACGAGCCCCTGGGAGACATGGGGTGGGAGACTCCGTGCTTGCTGACCTCCGAGTCCTTCAAGAATCTCAATGCCCCGAAGTGGCCAGGTGCGCACGCTCAGCGACTGGCCACCGTTGCAGACCCAAGGGCCGACGCAGCGACACCGGACCAGTCCACCGCCGGGCACCGGGCACACCGGAGCCTTGCCGAGCCCGCCGCCCAACGAGTTCTGCGGCAGCCGCCCTGGAGCTCTGAGAAAATGACCGAAGGAATTGCTGAGAGGGAATTGACCAACAGGAATTGGGATCAAGAAGACGAAACCCCGCTGAAACCCGAGTCCAGGCGAGCCTGCGAGCCTCTGGGCTCAGATGTGGTCACACGCCTCTGGGTCTAGGTGAGGCCTCACACCCCTGGGTTTGGGTGAGGCCACGCGCCCCTGGGTCCAGGTGAAGCTGGATTCTGGGTTCGGGTGAGGCCATGTGCCCCTGGGTCCGGGCGAATCTGAACCCTGGGTCCGGGTGAGGCCGTGGGCCCCTGGATCCGGGTAAGGCTGGGTCCCGAGTACGGGTGAGGCCGTGAGCCCCCTGGATCCGGGTGAGACCACGCGACCAGGGGTCTGAGAGAGGTAACGCGCCCCTGGGTCCGGGTGGCTTCGTGCACCTAGGTCCAGGTGAGGCCACGTGCCCCTGGGTCTGAAAGAGGCCAGGCGTCCCTGGGTCCGGGTGAGACCGTGTGTCCCTGGATCCGGGTGAGGCCTCGTGCGCCTAGGCCCGGGTGAGGCCACGTGCCCCTGGGTCTGGGGGAGGCCAGGCGTCCCTGGGTCCGGGTGAGACCTCGTGCACCTAGGCATGGGTGAGGTCACGTGCCCCGGGGTCTGAGAGGCCAAGCGTCCCTGGGTCCGGGTGAGACCATGTGTCCCTGGATCCGGGTGAGGCCGCGTGCACCTAGACCCGCGTGAGCCCAAGTGGCCCTGGGTCTGGGAGAAGCCAAGCGTCCCTGGGTCCGGGTGCGACCATGTGTCCCTGGAGCCGGATGAGGCCTCGTGCACCTAGGCCCGGGTGAGGCCACGTGCCCCTGGGTCTGGGAGAGGCCAAGCGTCCCTCGGTCCGGGTGAGACCATGTGTCCCTGGATCCGGGTGAGGCCTCGTGCACCTAGGCCCGGGTGAGCCCAAGTGGCCCTGGGTCTGGAAGAGGCCAAGCGTCCCTGGGTCCGGGTGAGACCATGTGTCCCTGGATCCGGGTGAGGCCTCGTGCACCTAGGCCCGGGTGAGGCCACGTGCCCCTGGGTCTGGGAGAGGCCAAGCGTCCCTGGGTCCGGGTGAGACCATGCGTCCCTGGATCCGGATGAGGCCTCGTGCACCGAGGCCCAGGTGAGCCCAAGTGGCCCTGGGTCTGGGAGAGGCCAAGCGTCCCTGGGTCCGGGTGAGACCATGTGTCCCAGGATCCGGGTGAGGCCTCGTGCTCCTAGGCCCGGTTGAGCCCAAGTGGCCCTGGGTCTGGGAGAGGCCAAGCGTCCCTGGATCCGGGTGAGACCATGTGTCCTCGGATCCGGGTGAGGCCTCGTGCACCTAGGCCCGGGTGAGCCCAAGTGGCCCTGGGTCTGGGAGAGGCCAAGCGTCCCTGGGTCCAGGTGAGACCATGTGTCCCAGGATCCGGGTGAGGCCTCGTGCACCTAGGCCCGGGTGAGCCCAAGTGGCCCTGGGTCTGGGAGAGGCCAAGCGTCCCTCGGTCCGGGTGAGACCATGTGTCCCTGGATCCGGGTGAGGCCTCGTGCACCTAGGCCCGGGTGAGCCCAAGTGGCCCTGGGTCTGGGAGAGGCCAAGCGTCCCTGGGTCCGGGTGACACCATGTGTCCCTGGATCCGGGTGAGGCCTCGTGCACCTAGGCCCGGGTGAGGCCACGTGCCCCTGGGTCTGGGAGAGGCCAAGCGTCCCTGGGTCCGGGTGAGACCATGCGTCCCTGGATCCGGATGAGGCCTCGTGCACCTAGGCCCGGGTGAGCCCAAGTGGCCCTGGGTCTGGGAGAGGCCAAGCATCCCTGGGTCCGGGTGAGACCATGTGTCCCTGGATCCGGGTGAGGCCTCGTGCACCTAGGCCCGGGTGAGCCCAAGTGGCCCTGGGTCTGGGAGAGGCCAAGCATCCCTGGGTCCGGGTGAGACCATGCATCCCTGGATCCGGATGAGGCCTCGTGCACCTAGGCCCGGGTGAGCCCAAGTGGCCCTGGGTCTGGGAGAGGCCAAGCGTCCCTGGGTCCGGGAGAGACCATGTGTCCCTGGATCCGGGTGAGGCCTTGTGCAACTAGGCCCGGGTGAGGCCACGTACCCCTGGGTCTGGGAGAGGCCAAGCGTCCCTGGGTACGGGTGAAGCCAGATCCTGGGTCCGGGTGAGGCCGTGCGCCCCTGGATCCATCCGGGTGAGGCTGGGTCCCAGGCCCGGGTGAGACCACGCGCCCCTTGGGTATGGGTGAGGCCACGTGCCCCTTAGTCCGGGTGACGCCGTGCCCCTGGGTTCGGCCGATACCAAACCAGAGGGAGTCGGACCTCCATTACCACCATTTGTCCACCATCCAGAGCTGAGCGGTCAGTGCTGACATGTACACATAAGGAACTACTGGACATTGAAATTGGGTCTCAAAAGAACTGTTGGTCCAGGGGGAAGCTCGCTACAGATTGATTCATTTGCCTGTCAGCATGACTATTATTGCTCATCTCACATTCAGTTCTTATTAGTATATATCTAGTGACATATGATCTCGCTCATCTAGGGGAAATGATGAACAACATAGACTGAGGAACAAGAACAGAACCAGAAGCAAGGAGGCATCAATCGGACTATCGGGCCTCAGAGGGAGGATAGGGGAAGGTAGGGGGAGGGTGGGGGGAGGGGGAGAGTTCAACCAAAGGACCTGTATGCATGCATATAAGCCTATCCAACAGTTAAGTTCAACAGGGGATTGGGGCATGCGTGGGGAGAGGGGTGGGATGGGAATGGGGGGATGAGGACAAATATGTGACACCTTAATCAATAAAGAAATTAAAAAAAAAATCACAATAGAGAGCAAATGGTTAGAAATATTTCATCATTTTGAAACAAACCATGTTCCATACAATAATGCACTAAAAATTGTAGAATACGCACTGTCCTTACCAGGAACTAATGCTGCGACTGAACGCGTTTTTTCTACAGTAAATAAAGTGTGGACGTCAGAAAAATCACAATTAAGTATTGAGACTTTGAAAGCCATTTTATGTGTGAAATATAATTTAACAAATTCTTGTGAAAAATTTCATGACCTTTTAAACAACGAAAGCAATCTACTAAAAACATTCACTCAAATGAGAAATATGCCAGAGAATAAAATAATACTAACCTAATTTTTTTATTTATTATATTTGTAAATTGTACTTACGTTGAAATATAAAAAAATTTATTACGATACTAAAAAAAATAAAATAAAATAAAATAAAATAAAATAAAATAAAATTATACGGAAAATTTGGTGAGCATGTATACATTTTTCTTATAAAAGTGCCCATTTCATTAAATCAATGGTTTTTAAACGTAGCTTGCATTAAAATAAGCTGGAGGAACTTACTAAAACATAGATTGCTTGGCCCCACCCCCTGAGTTCCTGACTCAGTAGATCTGGGGTGGGGCCAACATTCTCTACTTCTGACAAGTGCCTGGGTGATGCTATTGCTGCTGATCAGGGGCAATGCTCTGTAAAACACACCCTTGGATTTTCAAAGGGGTCTGTGACCTAGGATTCTGAGGACCAACCAAACTACAGGACTTCAGTCTGGGTTCTGATTGATACTACAATTCCCTACCAGGATTTGAGTCCTGGCCTTCATCACAGCATATTCAGAATCTTCCTCCCCCTTGACAACTTCTTTATCTTTACAAGATATATTTAACATTATACAATTACATGAATTCTAACCACGGTGGAAAATCTTGGACCTACCCATGTCTCCTAAGCAGGTAGTTAGGGCACTATTCCAAAACAGATGCATGACCCCACTGGCTGGACAAAAACTGACACACCACGATCCATCCATCTACATGTACCACCAGTCTGACCCGCCTGAACAACCTTAGGATGACCTTTGATGCCAAGGCAGTGCCTTAATTCCCCACACCTTCTCCGTGACTAGATTCCAAATCGCAAATTATGATCCATTAGTCGAGCAATGCAGTGTACTGCAAATAGATTCTATTTTTAATGCAATAGAGCTGAAAAGAAGAGAAAATATTTTATTACATCAGTTCTAAAGAGTACTGCTTCTAAAACTTTTACTTCCATTATGTGTGTGTGTGCATGAGCATATGTGTGGGTGTTGGGGGTATACAAGCTGGCCAGGGTGTAAATGTACCTCTCACTGCGCATCACAGTAAAAAATGTTTGAAAGCCTGTGCTCTATCTGCTAGCTTGGCTTAAAGGGCAAGCAGAGCAACAGCTCGATGTCATTTTCCATTAGATGAGATTATCTGCCTAAAGAATCTAGAACACACGTCTGATCGAAGTCTACAAAGCCAGCAGCTTTCCTCACCCATCAACCAGCATTTGGGGGGATTTCAGCACTCCAGTGTCTCTTGGACAATGACCACCTTGCTTTTCATTCCAAATTACCGTGATCTTTGGGTCACTGACTTCTCATTTCCCTGGAAGCCAGCTGATTCTCGTGTCTTCCTGGTCATAGGGAACATGGCTACATGTAAAAGTTGAAATCCTTAGTGACCTAAACACTTCCTTTCAGGTGATTCTCTACATCCTTCTCAAAAGCTAAGATCGAACAGAAACATATAATGGTCATATTCCCTGTCCTTATCACCTCCCCTGTGCCACCACTCTCCCTCACAGGGACCCCATATAGGGAGAATGGTGCAGTTTTCACCAGCTCAGATCTGTGAAACTCCAAAAAGCCAGGCAACGGGATGATGTTTCTGTCAACTCCACCTCACCTCAGACCCTATTTCTCCTTCAATAAGCCATTCTTTTATTAAGTCCAGGGTTGAACTTGGCTCCCAAATATGATGGGTATGGTTCAGTGGTCTGGGGAGAGAAGAAGTGGTTGCTAATGCTATGGTCTCAATGTTGGCCTCTGACTGTAGTTTAATGTAGGGCAGTGATGGCGAACCTATGACACGCATGTCAGCACTGACACGCGTAGCCATTTCTGATGACACGCTGAGGATGAAACATTTGCGAAATAATGTTTTTCCTCAAAGTGACACATTACCCGAGTTATGCTCAGTTTTTTGGCGAAGTTTGACACACCACGCTCAAAAGGTTGCCCATCACTGATGTAGGATAACCTGGATTCTAACCTAACCTGGGTTAGGTTCCAAGTAGTCTCAAGACCTTAGCCCAAGGTCAAGTGTGTCCCAACATCACTGAATACTGACTGGTGAGGGAGATGTGTGGTAAGTAAGAAGGTCTAACCAAGGTACTCAGATTATCCAAGAAATCCTTGAGCATGGAAAGTTCATGGAAACATCCCACCCACATCACCTCAGACTCTGAAGCTGCCAGACTTGGCTTTCCTGAATGAACTGCAAACTAGGCACAGGAAGGGGTGTAGGGGTGTGTGTGTGTGTGTGAAGTTTTATAATTAAGAAAGCTATAAAAATGAGAATTCTTTGTCTACTGGTATTTTGTCCTACATTCTAAGATCTTCCATTGATAGAAATAATTTATTTTTGTATGTGGCACACAGGGAATGATTTCAGAAAAAAATTTTAACTGCTTACTTGAATATCTGTTGACCTCTATGCTCATAATTCCACTTCTTTCTATATCCAAAGAGTGATAAGATCCCATCCTAATCTGAGCTGCTAGAAATTATTAGCGCTCAATTCTTGGAGATCACCTTTCTAAATGCCTATATACGGTGTGGACAAAAGAAAGTTGAGAGTTGTTCAAATGGAAAATAATACAATAACTAATAAATAACAATACAAAAATAAACTGTGTTTCACATATTTACAACTGTAAACCTACTTTTGCCAATCTCTGTTTAAAGAAAACCCCAGCTAATGGGTGACGTAAGTCTATGAAGCACACGGATGCAGCTGCCTGCCTTACCTAACAAGCTGTCCTGGCTTGGATTATAAAGACTTATTAGAAGTAACAGGAAATCTAATTAACAATTCACAATTTTTTAATTAGCTTCCTTATGTGCTTCAAGAAAAGATGGGTGGGTGGGGCAAAAATATTTTAATTTATTCTCCTCTGTAGGCATGCCTCATAGCTATTGCTAGAGCTGATATCTCCCACCAAAGAGGCTGAACAAGGCTTAACCCTTTGCACTCGCTTGCTTTTTTCTCGATTCCTTTATTCTAATGCTAACCGTGTCGAGTCACACTCGACATCCAAGTGCAAAAGGTTAAAGTTTCAGTACTGTTAAGATAGATGCTAGATTAAGAAACTGAGACTTTCTATTTATCAAAAAGAGAGAACCATGTCTGAGTTCTGGGCACCCTGGAGGCCTGACAGCGCTTTCATCCTGAGGTTTTTTAGGAAGTTGGGGCTTTGGGGGTCAGAGCTAACCGGCTTCACATCCCTATGGTCCCTCGTGCAAAGCTGATTACTGGCCATCCCCATTCAAGGCCCGCTGGAGTAGTTCTGACTTCTACTAGCTGGTCAAACAGTTCACCAAACACAAGTAACCTCTTAGTCCTTTAAAAATATATTCCTAAAAAAATCAACCACAAGATTTCACTATAAATATCACCTTGATACTACACAAAAATGGCCGTGTGGCAGTTAAGGTGCAGTGGCCCACCTAAACCTAAGGCCCAGGCTCCAACACGTTAGAGGAGAATCCACAGCCACCGGGGTGTTTGCTTGGTGGGGCTCAGGGACACCTTCCAGGGCAGACCAAAACGAATTTTCCTGGCTTGTGAATTTATTGAAAGTTTTTGAAAGGTATAACTTAAATCACATTGATTTAAAATTGAGATTGTCACAAAAAATGATACTATTTTATCACTGCACCAATAAAATCTGAACACTTTATTCTTGTATATATCTCTCCATGAGAAAAATATTTCTCTGCTCTCAAATAAAACAATTTTTTATATTCTTCCCCGGATTAAGGGGCTTGCTTTTATTTATAAATTCATAGGCATAGAAATAGAAAAACAAACAAACATTTGACCCATGAAACGGTGAGTCACATTGAATTGATGGAAGAAAGGCCACGTAACCCTTCAACTCTTGCCTCTTCAACCCCTCTTTGACCCCTTACCACAGAACATTCTTTTGTAGGATGCCACTGGAAGTAAACAGAAATGAAAACCTCATCTATTCTTAGTCTTGTAACAGGACAGCACTGTTGACACTCCGAGACCTTCCTGAACCACCGCGCAGGGCCTTGGAGGTCTGCGGAAGCTGCTCTTTCGTGAGCAGGAGAGCAGTAAGCGGAGATCCAGCACAAAATGCGCCGCATCTGTTTTTCAGGCCTGTGAGCTTCGAGCAGCCCTGATGCTTTTAGGGATGGCTGAGTTCCTGAGCAAGGTAAAGGTCACTGGCTCTTTTTTTTTTTCCAATGAGGCCTACTGAATACTAAGAGTATTAGAATGAGTAAGATATAATCTATAAACTCAAGAAAAACTTACAGATAGAATAATAAGGCAGGAGATAGGAACAACAAAAGGATTGTAGACCTAAATGTAAAATGCATAACTATAAAACTTCTAAAATACTGATGATAAATCCAGATGAATTTACTTTATCTCAGTAAGTATCTAAATGATCTTAAGTTTAGCAATGGCTTTTTATTTATTTTTATTTTTTAATATATTTTTATTGATTTCATAGAGGAAGGGAGAGGGAGAGAGAAAAAAAAAACCATCAATGATGAGAAAGAATCATTGATCAGCTGTCTCCAGCACAGCCCCCACTGGGCCTGCAACCGGGCATGTGACCTGATCAGTAATTGAACCATGACCTCCAGATTCAAAGGTTGACACTCAACCACTGAGCAACACTGGCCAGGCTAGCAATGGTTTTTTATAAACAGCACTAGAGTGCTCCATGAGAGAAAATATTGATAAAACAACTGCTCTGTAAAAGACACTGTTAAGAGAATGAAAAGACAAGACACAAACAAGGAGACTTTATCAGATACGTTGCAAAACACATACCTGATAAAGGACTTGTATTTAAAGATACAAAGAACTATCAAACTCAACAATAAGAACACAACCCAATTTTCACATGGGCAAAAGTTCTGAATAGAGACCTCACCAAAGAAGATATGTAGATGGCAAATAAGCACATGAAAGATGCTGTACATTTTTTGTCATTAGGGAACTGCAAATTACAACAATGAGATATCACTACACACCTATCAGGATGGCTAAAAAAACACCAAATGCTGATAAGAATGTGGAGCAATAGGAACTCTCACATTCGTAGCTGGTGGAGCGCAGAATGGCACAACCACTTTGGAAGATGTTTTGACAGTTTCTTACAAAACTAAATATACTCTTATCATATGACATAGCAATCACAATCTTTGTTGTTTACCCAAAGGAGTGGAAAACATCTGCTCACATAAAACCTGCCCACAGATACTTACAGCAACTCTATCCAAAATTTGGAAGCAACTAAATTGTCTTTTAACAGGTGAGTGGATAAACAAACAGTATTATATCCAAACAACAAAAAATGAACTTGCAAGTCACAAAAAGAAATAGAGGAACCTTAAGTGCATTTTGCTAAGTGAAAGAAGTCAATCTGAAAAGGCTACAGATGTCTGATTCCAACTTTATGACTTTCTGGAAAAGGCACAACTATGGAGACAGCAAAAAGATCAGTGGTTGTCAAGAATTCAGGAGCATGGGGAGAGGAATGAACAGGTGGAGTGCAGGACACTTTTAAGACAGAGAAACTACTCTGAATGGTAAGGTGAAGGTGGATACAGGGCATTGTGCATTTGTCAAAACTCATAGAACTGTACAACAGAAGAGTAAATCCTAAAGTAAATTTGGACTTTCACTAATAATAATGACTCAATAGTGGTTGATCCTATATAATAAAAGCCTAATATGCCAAATGTCTGGCTGTTTGTTAGACCATTCAACCAGTCGCTATGATGCACACTGACCACCAGGGGCAGATGCTCTGACCAGTAGGTTAGCTTGCTGCTGGGGTCTGGCCAATCAGGACTGGGCGAGATAGGCTAGACACACCCTGGAGCCCTCCCACAGTCCTTCCCCAGCCCCCATCGTGCACCAGTGGGGTCCCTCGGCCTGGTCTGCACCCTCTCACAATCCAGGACCCCTTAGAGGATGTTGGAGAGATGGTTTTGGCCCAATCCCCGCAGGCCAGGCCGAGGGACCCCACCGATGCATGAATTTGTGCACCGGGCCTCTAGTCAATTATAACAAGTGTACCATACTAACGCTAGGTGTTAACAGTGGGGAAAACTAAAGAGGGCATGGAAATAAGGAGTACATGGAAATGCTCTGTATTTTCAACATATCTATATATATAAAACCCTAATATGCAAATAGACCAAACAGCAAACAACCGAACAACTGAACAACTGATCACTATGATATGTGCTGACCACCAGGGGCTGTGTGCAGAACATGGCGGGCATCAGCAGCAGGCGGCAGAGCACAGAACACGGCAGGTATTGGCCTCAGTGGGATGGTGGAGCAGGTGAGTGGGGGCGCCAGACCAAGGTGGGGCACTGGTCGCTGTCATCAGGGCAAGCCTCTGGTGGTTACTGAAAATTTTTTGCTCCCATGCCCTGTGGTCCCGCCCAGCACTTGCACCTGCTGCTGGCACCAGTCCCACCCGTACCTGCTGCTGGTGCCGGAGCCGCCACTTGCACCCACTGCCGGTGCCTGGCGCCGGCCCCAACCGCTCAGTGCCATCAGCGTGTATGAGCGGCGGCTGCCGGCCCCAATCGCCCCTCAGGGCTTCTCCACCTCCCCCTGCTCCTGAGGGACAACCGGGGCCAGCAGCTGCCATCTCACCTGCTGCCAGTGCTGGCCCAGCTGGCACCTGCTGCTGGCACCCAGTGCTGGTCCCGATCACTCAGCACTGTCAGTGGGTGCGAGTGGGGCCAGTGCCATCAGCGTATGGGAGTGGCAGGAGTGGGAGTGGGCTGCCGGAAGACAGGGGACTGGGGGCCATGGTGGGAGGGACCAGGTGGGGGCGTGGAGGATGGACCCACCACAGACTCACAGTCCACAGTTCCTTTAAAGGTGCACAAATTCATGCACCGGGCCCCCAGTTTTTCTATAAACTTAAAACTGCTCTAAAAAATAAAAAATACTAAGAAAATGACAGTGACGAGGTATGCTCGGGACATTTCGGGAGCACAGAGGAGCTGAACCAGTCTGGGACTGGGGAAGTGAGAGGAGGCTTCCTGTAGGAGGCAAGCCCTACGCCGAGTCTTAAAGAGGAGGAAACCAGGAGGAAAGGCTACCACATGTAGGCAGGATAACACGTGTAGTGCACTAATATGGCCACCCAAGATGTCATATCCTAATCCCTGGAACCTGCAAATGTTTTCTTCTAAGGAAAAGAGGTCTTTGCAGATGTGACAAAATTAAGAGTCTTGACCTGGGGAGATTATTCTGGATTATCTGGGTGGGCTCTAAATCCAATCACAAGAAATCTTTTAAGAGAGAGGTTACACTCACAGAAAGGAGACAGTGCTGTAACAAAGGAGGCAGAGATTGCTGGGATGTGACCACAATCCAAGGAGTGCAGGCTGCTACTAGAAACTGACAGAGACAGGGAGTGGATTCTCCCCTAGCGTGTCTGGTGGGAGCACTGCCCTGCTGATACCCACCCAGTGAAACTGATGCAGAACTTCTGCACGACCTTTGTAGTGATCTGGTACAGTCACAGGACACCAATGCAACAAGCGAATGCCGTGATGTATTTCTAGAGTAACTGCTGTGTGCCAGACACTCTTCTAAGTGGTCCACATATAGTGACTCATTTAACCTCACAACAACATATGAGGTAGATACTATTACTACATTCATCCCATTTGATATGTGGGGAAACTGAGACTCAGGGAGGTTGGGTAACTTGGTTGAGGTCATCTTCTAGTATGTGACCCAGCATTCAAGGAGAGGCAGTCTGATTGCAGAATCCCTGTGCTTAACCACCAGGTGTGGTATCTTTAGGGTATACACATGCAGTTTGGTGAGTGAGTGAAGCAATAAGCAAGATAAAGCCATGGAAGTAAGCCTTATCACACCAGGTCTCGAATGTGATCTAAAGATCAAGCTTGAGCATCCGAATCACCCAGAGGGCTTTGTTTAAACCCAGATTTCTGAGTCCCACCCTCAGTTTCCAATTTAGAAGGTTTAGGTAAGGCCTGAGAATTTGCATTTTTAGCAATTCCCAAGTGATGCTGCTGCTGCTGCTGCTCTGGGGATCACACTTTGAGAAACACTGCGTTAGGGGATAAGAAGCTACTCAAGGATTTCAAGCAGAAAAGTAGCACTGTGGCATATTAATGTTACCTAGAAGCTATGTATGTGGAAGGCATTCAACAATAGCAGAAGCAAAAGCTCAATATTCAAAATAGATAAAAAATGTAGCTGCTCTGTTTCAAGAAGGAAGTGGGAGCGTACCATATGGCTCTTCGACTTGTAGGTTGAGCATCTGTGAGACCCTGGGTAAGTTACTGAACCTCTTCGGGCCTCAGCTGTCTCATCCACAGGTGAGAGTAGAATCTTGAGGGTGAAATAAACGGAAGTCTAACAATGGCACACAGTAGCACTCATGACACAGCAGATATTTAAATGTTTAGTATTGTTATTGGGAGGAGTAGGGAGGAGCTCCACCCTACCGGATGGATTCTAGGTGAGCTGAGGCTTTTTTTTTTTTTTTTTTGCTTTTGTTTAAAAATATATATGTATAGGTATATGTATAGGTATATGTATATGTATATTTCAGAGAGGAAGGGAGAGCGAGATAGAAATATCAATGATGAAAGAGAATCATTGATCGGGTGCCTCCTGCACACACACACACACCCCCCCCCACCTCCCCACTGGGGATCAAGTCTGCAACCTGGGCATGTGCCCTGCCCGGGAATTGAACCGTGACCTCCTGGTTCATAGGTCAATGCTCAACCACTGAGTCACACCGGCTGGGCTGCTTCTGCTTTTTAATACAGTTTATTTTAACCTAATTGTGCTTACAAGAACACATTCATATTGGTTATATAGTTTAACTTGGGCCAAATTTGTACATGGTTTAAATTCTAACAAGAAAAAAAATAGGCCGTGCAATCTGGATTATTTTTCATCTATTACAAATGTGCAAAAGATCCTTCTCCTTCAAATGTTCCTAAAGAAGATAGCAGGAATCCTGAGAAATCTGATTTTAGTTTACTTCAGGAAAATAACATGTTACACTGTAAAAGCTTTAAAATTGGAGCAACAAAGCATTTTTGTAATGTTTCAATGCCAGTTGACACAAATTTAGTAACTGTAGTCTAACCTTACGGTGGGAAAAGAGTATGTTCACATGTGAGCAAGCCCAATAGCTGTGTGGATTTAGTATATTTTGTGTGGCTTCCAAATCTATATACTCTAATAATCAATTCCCTAAGCCTGAATTAACACTACCGGTCTGAAGGACATTTAGAAAAAAACACTGAGTTTGATTAGTTTTAAACATCCAGTTCTAAAATTGTATGGTTTTAGGTGAACATTTTTTTCTCAAATTAAGTGAATTAGATTGATTGTTTTACCAGATTTATGGAGTCAGGCATTGAGTAATGTGCCTGCTCTTGCAAGTTGCTGGAGACATTTTCTATATTAGGCCATTAATCTTGATCACATTTCAGTGATACATGGAAAAAGTAGGTCTCGTCCTCCTTAAGTTTTAGATGGAGAATAGGGCGCTGAAAGTCTACACCTAAGGTCGCTGAAGAAAGCTGTTTCAGAGGAGCCATAGATCTCCTGAGATCTCTTCCTGAGGTCTTTCTGTAAGATTCCACCCATGATTTCAAATAGAGAATGCATGTGGATTTTCAGTCAGGAGACATCTGCTCAACCCAAGTATCAAAAACTTCAGCAAACATTTCTGTTAGGAAACATGCCAAAGGATTAGCAGCTTTTTTTCTTGTTTAACAATATACTGAACAAAAAACCTCTCATCGTTTTCACTTTATATTTCCTTATGAGATATTGAGCATCTTTTCATATAGTCATGGGCCATTGTATTACCTTTTGTGAATTGCTTATCTTATGTTTAGTTCTTTAAGCCATGTGAATTTTTATATATTGTATGAAGTTAGGGACTTGATTTGATATTCTTCTACATGGATAGCTACTTGCCACAATATCATTTACTAAATGCAATCTCGATCTAGTTTATTACAAACGAAAGTCCCATTAATACACTGATCTGTTTCTAGATTTATTCCCCTAGGTCTGCAATCTCTTGGTATGCAATAAGTGGGAATGTTCTGAATCATTTTCTCCCCTAGGTTGAGTTTTTTATTCTTTGTTTGCTCTATTCCTTTTCTCTCTACATATCCTATATAATAAAAGCCTAATATGCTAAGTGTCCGGTTGCCCATTCAACCAATCAAAGCATTATATGTTAATGATATGCTAAGCCGCTCAACCGCTCGCTATGACGTGCACTGACCACCAGGGGGCAGAACTCTAGCTGGTAGGTTAACTTGCTGCTGGATCCAGCTGATCAGGACTGAGTGAGACAGGCTGGACTTGCCCTGGAGCCCTTCCACAGTCCCTCCCCTGCTGGCCAACCTCCCGCATCCCTCCCAGGCCTGGATAGTGCACCGGTGGGGTCCCTTGGCCTGGCCTGCACCCTCTCGCAATCTGGGACCCCTCCAGGGATGTTGGAGAGCCAGTTCAGCCCAATCCCGTAGGCCAAGCCGAGGGACCCCACTAGTGCATGAGTTTGTGCACTGGGCCTCTAGTGTATATATAAGTATATATATGAATTATGTATATGTACACAGAGATATATGTCCGCAGAGGATGAGGCAAAAGTAGGCTTACAGTTGTTCATATGGAAAAAATATAATAATTAATAAATAGTAAGACAAGAATTAACTGCATTTTATGTACTCACAACTGTAAACCTACTTTTGCCCCACCTGGTATGCCTGTATCAGCCTTTTAAAAATTAAATTTTAACATTTTAAAATTATAGTTGACATACAATATTATATTAGTTTCATGTATATAGCATAGATATTAAACATTTATATAACTTACAAAGTGATCCCCCTGATAAATCTAGTACCCATCTGACACAGTAGTTATATTATTATTGACTATATTCCCTATGCTGTACTTTACATCCCCATGACTGTTTTTATAACTGTCAATTGTACACCTTAATCACTTCCCCTTTTTCATCAATGGGGAACCATTAAAATGGTCTTCGTATCTATGAGTTTGTTTCTGTTTTTGTTTGTTGGTTTATTTTATTTATTTAGGTTTTGCAAATAGCCACAAGGTGTATTGTCTTTCTCTGTCTAATTTATTTCACTTAGCATAATACCCTCTAGGTCCATCCATGTTGTTGCAAGTGGCAAGATTTCTTTCTTTTTATGGCCGAGTAATAATATTACATTGCATAAATGTGCCCCATCTTTATCCATTCATCTCTTGTCTGCATCAGTCTTGCAAATTTTCTACACATTTTCCTCCATCTTACTAATGCTTGGAAGCTCTGTCCAGAGGTTCCATTAGTTCTTGCCTAGTATGTGTGACTTCTTTATTTTTTTCCCCCCCGCTGTCTTTGATAGTGTTTTGCTTTCCTAAATCTGTATGTTGACACTGGCTATCTCATTTTTTTTTTTTTTTTTTATCATCTGAGAAATGATGATTGGGGTCGGGAAAGACAGTTGCTCAGTTGAGGCTTTGTATACTCGTTAGAGTATCTGGACTCCACCCTTCTCTTCTGTGACCTGGGTGACTATCGTGGCCCAGGGCCGTTCACCTAGGGAGTGGGGAGAAGTAGATCAGCCTATTCCCCGTGGCTTCACTCTAGAGTAAATGAGGTACTCATAATGCCAGAATGAGAAGGACTTTAATCAGGGACACCAAGTCCACACTAGCCATCTTGTTCATCCCGGTCACTCCTGACTTTTGAATCTGGAAGTTCTATGTGGCCTGCTGCCTGCTGTACTACTTTAGTGTTCGATCTCCTTGACTTAGCTTTAGTATTAAATATTTGCTTTGTTGATGCCCCCTAAGCTGTTGCAGGTTATACTTTTTAAAAATTGTTCTCTATCATTTAGATGGGACTTCAGGATGAAGAATTGATAAATGTTTATACTCAGTCCACCACCTGAATTAAAATAAATCCCACCTGGTTTACACATCTGATCATGAATTGTGGATCTGTTGATGGTACCTTTTGGTTTCTGACTATCTGTCGATAAAAAATATCTCCTGTGATTTCATGGAATAAACCTGAGGGGAGAACGGGGTGTGCTCAATCTGCAAATCTGCCTCTTAATCCAGTCTCTCTTAAAGCCTTCTTTCAAAGAAGCAACCTCTTAGGACCTGTTATTTTCATAAATATGTTTTAGGAAATGCCAGTTTGCAAAACACATTCTCTCTTAAGTTCAGACTGGATTTCAGTCATAGCATTTTCCAGAACTGACTGAGTATTGGAGAAAGACTCTCTGGCACCTCTGACCACCCTGGACATCCTGTAGCTCACAGTCAGTCACTATAAGCTCCTGGTAGAGTTTGGAGCACACACTCTGAATTCCAACACCCACTGGAGGTGGCACAAATTAAAGCTAACTTTCCCCTCAAACTTTCATTTTTCACCATCAGTGAAGGGGAAACAACATCAATGAAGGGTCCAGAACCCCATTTTCTAGATGCTGCCATGACATAAAAGCCTAGAGAAGCCACTGGTAGCAATTTTTTATTTCCCTTTCTTCAACCACCTACCTATCCCAAATCAGGCCTTCATGCTGAACCCAATGCTGAATCAGCCTCTTCTAAGCTAACAATAACTCTGCCACATCCATCTGTAATAGAGCCTATCCTATTTTTAAGCCAGGATAGAATTCACATGGAACCATAAAAACCCCTAAATAGTCAAAGTAGAAGGTTTCTTTTTGAGAAAAAGAAACAAAGCTGGAGGCATCACACATCCTGACTCCAAACTATATCACAAAGCTATGGTAATCAAAACAATATGGCATTGGCATAAAAAAATATACAGGTCACAGAAACTCCAGAAATAAATTCATGCATGTATGGTCAATTAAGTTGACAAAGGACCCAAGAATATACAATGATGAAAGGACAATCTCTTCAATAAAGGGTGTTTTCAATTGGAAAGATAAAAAGAATAAATTAATGCAAGTGGTTACTCTATATTGCAGAGAGGGTGATGGTAGCTGTGATAGTGATGATGGCAGTGGTGATGGTGGAGGTGATGGCTGGGTGGACCAAGATGGAGCAAGACTTCTTAATTAATGGGCATATAACTTTGTTTTGAGTTCTTTTCTCTTAAGGGAAATTTCCTGGTATTTAGAAGCAATATAGATGTCTGATAATTCATCCTAAGATAATATACAGATAAGTATACAAGATGTATCTAAAATGACTTTCATTGCAGCCTTGGTTATTATAATAAAAACTGGGAAATAACAAATTATATTTCTTCCGTATGTATCTTATTTGCCTCCACAGGTTATTTCAGACTCTCTTGTCTCTTAGACCCCCCAATTCTACAAATTCTGACTTTGCTTTGCCTTAGCTATTGCTCTGGCTGACCCACAAAAGTCCACCTCTTCAAGCCAGTCAGCCACACACTCATAGACTCTGGCTTTTCCTGTCCATTCCAAATTCAAATGGAGAACTCCATTGCAGAACATGAGATCTGGCCTGGGAAGTGGCTGCTAAAGATGCAACGTAATGAGAGGGAGTGTGAGGGAGTAAACTTCTTGGTGTGGAAACTTTGGCCAATGGCAGAGAGAAGACAGGAAGCTAGCAGACATCTCTCTCTCTCTTCCTCCCTCCAAAAGACTGTTGGGAGGCATGACTTCTCCATGGAGCCTCTCTGGGTATATATGTACTACATGACCAAGCAAGTGTACCTGCTGAGAAACAGGTTTTGCCTCTTAGAATCTCAAGATGAAGCAAAACGCATCTGTGCCATGGCTTTCCATCTTCCACTACTTTGTGTAGCTTTTCCTTCACTCTAGCTGCGCTGGGGTTGCATCTCCCAAATGAAACATAAGTCCTGGGTTCTATTTCATAGGGAACCAGAGCTAACACAGATTGGTTTTGAAATCTGGTTTTAAAAATGCATGTTGTCCATAGTAGCAATTAAAAATGATGTCTACCTATATTTGCTAACTTGGAATGAACTCTGAGTCATATTTTTGAGGACATTACCCTGGTCATTTCTAGATACAACATTTTGAATAGTTCTCTTTCTTTTTGTAAAACCATTATGGAGTTATGTTGCACTTGTTTTTGTTTGTTTGTTTTACAACAAATATGTATTAAACTAATAAGCAAAATAGATTGAAAGCACAGTGAGTTTTTATACTAAAATGTTGCCAAATTGTTTTTATTGATTTCAGAGAAAGGAAGGGAAAGGGAGATAGAAACATCCACGTTGAGAGAGAATCATGGACCAACTGCCTCCTGCATGCCCCCTACCAGGGATCTCCCCATACCTGGGATCAAACCATGACCTCCTGGTTCATGGGTCAATGCTCAACCACTGAGCAATACCAGCCGGGCGAAATGTTGCCAAATTTTAAACACTAAATAATTTATTCCAATGGATAAAATTTAAATACATTATCATGCCACGTCTATGTAGATATAATGTTTGCATGTATAAATACGTACATGCATAGTGTATGGAGTACCTGAACCATTTTTTATCAAATCATTTTTTTATTAGACCGTCTACTGACAAACTACTTTTACTAAGCTTCCAGTTTCAGAAATGCCACCTAATAATGGCCTATTCACAAAGAACAATGGTCTTTTTATGACACAAAGATTTTTGGCCTGTGGCCTTGTAGACAGAGCTTGCTACACCATTTATAACTGTCCACACAAATTAGTCCAAAAAGTATGATATTAGGGGCTAGTTCCCTGCAGAATTCAATAATGAATCTGTAGTTAAACTTAGACATGTTATTTTATTATTTACATCTGAAGTAGGTGTTTTTTCCCCCACACTTAAGGCATTTCAGCTGATTTAAATAAGCAACTTATATTGAGGGAAGCTTTTTATCCAAGCGTGCAACCTATATGGAAAACTGCAAAACTAAATAAAAATATACTAAAAAATAAAGATACTGCCTGATTCCGGATCCAAAATGAACTAGGAAACAAATCGGCCAATGGTGTATAACTCCAATTTCAAACATGGTGCCAAGGTTTAGAAATTGTATGAAAAGGGTCAGCTACAGAAGGAGCCATAATCAACTCTGAAATACCACTTTTGGTGGAGAAGAAAGGATGAAGAAGTCACTACAAGCAATGACTAAGCCAAAGAGATCATCTTCTAACACACACATCCCACACCTGGTGAGATATGAAATGAAAATGGATGTGTGGACAACAATGTAAAATATAGAATAAGGAAAACAGGCATTATTTCAAGCCTACACCAGTGAAATCCCTGGTGCTCCCTCATTCTCCCTCTCACTGGATGCTGAAGTTTCTTGCACATTCTCCTTGCAGCACCTGCAGTTCTCTGAAGCCCAGGGCATGCAAGAACCTGGTGTGCTCTCCTGCGGCCCCACAGTGACAATACTAAGAAAACTCCCTGTGTCCCCTCATGGCTCTCCCCCCGTCCTCACTTCTCACGGTGGCCGTTGAACTTCCTGGTAACTTTGCGATAGATTCCTCCTCTTGTCATTACTGACATCAGCCTCGTCCCTTCTAAGGATATTCTAGTGCCCTCTTGAGGAAAAGAAGACTTTTTCCACAAGCATGTCAACATTTTGTAAGGCCCCAGGTGAAAACAGGGTCCCCTTTTGCTTGTGCACACCCGGAACCACTAGACAGCACTACCCCATTTTCCCTCCCAGTCTATCCTCTTCACCATTGCATGTGATGCTCAGCCACACAGCCACCCGTTCATCCAACAAGCATTTCTCAGTGCACACGGGAGTCCATCACTGTGCTCATGTCTGGAAATGTGATAGTGAGCAAAGCCAGAAGCAAGCCATTCCTCTTGGAGCTTCCTTCCTTCCTAGCGAGGGAGAGGACATGGACTAAATCATCGGCAAACACATAATTATAAACTCTGGTAAGTGCTGTGAAGCAAAGTTCCAAAAAGCTAGCACAGTGGTCGGCAAACTCTTTAGTCAACAGAGCAGCAAACCGCGGCTTGCTAGCCGCATGTGGCTCGTGAGCCGCCGTTTGCCGACCACTGATGCTAGCAGAACATATAATGAGGGTCCTGATCCACATTGGCAGGACTGACGGGCAGGTTCCAGGGAAGCTTTCCCCAAGCAAGTAACACTTACATGGACATCCAGAGGCGTTTTCCAGGCAAAAAGGAATGTGCCAGCAAGAGGAATGTGTCAATTCCACAACACATTCAACAAATGAAAGAATTCCGGGGTACTGGAGCTAAGTAAGTTTGGTAGCTTGGGATGCTACAAATTCTGGCCAGGCTATTAAGGGACAAGCCTGTTCGCCACCCTCACCAGTCTCTTAATCGTCTCCGTCCTGGAGCTGCCCACTGCAGCCCGGCCCCACTTCCTACCCTCCCAAGAGACCCGACGAGGAGGCTTTGTATAAGCAGAACCTCCAGTGTCCAAGTCAGAGAGTACTGTGCCCACAGAATGAACCTCCTCCTGGTCTAGTATATGGCATGCAACTTTGTCAATTGCAAAGGGTAATCAGTAAGGATCCTACCAGCAAGGGATGGTACAGTAAACCAGGCTGGAGTGAAGAGCTATCACCGTCCCTAGGCCAGAGGGAGCTGGGAAAAGGGTTGTTTCTAGAACCAACTAGATGAACTGTATGGAGAGGGCACCTGACAACAGAGATCATCTTCCCTAAAGGGAGGCAGCCAGTCTGTGGTTATCCCTCAGGCAGGAAACTGGAGGAAGAATGAGTCCAACCTCTTTCTTCTCCCACCTTCTGATCTGTTACCATTGTTGCAACATAACCAGAGCCAGAG